>NW_012120932.1:4933755-4985510 GCF_000951035.1 Colobus angolensis palliatus
CCGGCGAGGTGGCGGGCGCCTGTAGTCCCAGCTACTCTGGAGGCTGAGGCAGGAGAATGGCGTAAACCCGGGAGGCGGAGCTTGCAGTGAGCTGAGATGCGGCCACCGCACTCCAGCCCGGGTGACAGAGCAAGACTCCGCCTCAAAAAAAAAAATAATAATAATAATGGTTCCATAGGAATCGTTATGCAGCATCTCTGCCTGTTCTGCAACGCAATCTTCCTAAACCAGTACGTTCATTTTTTCTGGCCAGGTTCAATTTTGTTTACAAATAGGTTTTTGGGGGCGGTATCAGAAAGCATGTGTAACTGTGTCATAGAGTGATTACATCCAGGCATTAGTACTAGCTAAGATTGATAAATATGCCCAACAAGTATCATTGCTCTCTGTGTCAGCCCTTGTTGAAGGAACACTCACGGCAGTGGGGATCACCGCTGTCATAGCTACCATTCAATGACTCATTGTGGCTGGTTGTCCCGCTTTCCTCAGGTTTTCTTCTGCCGCCATCTGTGACAGCTCCTTGATCTGTCCCCAGGTGGGTTCGATGGGTGCTGCTCATGACAGTTGGGGTCCTCCTCAGCGTCAGTCTCAACATGGTTGCCACCAGGGGGTCCTTGGGATCCTCCCAGAATCTCTTCCTCAGCATCTGGCTCATGATAAGGTTTCAGGTGGTATCCAAATCTGCTGTTGATTTTGGCCTGGAGAAACACAAGCATAACCTCTACCCCAAATTATTATTTTACCTATTTCCCAACATTTTGTTATCAGATCTCTCCACCAAATCCATTTTTCTGCTTCTGTCTTTGCAGCTGGTTTCTGTAGATGCTGTTCAGCTGCTGATAACATCTGGTCTTTAGGCAGGCTCAAAAAATTTAAAGTTAATAATGCTATATTCAGTTGCATCTGTAAGGTTCCATATTTCCTATTTCCCCCCTTTCTGCTTTTGCAACTGCTGTTTTAGGGAGAGATTCATTCTTTCCACTATGGCTTGTCCTTGATAATTGTATGGGATACCAGTAATGTTTTTAATATTCCACATAGATAAATATGTAGCTAGAGCTTGGCTAGTATAGCCTGGGGTATTATCTGTTTTAATAGAAGCTGGAATGCCCATCACCACAAAACACTGCAAAAGTTGATGTTTAACACAGGCAGAAGACTCTCCTGATTGGCATGTAGCCTAGACAAAGTGAGAAAAGGTGTCCACACGTTCATGTACATAAGCTAGCCTCCCAAATGAGGGAATATGTGTTACATCCTTTTGCCAAAGAGAGTTAGGTTCCAATCTTTGAGGATTAACTCCTCCTGAAAAAGATGAGGAATGTACCATTTGGCAAGTTGGGCATTGTCAAATAATAGCTTTAGCTTCTCTCTAGGTGATGCTGTATCTGCGTTTGAGACCAGAGGTATTAACATGGGTTAAACTGTGAAAGTGTCTAGCATTAGATGTTGCATTAGCTACCAGGCGATCAGCCGTTTGATTCCCTTCAGTCAAAGGTCCTGGAAGAGGTATATGAGCCCTAATGTGAGTGATGTAAAAAGGGTGCATTCTACTTCTAACTGCTGTTTGCAATTGGGTAAATAAAGTCATCAGTTGTTCCTCTGTATGAAATCGTAACTGAGCATTTTCAATTAACTGTGTGGAATGAACCAGGTATGAAGAATCAGAAATCACATAAGTAGGCATATCAAAAGCAGTCAATACCTCAATTACAGCTATGAGTTCTGCTTTTTGAGCTGAAGTATAGGGCGTCTGGAAAACTTTACTTTTCGAGCCAGAATAAGAAGCTTTACCATTACTAGACCCATCTGTAAAAACATTCTCAGCACCTTCAATTGGTTTAAATTTAGTTATTTTAGCTAGAATCCAATTAATTAATTTCAAAACCGGAAACAGTTTCATTTTAGGAAAATAATTATCAAGAATACCCACAAAGTCAGCTAAATGGGTTTGCCATGTAAGACTATTTATAAAAGTTTGCTATATTTTTGCCTTCGTGAGAGGGACAATAATTTTTCCAGGATCATATCCATGTAATTTAACAATCTGAGGTCTCCCAATCCCTATCATAGTAGCAATTTGATGTAAATAAGGAGTTAGAGTCCGTGAATTAGTATGTGGAAGAAAAAGCCACTCTACTAAGGCCTGTTCTTGGGCAATAACACCAGTAGGTGAACGCTGAGTTGAAAGAATTAGCAAATCTAGAGTCTTCTCTGGATCTGTTCTATTTATTTGAGCTTTATGGACTTGCTTCTCAATTAGTTTTAACTTTGCCTCTGCCTCCTTTGTTAACTGCCGAGGGCTAGTGAGACTAGGATTTCCTCTAAGGACAGAAAACAGATCACTCATGGCATAGGTAGGGATGCCTAGAGCAGGTTGTATCCAATTAATGTCCCCTAGTAATTTTTGAAAGTCATTTAATGTTTTCAATTGATCTCTACATATGGTTACTTTCTGTGGCACAATGGTAGTGTCATTGACTAAGGTTCCCAAGTAGGAGCAGGGAGTAGTAGTTTGAATTTTGTCAGGAGCTATAATTAAACCAGCACGAGAAACTGAATTTTGCAAGTGATCATAACATTGGAGTAATATTTCTCAAGTGGGGGCAGCACAAAGTATATCATCCATACAATGAATAACGTAACACTGTGAAAATTTTTTACTAATAGGTTCAATTGCTTGCCCTACATACGCCTGGCAAATTGTTGGACTGTTTAAAATCACTTGTGGCAACATTTTCCAGTGAAAACGCTTAGCAGGCTGCAGGTTGTTTACTGCAGGAATTGTAAATGCAAACCATTCACAGTCTTGCTCACCTAAAGGGATAGTAAAGAAACAGTCTTTTAAATCTATGACTATTAAAGGCCAGTTTTTTGGAATTATAGCAGGAGAAGGCAATCCTGGCTGTAATGCTCCCATAGGTTGTATAACTGAATTCATTGGTCTTAAGTCAGTTAACATTCTCCATTTACCTGATTTTTTCTTAATTATGAAAACAGGAGAATTCCAAGGGGAAAATGTTGGAGCTATGTGCCCATTTTCTAATTGTTCAGTAACTAATTTCTCTAACTCCTCCAGTTTTTCTTTACTTAGCAGACATTGTTCTATCCAAATTGGCTTATCTGCTAACCATTTTAAAGGTATAGGTTCTGAAGGCTTAACAATGGTCGCCATCAAAAATGATATCCTAATCTTTGACAGGAACTTTGTCTTTCCACTTGAGGCGGTTCTTTCAAATCTTGCAAATGTTTTTCTAGTCCCATACCAGGAACATACCCCATTTCATCCATCATATGTTGACTCTGAGGGCTATATAATTCTTCTGGAATTAGAACTTGTGCTCCCCATTGTTGTAATAAACCTCTCCCACATAAATTTATAGGTACAGAAGTTATAATTGGTTGAATAGTCCCAGGTTGTCCACTGGGCCCGTGATGCAAAATATAACTACTTTGATATACTTCAGCGGCTTTACTAACTCCAACTATGTTAAATTGAGTGGGTTGAATTGGCCACACTGTAGAATTCTCTACAGCCAGTGCTATAGAGAAATGATTGAAATGTCTGCTCCTGTATCTACCAAACCTTTAAATTTATTTCCCTGAATAGTTATTTTACAGGTAGGATGTTTATCAGTAATTTGATTTATCCAATAAGCTGCTTTGCCTTGTTTATTTGTGCTTCCAAATCCTCCTGTTCATTGAATTTCACTTTTCCCATTCCCACATAATGGCACAATCAGGAGCTGTGCTATGTGCTCTCCTGACTCTGCTTTCCAGGGAACAGAAGTAGATACAACAATTTGAATTTCCCCTTTGTAATCTGAATCAATGACTCCTGTATGTATTTGTACCTCTTTTAAACTTATACTAGACCTTCCTAAAAGTAATCCTATTGTCCCCACTGGCAAGGGTCCACATACTTCTGCTGGGACCTTTTGTGGGGGTTCCCCAGGCAGAAGGCTCACAGCTTTTGTGCAGCATAAATCTACTGCGGCACTACCAGCTGTGGTGGGGGACAGAAAATGGCCTGAGCTGGAAATGCCCCTGTTCAGAACGGGGCCCAGGACGGGCCCCTCATGGTGTTTCCCCAAATCGGGTTCCCATCTTTATCAAACTTAGAATGACACTGATCATCCCGATGTTTTCCTTTTTTACATTTTGGACATATTTTGGGCTCAGCAGTTTTCTTTTTTCCTCTATCTGGCGGCCTGACTCGCTGATTATTTCTACATTCTTTTTTGGTATGAATAGTTTGTTTAAATTCTTTGAGTAATTTAAAAGGAAAAGGCTCAAATGTAGCTATATTTCCCTGTTGATCTAGGGGGTGTATTCTAACAGGGAACTACCAAGCCTCTAAATCACCTTCTCATCTAGCTTGCTGAATTCCTGCCTGAATAGAACTAAGAGCGGTCACTCAAGGCGCTGCTCGAACATTCACTGAGGCAACTACTTTTTGCCCAGTGTCCTCCAGAAAAGAAAGATCTGGAGGGTCATTTTCTTCAAAATAATAAGGAGCAGGTGCAGAAGGGTAGGGATGAACCTCTCCCTCCTTTGCTGCTTTAGCTTTAGCTGGCAAATAAATCTGCTCTGTAATCTCTTCTGTTACTTCATTATACTCTCCTTCCTCCTCATCATCATTGTGAAAAAGTTCCAGGGTGGAATGAACGAGACCCCACACTTGTTCCATTGTTACCCTGATGCTTCTGAGCTCCCCTTCTTACTCACCACGGGGATTGCTTTAAGAGTACTTGGGTGTCTTCCAGCTAGTTCCACATTCTCCAACAGTCACTCCAGCAACCCTTCGACCTGGATTCGAGCCCCCACAAATGGGCACCACTTGCCGAGACCAGCTCAGTTGGGGAGACCCTAACCCAGCGGTGCTGGAGGAATTAAAGACATACACACAGAAATATAGAGGTGTGAAGTGGGAAATCAGGGGTCTCACAGCCTTCAGAGCTGAGAACCCCGAACACAGATTTACCCACGTATTTATTAACAGCAAGCCAGTCATTAGCATTGTTTCTATCAATATTAGATTAACTAAAAGTATCCCTTATGGGAAACGAAGGGATGCACTGAAATAAAGGGATGAGTCTGGCTAGTTAACTGCAGCAGGAGCATGTCCTTAAGGCACAGATTGCTCATGCTATTGTTTGTGGCTTAAGAATGTCTTTAAGCGGTTTTCTGCCCTGGGTGGGCCAGGTGTTCCTTGCCCTCATTCCGGTAAACCCACAACCTTCCAGCGTGGGCGTTATGGCCATCATGAACATGTCACAGTGCTGCAGAGATTTTGTTTATGGCCAGTTTGGGGGCCAGTTTATGGCCAGATTTTGGGGGGCCTGTTCCCAGCATTTTATAACTCTCTTTACATTAAAAGGGACAGAAGAGTGGAAGAGTGTGTTGTTGCTTTGACAAGGTCCCATGCTTTTCTATGAAGTGCAATCCTAGTTGTTCTTGAGTTAACTTGAATTTTAGGTGTTTCTTCTTTTGAATGTACTTTTCTAGTTCTTCAGCAGGAAAGGTGATATTTTCCTGTCTTTTTTGATGAGGGGTTCAGATGTTACATAAGCCCTCACTTCTTCCTTCAGGAGAGGATGGCCTTAAGGCACTGAAGATCCATTAAATCATCAGCACTCAAAGACCTTTTCCTTCTGTTGGCAGTACCATAAAAGTCTTTGTCTTCCAACCTTGAAACAACCTAAGAAAGACAATTGAATAGAAAAGAGGTACAATTTCAAAAGGGGTTCCAACCTATAACAATCACCATCGATGATAAGCCACACATGCAGACTCCTTTAGATAGTTCAGTAACAGCTACTTTGGCTGAGGTTTACACTGCCAAGTTCTGTCAATTCACTGAGGTGGTCTCCTCTAAGGGCTATAATTAGATTGCTGGAGCAAAGGGGGAACTTGTTTTATTAAGTTATTTAAAAATTGGGCTCCCAAAGATGTCACAGTATTGTGACAGGCTTCTAACAACAGTATCATCTGTTACCCGTGCACTTGTTCCTTAAACATAATGAACGTACACTTTTGCAAAAGTTAGTTTATGAATGTATTCAAATTCTACCCAATCTGTAGTAGTTATTATATATTCAAAGCAAATTTTAATGAGGCAGGTATGTGCCGGACTGCATTGGAATGTCAAATAAGTCTAATGACTAAAGCATCAAAAGGTGTTACTTCACTTGCACATTAATCATGGTAGAAAATGTATTATTTTAAAATGTTTCCCAGGTACTACCAAAAATGCCTATTTTAAATATTCGTCCATGTCAGTTGTGAGTAATTTTGCTGTGTACTTACCAAAAGTCACAAACCATGAATATTACTTTGCCCCATAAAAGTTATTTCCGGTAGAATCCCATGTACTTACTGCATCCAGTGCTTGAGACCTCCATACTTTATACAGTCTAAGTGCAGGTCTTTTGGCTTAGGCACTGATGCTTTGTCTAACAAACTCATGGGACTCACTGCACTGTGGTATATACAGTAGAAAATGACATAAATTTGCAAACTAAATGATAAAAAATAGTCAAGAATGTTAAGTTCATTATATATGTAGATATCAGGAATATAACTGCAAGAAATCACTTATGTATGACTATTTGAAAGGGTAGTGGTTCAAAAGGAAAACAATTAAGAATGAATTAAATTTGACTAAAATAATCTGAATTATGGTTTCAGAAGAGATATCTATAACTTTTAAATAATGTGAACCCTAGGCCAGGCGCGGTGGCTCAAGCCTGTAATCCCAGCACTTTGGGAGGCCGAGATGGGCAGATCACGAGGTCAGGAGATCGAGACCATCCTGGCTAACATGGTGAAACCCCGTCTCTACTAAAAAATACAAAAAACTAGCCAGGCGAGGTGGCGGGCGCCTGTAGTCCCAGCTACTCCAGAGGCTGAGGCAGGAGAATGGCGTAAACCCGGGAGGCGGAGCTTGCAGTGAGCTGAGATCCGGCCACTGCACTCCAGCCCGGGCGACAGAGCAAGACTCCGTCTCAAAAAAAAAGAAAAAAAAAATAATAATAATAATGTGAATCCTTGTATAAGCCATAAATATATAGAAAATAGAATGCAGAAAGGTTAATAAGCTCTTCAGTATGTTAATTTTGAAGCTTTTCATTTTTATAATCACTTCTTAATATGATCTTGTCGCAGATGTTGGCATTGGTGTTGACTGAAAGCCCACTTAGTACCTTCATAGCCTTACCTCCAGCTCCCATGCTCTTACTATGTCAAGAAGACAAAATGGCAAATATAGGCTACTGTCATGTGCCAAGGCGCGAAGGTCAAAATAGCATTCGGTATAAACACTGCCAGAAAGCAGCATTTGGTATAAACACTGCCAGGAATATCAACATCATTATTAATTAAGTGGGAGAATTGGTTTCCCAACTCAAGCCTAGGGAAGGAGAAACACAACAAAACCAACACAGGACAATGTTAGTCAACTGGGCTATCTTCAAAAACATTATTCTCATGTAAGAAATGTGGTAAAGTCATCACATGCTCTAGTGTATTAGAACACATAAAAGAACTCATGCTATAAAGAACCCTATCGATGGAAGAAACAGAAAAAAACATTCAATTTTCCCAGTTCTCTTTGAAAACTTAGAAAAACTTGTACTGGAAAAAAACATGAATGTAAAAAATAGTGTTAATTAATTTGATTTTCCCACATCCTTTCAAAGGCATATTTGAATTTTAATATGTAGAAAAACTACACAATCTTAAGAAACATGGTCAAGGCTTCAGCTTTTTCATTTCTTTGAAAACATGAAAGGATTCAAGGGAGAAAACCCTTATAAATACAAACATATGGTAGGGTCATCAGTTGTTCTAATTCCACATGAAGACAAGAACTCGTTTCTGAAATAAAACCTATGAACGTATAGAATGCAGAAATGCCTTCATTTATGTGATATTTGCTCCAAGACCTATGATAACACACATTGTAGTTGGGCCTTACAAATATAAGAAAGCACACTGGATTGGAACCCCAGTAGATTACAAAATACAGGAAAATTTTCAGTTTTAACAATTTCTTCAAAATTTATGTGAAAACTCCCCCTGGAGGGAAATTCTATCAGTATTCCTAAACTGGAAGGGCTGATGCAAACTGATTATTGTATAATCTTCAAAAATGCACCTATGTAAAACTTATGCTACTTATGAATATTTTGTGTTTCTCAGCGATTCTTTGAGAGTCTATCTACTTATTTCCACTTCTTTTGCAAGAAAACATTGAGGTTAGAATTTTGTAGATACTCTTTAAACAATACTATATGAGTTTAATAGGCAGTGTTTCTTTGTTAAGTCAGTTAATAAAATTTTTCTCCATTTATTTAAAAATAGCATGCTGAGCTACTAGAATGGCTCTAAATTCTGCTTTGAAACAAATGAAGGCTATGCAGTTGGATTCCTACACTAATGTCCAAACAGGGCACAGCTGCTTGCAGTCCATTCTGCATCCAGCACCCCAAGTTTGGGATGAGCAGAAAAGTGACAGCCTCTAATGCACTTGTGCTGCTGATATAGGGCTCATTCTTCAGAGTTCCCTTAGTGCAGCTGCACAACTCAGACCCCATGCTCACTCACAAGGCACCACAATAGTGATCAGATGACAGAAATGGTGGATGCCATTTACTAGCTGTCACTATTACAGGGCAGGAATACTCTTTAAACTTAGGAAGGCAGACAGATCAAAGAGAGACATCTTGGCCAGACTACATCCATTTTATAATATGCCTTTTGGTAGGGTGCTGGACTTACACCGTGTATTAGTCTGTTTTCACGCTGCTCATGAACACATACCCGAGACAGGACAGTTTACAAAAGAAAGAGGTTTGTTGGACCCACAGTTCCACATGGCTGGGGAGGCCTCACAATCATGGCAGAAGGCAAGAAGGAGCAAGTCACATCTTATGTGGATGGCAGCAGGCAAAGAGAGAAGCTTGTGCAGGGAAACTCTTCCTTATAATACCGTCAGATCTCATGAGACTTACTCGCTATCACAAGAACAGCACGGGAAAGAACCGCCTCCATTATTCAATTACTTCCCACTGGGTCCCTCCCACAACACGTGGAAATTCAAGATGAGATTTGGGTGGGACACAACCAAACCGTATCACACAATGTTTCTCCTGAGTTGGAAATGAAACTCTAAGGTGGTCAGCATCTCTTACCCCGGTCAGCAGAGAATGCCGGGATGAGTTGAATGAACTGAGAGAAGAACAGGCTGGGAGCAGCCCTCTGCCACATGATTATTCAGCTGCCCTGGCCAAAGGTGTTTGCTCATTTTTTTGTTTTTAATTTTAAGAGACAGGGTCTTGCTCTGTCACCCATGCTAAAGTGCAGGGCATGATCCTAGCTCACAGCAGACTCAAACTTGCAGGCTCAAGTGATCCATTCACCTAAGCCTTTCAAGTAGCTGGGACTACAGGCTCATGCCACTGAGCTGAGCTGTTTTGTTGTTGTTGTTTAATTCTTTTTGCAGAGACAGGGTCTCACTTTTTGCCCAGGCTGGCCTTAAACTCCTGTGATCAAGTGATACTCCCACCTTGGTGTCCCAAAGTGCTGTTATTATTACAGATGTGAGCCACTGTATCCAGCACTTTGTCCAATGTTTAAATAAATATAAACTAGAGTAATCTTACCACTTGCACAGTAATTCCTGTAAAGATTTAATTGTATAAAAATAATTAATACCTGAACAACACATTTGGTTTCTTAGTTTTAAAGTTTTAATGTTTTATCCACTGGCTAAGTCAATAAACGCTTGATGTTCTCTGGTAATGAAGAGCAGTTAAGACATAAGCAGGTATGTGGTTTTCTCATTTAACTGAAAACCTGACTGAATCTCCTTCCAGCATTAATTTCCTATTCATATAACCATAAGGCTATAGAAATGTTAGTCAACTGGGCTATCTTCAAAAACATTATTCTCATGTAAGAAATGTGGTAAAGTCATCACATGCTCTAGTTTATTAGAACACATAAAAGAACTCATGCTGTAAAGAACCCTATCGATAGAAGAAAAACAAGAAAGCATTCAACTTTCCCGGTTCTCTTTGAAAACTTAGAAAAACTTGTATTGGAAAAAAACATGAATGTAAAAATAGTGTTAATAAATTTGATTTTCCCACATCCTTTCAAAGGCATATTTGAATTTTGATATGTAGAAAAACTAAATAATCTTAAGAAACATGGTCAAGGCTTCAGCTTTTTCATTTCTTTGAAAACATGAAAGGATTCAAGGGAGAAAACCCTTATAAATACAAACATATGGTAGGGTCGTCAGTTGTTCCAGTTCCACATGAAGACAAGAACTCATGCTGTTTTTTCCAAAAACATATTTTAATTGTGTTAAATACAGTATTTTATAGAATCATCATGTTTATTAATAGAGGCTTAGTTATCAAAGAAAACCATTATGCCTATAGGATATACATCTTCTCAGTTTTCTGTTGTTTTTTACATGGCTGAATAGCATACCCTTTACAGGCACAGCAAATTTTCTGAATAGGAGCTGCTCAGTTTAAATTAAATGTGTATATATACACAAATATATATATACACATTTTATATATTTATGTATAAACATGTATGTGTGTATGTATATATGTATGTATGCATATATATATATTTCTTTACTAATAATGGTTTTTAATTTTATTTCAATAGTTTTTGAGGTACAGGTGGTTTTTGGTTCATGGATAAGTTCTTTAGGGATGGTTTCAGAGCTTCTGGTGCACCTACCACCTGAGCAGTGTACACTGTACCCAATATGTAATCTTAACCTTCACCACCCTCCCAACCTTCCTCCCCATGTCCCCAAAGTCCATTATATCATTCTTATGCCTTTGCATCCTCATAGCTTAGCTCCCACCTATAAGTGAGAACATGATATTTGGTTTTCCATTCCTGAGTTACTTCACTTTGAATAATGGCCACCAGCTCCATCCAAGTTGCTGCAAAGGCCATTATTTCATTCTATTTTATGGCTCAGCAGTATTCCATGGTGTATATATTCTACATTTTCTTTAGCTCCCCATTCATTGATGTGCACTTAGACTGGCTCCATATTTTTGCAATTGCAAATTGTGCTGCTATCAACATGCATGTGCATGTGTCTTTTTCATGACTTATTTTCCTTTGGGTAGATATACTCTGCCTCTCTACCATGGCCTGTAGTCCCCAAAGCAGTCAGCATAACCTCTTCTTTAAAGCATGGCACTCCCCTGCTCGAGATCTACCATGAATTTCCCATCAAACTGAGTTTGAGTAAAACCTTAATTTCTTCCTACGGCCTGCAAGCCAGAGGGCCCTATGAGCTATGGCACCACTTGTGGGGCCTCATCTCTGCTGTTCCCCTCAATCTTCACTCTGACCATGCTGGTAGTATACTTGGAAGATACTTGCCAAAAATCACCAGAAAATACTTTTCAATTTATGAGCAGATTATTATAAGAGCAATTTACCAAGACCTACCAATGAACAATGAAAAATATGAACTGTTATTCTAAAGCTGATAGAAAGATGTGGTTCTTATGTCCATTTCCATCATCTGCACAATGTAACCTTTAAAACTATTTCCTAAAGTGTTAAGTTTAGGGGAGCAAAAAAAGTATTGAAAAATGATCAGAAAGTTCACAGAAACCTTTACAAACTCACATGTCATCAGAGGAAATGTTCTCAGAGAGCCTGCGGTTCTTCACACTCCCAGCAACCTCCTAGGCATCGCTCCACAGCAAGAGAAATGCTGACAAGACGATCCTCTCAGTTGGCTGGACAAATGTCGGTATCAGCATAACTTACAAGTCTTTCCATGTAAATCTGCAAAATAGAGCACTGGCCTTTGATTCAGCTTAGTTTGCGTGCTGTAGTAAGAACTCTTAGGAATGACAAGTTTCTTCTGGTTTTGACCAGAAAGTACCTGCCTTTTATTCTTATGTTCTACAGAGACTTTGCTTGATCAGACAGAGCAAGAAGCCGAATCACAGTCATAGATCAGATACTTCTGCTACCTGCTCTGCCCACAGAAACGTACAGGCCAATTTAGGTCACAAGAATGACGGTACCTCTCAGCCAAGGGCATCATGAAAAGAGGCAGTGTTATCACCCTCACACTCACAAAGGGCAGCACACACACGGGCCCAGTGTGGATTAAAGTCATTCAGTAAATCCTCAAGTACCTACCACATGTAATGTCTCAACCTAGCGGGTAGGCAGATGGGAACTTTACAAATACATCAAGCTTGAATATGTTCAACCCATGTGATAGTGAGCAAATGTTGATCTTTTCACAAAAACTCACCCTTCTATATAGGCATGAGCTTAAAAAACTGCTGGTCAAGAGAGCCTCCCAGTGGCTGCTGTGCAGAGCAGCATGGCAGGCGCAGGTCTCTGGGGTTGTAAAACATTCCCCATATTCAGTCACTGGCTTGATGAGGAACACTCGTATATAAAGAATGGGCCTTCTCACAGCCCCTGTTTTTCACATCTTCATGATCACATCATAAACACTGCTCTGTCTTACATCATCTGCAACTTACACAATTCTGTTGGTTTTAAGGTGGAAACAGCTGCCAGTCTCGGTATCCCTGGGATTCCTCTAAACCTGCCAAGCAGTTTGTGAGACAATCTCATGAATTACTTTACATCTATCAAACATCCATCCTACAAAGAATTGGGCAAAGTGGACGGCTGAGTAAAGATTAAAGGTGAGCTGCGAGGTGTTGCTACCTCAGAGGGTGTTCTGCAGAAGAGTATCCATGAGCTACTTGAACTCTTTAAGTCAAAACGAAAGGAAAAAAGCTTATTTTAAGCAAGTTTATGTCTTGTCTGGTGGTTATCAGATGGGAGAACATTGCCACATCTAAGCTACCAAACTCAAATATGTTTTCAAAAACAAATGGTTATTGAACATCACATTTTACAGAGATTCTGCTCCCTTTCTCCCAAACTCTGTGCTCTCAAGTATTATTTTTTTGTTTTGTTTTGTTTCGTTGTTGTTGTTGTTGTTGTTGTTTTGAGATGCTGTTTCACTCTTGTTGCCCAGGCTGGAGTGCAATGGCCCGATCTCAGCTCACCACAACCTCTGCCTAGCAGGTTCAAGCGATTCACCGGCCTCAGCCTCCCGAGTAGCTGGGATTACAGGCGTGCACCACTACACCCGGCTAATTTTGTATTTTTAGTAGAGACGGGGTTTCTCCATGTTGGTCAGGCTGGTCTCGAAGCCCCAACCTCAGGTGATCCACCTGCCTTGGCCTCCCAAAGTGCTGGGATTACAGGCATGAGCCACCACATCTGGCTCAAGTATTTCAAGAATGAACCTCCCTTTCTGGGATCAATGGTACAGGAATCAGAGAGCACTGGAACAACATCAGCAAGCCCTCTGCTTCCCGTCCCCTTTCCTGCTAAGCTGCTGACCTGCTGACACTCATCCATGCCACATGCTCTTCTGGGTCAGTTTGAGACAGAATTCTTTATTCCCACTGATGCCAACTCTTCCCTCAGTGCAGCTGATCCCATCTCACTTTTGCAGAACACTGTTTCCACAATCACCTCTTTCTGAAGATTTTCTTCCTCTCTACCAGAGATTTCCCCCAAATTGTGTTTCCTTTGTTCCCATCCCACTCCCCACTACTCTCTAAGTGTGTCCTCTCACTGGTGTCACAGCACCATGCCCTCATGCCAGCTCCTCAGCTTCCATCTCTCCTTCACCTCCACTGCCTGCCCTGCTGACATGACTCTCTCAAGGCTCCTCCTGCCAAGGCCTCTGGTGCCATCAGGCTGACAAACTGGAGCTCTTCACACATTGCCATTTGCCTCAGTGCTGGGGCCAAATACCTGCATTTCAGTTACCCTGCTCCTATCTGTGTGCAATGCCTGTTATGTCTACCTTCATTGATAGTCGGCCTAGTCTGATCATGAGCCATGATCTGTCACTGCTCACCTGTATTACCCTAGCTGCTTCTTAACCCTATTCTCTGCCTCTACTCTGCCTCTCCACTATGGCCTGTAGTCCCCAAGGCAGTCAGCATAACCTCTTCTTTAAAGCATGGCACTCCCCTGCTCGAGATCTACCGTGTATTTCCCATCAAACTGAGTTTGAGTAAAACCTTAATCTCTTCCTACGGCCTGCAAGCCAGAGGGCCCTACGAGCTATGGCACCACCTGTGGGGCTTCATCTCTGCTGTTCCCCTCAATCTTCACTCTGACCATGCTGGTCACCTTGCTGTTGGTTCCTCCAACACACATGAAACGCATTTCTCTCTTGGCAGTCATCTTTTTGCCTATAAAGACAGCACGTTTCCCGTCCTTGCTTCAGTCAGGTCACTGTTCAAATGTCAGCTCTCCAGAGAGGCTCTTCCTTATCATTCCACCTCAAATAGCCCCCAATCACTCTGTGTCCCTTTAGCCCGCTATTTGATACTACCTGAAAAAATAGTTAAATTCGTTCTTACTAGAACATAAGCTCATAAAAGCAAGAATGGGGATCCACGTGTCCTCTCCTCTACCCCAGCACTTAGAAGAGAGTCAGCATCCAGTGAGTGTTCATGAAATAAGTCACATCTCAGCCACATTTAGCTCTGTGACCACCGCCTCTCCTATCTTGAACTCTTTCTCCTTTTATCATCCTCTCCTGCTTTTCTTCCTCCTGCTCTCATGGCCACTCCTCTGGCAGCTTGTCCCTTCAATGACCACAGTCCTTACAGGCCCATTTTCGGTTCACTTTATCTTTTTCTGAGATAGGGTCTCACTCTGTTGCCCAGGCTGGAGTGCAATGACATGACCACAGCTCACTGTAGCCTCCACCTCCTGGGCTCAAGTGGTCTTCCTGCCTCAGCCTACAATGTACCTGAGGCCACAGGCATGTGCCACCATGTTCAGCTAATTTCTTGATTTTTTTTTTTTTTTTAGTAGAAATGGGGTCTCATTGCCCAGGCTGGTCTTGAACTCCTACACTCAAGCAATCCTCTCACCTTGGGCTCCCAAAGTGCTAGGTTTACAGGTATGAGACACTGTACCTAGCCTTATTTTATATTTTCTTAAGATACCAGGTCTCATCATGTGGCCCAGGCTGAACTCAAACTTCTGGGCTCAAGTAATTCCTCCATCTCAGCCTCCCAGGTAGCTAGGACTAAAGGCATGTCCATGTTCAAAACTCTCCCTTGTCCAATCCAGCTTTCCCTCCAGCATCATCTATCTCTCTGCATCTGGAAGCACCACTCCTGCTTCCCTCCAGCATGTGCTCAGCGTTCCAAATGACTTGCAGCTGTTGGAAAATGGCCTGTATCTGGTCAGTGCCCATCGAGGGCTTTGATTCTAGTGCATAGCAGGAGCCTTCTCCCCTCAACTCTAACTGGACGCTAAAGAAGTAAGTAAACCAAATCTCTTTTCACTCTTCTAACCATACATTGAAACACAAGAACGTTTTACAAAGCAGTAGTGGTGGGCAATAAAGTCTTTAGAACTTTAATAAATGTGAATGTGATTCGGATTTCCTAGCTTTCTTTCTCCTTAGATCTCTGTAGCATATTCTCATGAAGTATTTATTTCTTTTCAGTAGTTTGAATTAAAAACTCATCTGCCTTTTTATTGTAAAAGAAGCCAGTCTTTGATGAGCTTTAAACTTCGTAAAACTAATGCATCGTGCCTATTTGATAAATCAGTGGTTCTCCAAATGTGCTCTGGGGACCTCTGGGATCCCCAAGACCCTTTTCCAAAAGCCTAAGAGGTCAAAACTGTTCTGGTAATAATACTAATTCACCCTGAGAAACCTAATAGAAAATTTTTTTAAATTGTGAAAGTAATATAAAGACATTGCCTGCTTTTTCACTGATACTGCCATGACTGTATAAAAGCAAAAGTGTGTAAAACTGCTGGTTTCTCAGCATAAATCAAGGCAGTGGTACCAAACTACACTAGTAGTCATTCTATTCTTTACTGTCCCTTACAGCTAAAAAAAAAAAAAAAAAAAAGATAGCCTGAATTTCTTTTTTCTTTTTTTAAATATGGAACGCTTCACGAATTTGTGTATCATTCTTGCGCAGCTGAATTTCTTAAGAATGTCTTTGATGAAGCAGTAAAAATTAATGGTGTTATTAAATCTTAACATTTCTTTTTAATATTCTAAACAAGTGGAAAGTTAACAAGAAGCACTTCTGCTTACTGCAGTATGGTTGCATTTAAAAAAAGAATTTGTGATTTAATTGTGAACTGAATAATCACTTTTTTCATGGAACATCATTTTTATTTAAAAGTACAACTGGGCCAGCGCAGTGGCTCATGCCTGTAAAATTCCAGCACTTTGGGAGGCTAAGGCAGGCAGATTGCTTGAGCTTAGGAGGTTGAGACCAGCCTGGGCAACATGATGAAACCCTGTCTCTACCAAAAATACAAAAAAACTATCCAGGCATGGTGCCACACGTCTGTGGTCCCAGTTAGTCAGGAGGCCGAGGCAAGAGGATTGCTTGAGCCCAGGAGACAGAGGTTGTAGTGACCTGAGATCATGCCAATGCGCTCTAGCCAAGGGAGAGAGTGAGACTTGGTCTAAAAAAAAAAAGTACAACAGTACAACTATCATTCTCAAAAACAAAATGAGGCTGTCACTTCAAGGAAAATAAGCCTTTGTTCCCAATGATAAAATTTAAGCTTTCACGATGACTTTGGAAAACTTGTTCCTTCAACTGTAAGCATGACAGCTTCTCGATACTTAGACTTTTTAAAATAAGATTGGTGGTTATATTAACAAAAGTGAGTTTTTGACACAATAAAACATAAACCAATATTTTACAAATAACTTATGCATACTATTATAAAAGCAAGTATGGAAGGAAAGATCCATTTATTGTGCAAGAAAGATCAGTGAACATTGATGGAATACATTTATTAGTATGTAAAATGCTACTCTAAGAAACTAGCACTTGTAAAGTTTTGATTTAATATTAAAGAATACCCACAACTGTCTGAAAGGATTAAAAATACACCTTTTATCAACTACATATTTGCACGAGGCCACATCATCTTATTGTCTCTTTGAAACAAATTGCCAAGAAAGAGAATCCAGCTGTCTTCTATTAAGCTCAACATTAGAGATTTTCAATAATATAAATACATGACACACTTTTTACTCAACTTTTAAAGAAAAGTAATTTTTCCTAAAATAAATTATGTTAGCAATATCATTCTCAAGGCATATTTTCTGTTGTCACAGCCTGGGTTACGGGTTACTGCTGACATCTAGTTGGTAAAGGCCGTCAGTGCTGTTAAACTTTCTGCAATGCAAAGGACAGTCCTCACTCACAACAAAGCATTATCTAGCTCATAATATCAATAGTGGTAAGCTTGTGAAATCTAAACCAAAAATAGATTTTGAAAAAAAGTCAATTTTATATTTCTCACACAATAAATGTCAATATAATCCATATAAACACATACTCTTTGGGTTTCCCAACAATTTAAGAATTAAAAGAGTCTTAAGGACCACAGAAAACACAAATAATTTGCTTCAATATTTTAGTAGGCCCAGCACAGTTGATGATGTCTATAGCTGTGACCTAACACTGAGCTTGATATCATGCAAAGCAATTAGCTGCAATAACAAGACAGGTGTTTAAAAAAGTCACCTGTATCTGATGTAATAGTGTATTGCTATGGTGACACTGTGGAAGGAAAAAGTATTCATAACAATAGATGTTATCATTTGTTAGGCCTGAAGACATTTTTTTAAGTGGCGAGTTTTTTAGAACTCTCCTAGTGGCCCTGAAATTAAAATCTTCTAGTTCAGAATGGTATCATGAGGGCACTTTCCTGTTTTAGTTTTTTGGCTTTAGCAAAAATATGAGAACCAAAATGCTAGGCAATATGCTGTTAGAAGACGTGTTTTTGTTGATGATTATAATATATAACAGTAACATATTTCCCTGTTATATGTTATTCTACCTACAAAACCTTTCATGCCATGCAATGTATTTTGTTTATTTATTTTTTGAGACAGAATCACTCTGTTACCCAGGCTGGAGAGCAGTGGCACAATCTCAACTCACCGCAACCTCTGTCTCCCAGGTTCAAGCAATTCTCATGCCTCATCCTCCCAAGTAGCTGGGACTGCAGACTTGCACCATCACACCCAGTTAATTTTTGTATTTTTAGTAGAGACAAGGTTTCGCCATAACAGCCAGGTTGGTCTCAAACTCCTGGCCTCAAGTGATCGAACTGCCTCAGTCTCCCAAAGTGCTGGGATTATAGGCATGAGCCACCATGCCCACTCATGTAATTTCGATCTATGTGTACATATGCTTAAATTTAAGCCACACAGTAATGTTTTCTAAGATGTTAGGCCCTGCATTTTAGTTTAGTTCACTATCTCCTAAACACCCATTTTTTATTATCTCCCTAAAAATACATAATAAAAGTACCTTATAACAAATAAAAGTATTTGAAATCACTTTTGCATAATTATTAGTAAATGTATTTGTAGGAGTTCGGTCAGGGTGGTGGGAGAAATTATAATAGAAAATTGTAGGAAAAATGCAAACCTTCTTGGAAGGCCAGAAGTTTTTGCAAAAGCTTTAGGAAAGGGTTATGGCTGAAAGCAGCCTGATCCTCTTACCTTGAGTTAACAGTAAAAAAAAAGTAACACGGGAATGTAGAGGAGTTTATCTAAATAGCTTGTTTTCTCATGTTGTCCTAAGACTGACCTTTGATTATTTGCATGCAGGACTGCTCTCTCCCGGGAGGGTGACCATGCTAATTATCCACAAGTGTGTTGACTCAAAGCCTTTGTCATTAAATCTGTGCTGAATAAATGCCAGTAGCGCCAGCTTGTCAGGGCCATGGCTGCTGACTCTTTACAGCACCCTCCTCAGTGTCTGTGAGTGGCCCAGTCTCCTAGCCCGCTTGTTCACTGGATACCTGTGTCTGAGTGCATTCCTTCATCCATCATTCAGCCAGGGTCTGCGGGTCGGAACTAGCATGTATTAGTAAACATAAGTACACATGAGATCAATGATAGGTACAGCGATCCTACAATAAGCAGTGCTAACAAAGCAGTATAACACTACACAGTGTAATATCAATGGCAGGTACTTTCAACTAGTTGAAGTGAAATATTTCTGAACAGATACAACTCTTCAGCTATGTTACTGTATCCCTAAGTTATCCACAGATGCTTTGTATCAGAAAACAAGAGGTTCTCTTACATAAGTTATGTGCTTCCATTTGCCCTCGGCATCTAGAATGAGGCTCAAAATAATTGAGGGAAGGCGAATCTGAATTTCAATAGTAGGTCTATACAATATTATCACTTTTTAAAAAGCCTGTAACATTTAATATGGATATGTCTATAGTACTTCAAGTAGTTTTCATCTCTGAAATAACTTTAAAAACACAGAATTTGATGTTACATGGTGAAAAGGACCCATGACCTTACGTGACGTTTAATCCACACTCATTTTACAGATAATGGTAACAACCTTAAAACTGACTTGCCCAAGGTCCCACCAAAGAGGAGCAGTTTGTCATCCTAAACTCAAATCAGGCAGTGGCTCTCAAACTTTGCTGCACATTAAAATCACCTGAGGAGGCCGGGCGCGGTGGCTCAAGCCTGTAATCCCAGCACTTTGGGAGGCCGAGATGGGTGGATCACAAGGTCAAGAGATCGAGACCATCCTGGCTAAAATGGTGAAACCCCGTCTCTACTAAAAAATACAAAAAAAAACTAGCTGGGCGAGGTGGCGGGCGCCTGTAGTCCCAGCTACTCAGGAAGCTGAGGCAGGAGAATGGCGTAAGCCCAGGAGGCGGAGCTTGCAGTGAGCTGAGATCCGGCCACTGCACTCCAGCCTGGGCAACAGAGCGAGACTCCATCTCAAAAAAAAAAAAAAAAACAAAAAACAAAAACAATCACCTGAGGAGCTTTAGTCACTGCCTCACTTTCAACATGAGACATTTTGATTTCATTAGCATTGGGTGTGACCTTGGGCATCAGGGTTGGTGGTAAAAGCTTCCCAGGTGATTTCAATGTACAGCAAAGTTTGGGAATGATTGAGTTGGGATTAAAATCAGAATCTTCTGGGATGCTTTCCTCCACATAAGGATGCCTCACTAGGTGGATTGCCTGAGCTCAGGAGTTCAAGACCAGTCTGGGCAATACGGTCTTGAACTCCTGAGCTCAGGCAATCCACCTAGTGAGGCATCCTTACCCCATCGCTACTTAGCCTGGCGAGGCAGTGTGCACCTGTAGTCCCAGCTACTCAGGATGCTGAGGCAGGAGAATTGCTAGAACCCGGGAGGCGGAGGTTGCAGTGAGCCAAGATCGCGCCACTGCACTCCAGCCTGGATGACAAAGTGAGACTCTGTCTCTAAAAATAATAATAATGATAATTAATAATAATAATAATAATAATAAAGATGCCTCACATCCATCCCTCTTTTCCTAAAAGGCTTCTCAGTGCCTAGAGATAGAGGGGAGGTGGAGGTGGAAACACACATGGGTTTGCAGACATATATTTGGAAAAAACCTGGCATAACTGATGCCAGTGAGTTCCACCTGTCCCACTGACAACAATGCACTACTAACCCGTGATAAACATTTTTCTGAATCTTTTCTTGAAGGCATTTTGCCCTATTAATTTTCTCAATAAACCTTCATTTCACCAATAGGCAATATACCAAATGATCACTTCTCAAATTTGCTGATGGCAAATTAAAACTTACTTTACTTCCAAAAGTGGACTTCTAAAAATTAGAATAATGAAGATAAAAGCATGAAATTTATTTGAGCAAGATTAATCCTCAAAACTACTTTTGAATTATATACTAACATATCAAAATATTTGAATTCAAAAGAAGCCAGGGACTGTAGCCAAAGTAGAGTGATTTTTTTTTCACAAGAATTTATAGACCTGGCTGAAGACAGACATTTAGTGATTACTCAATAGGCCCCAAAGCTCTGCACTTGAGACAGAGTTTGAGTCCACTTTTTGCTGAAACACAATTTTATCTCAGCTATCGTTAAAAGTGACAGAGGAAAGTGACATTATGAGTGTAAACTTGTCATTTTTTAATTAAAGTCATTGACAACTGAATTAGCTAAAACCAAGTGCATTAGGAACAAAATTGTTTATAAGCTAGTTATGTTCATAGAATGAAAAGTAAAATTAAAGACATTAATATTCTGAATTACCACTTTCCAAACTGTGTTATAAAAATCAACACTCACAATCCAAGGAGATGATAATGATATAGTCCGGACAATCCCAGTGGAGCTGGTGTTGTTGTTGGTTGTTGTTCCTTTTAAAATAAACTTCATCTTAGGGTGCTCTAAAAGTGCACCTTTGATTGTGGCCCATGAGGTGCTCATGCACAATAAGAGAAATTCAAATGCAGGCACACGATGGTGCCAGCTAAGAGAAAAAGCTGTTCCTTCTTCAAAGATTAGTATCCAAAGTAGTACACATTGATTTAGGCCTGTAATTCATTTAAAAACTAATTTTTCACAAAAAAACAATTCCACAAAGGGAACCTATCCTTCTCATTGTGTTCAACATTGTCTAAGGCAAATGGTATCAAATAAATAGCTACACTTTTTCTGGGATTGCTTATTTGCTAACTGATTTTTCCTTCTACCATGACATCTAAGATTAAAAGAGAAATTGATAGTTAATATTTAGAATCTAGATATCAATATATAGTGGATTCCAATTTTTTAAACTGATTGCTGAAAAGGACAACCAAATGGCTGAAATCATTTTAGAATAAGGGGTCTGTCCCTTGACATTATAGTTGAACTCACGATTTTACTGTCATTGTTTAAGATGAGGCTGGCTGGCTGTGCTGTCATCAAGGAATATTGTCGAGCATGAACTATATTTTTCAAAAAATGCTCAGTAGATACCTGAAGGGAAGGGGAAGTATAAGTTAAACTTATCAACGTGTATTTTTTTCTTGGTTAAAATGTCAGATGACAAAGCACTAAGAAATTTCTTACACTCCATGAACTGCCTGAGTGTGGTATCATGTACACTAGAGAAAACCCATTGGAGGCTCTTACCTTCCACAGATGACGTTTGAGAAAGGATTATTACAAAATGCTACCCTTAATACGGTACCTATCATCACACCTAGCAAGGATTTTATGAATTCCCTTTATAAATAATGAGAAAAGTTTAAAATTAGATTTCATTGTCTTAAGTAATACAAATCAGCTGAGAATTTCTCTTTCTATTGATTTACTGCAATAAAATGTAATATTGTAAAATAACGTTGGTACAAGAGCATTTTATTGCAATGAATATAAGACTAGTGCATTTACCAAGTTACCAATCCCAAGTGTATTATTTCAGGAGACATAGTGACAAAACAAGTGTTTTAGATTCAGAGACACTGTGTGCCAGGGCTGCTAGGTCACCAAAAAGGGAGGAAGCCATCAGTTTCTCTAGTCTAGTTTTCCTACGTGGAGGATAAAAAGAGCATCACTTTAGTGTTCTCTCACACACCCTAAAAACAGATGACAAAGACAACTTAAAAAATGTAACTTTCACTTCATGTTTACATGAGACTGCCATGACATTACTCAAGTGAGACTCTCAGAGAATACTTTCCATTCATTTCAAACGTGGATTAATTTCATTCTATGAATCATTTGACCTACACTGAGACATTTTCCTGCTACACTCCTGCTTTCTGCCTAGAATACTTCTTTTCTCTTTCCTTGTTTCAGCAAGCTTGACTCCGTCTACCCTCTTGAATCTCTTTGCCAGGAGCCACACCAAAAAATGGTTTTTGTACACTATTTGGTCAAATTCACCACCTGTTACACGATACTAATTCTGGCAGAGTATTCCCCTCTTAAGAAAGTATGCCTCTCCATGGAAGGGAGGGCCCTTACTCTTCCTACCTCCAGCTGCTGAGCATAGAATTTTGGATAAATCAAAAAGTTCAACAAGTGTTTGACAAAGTAATTCAGTTATAATTTGGAAGATAAGTCTTACTACATTTAATTACAGCAAAAACACTACTAACAGTTTACTGTTTATAGGTATTATTTAAGGTAGTCACAAAATGGAACAAATACTCTAACTTCATTCAGTCAGTGTAAATAACAGAGTATGAAATTTTCCAATCTTTAACAAGGAATGGAAGGAGTTACTTAGCAGTCTTAAGGTTTAATAACAAAAACTAGAAAATAATCATACCTACTAATCTAGTAAGTCAAAACCAATGCCTTACCATCAAAGGTCCAGCACCTGTTGGACACCAATGCCCACCCACTGACTTCTTCCACTGTACCTGCTGCCTCTCATTTTAACCCATTAAAAATACTAAAGTTGTTTTCCTTGTAGAGGTCTTTCACCTCCTTGGTTAGGTGTATTCCTAAGTGTTTTGTTTTATTTTATTTTTTTGGCAGCTATTGCAAAAGGGCTTAAGTTCTTGGTTTGATTCTCAGCTTGATCGCTGTTGGTGTATAGCTGAGCTATTGATTTGTGTACATTAATTTTGTATCCTGAAACTTTGCTGAATTCATTTATCAGTTCTAGGAGCTTTTTGGAGGAGTCTATAGTGTTTTCTAGGTATACGATCATATCATCAGCAAACAGCAACAGTTTGACTTCTTCTTTACTGATCTGGATGTCCTTTTTTGTTGTTTTTTGGTTTTGTTGTTGTTGTTGTTTTTATTTGTTTGTTTGTTTTTTGAGACAGAGTCTTGCTCTGTTGCCCAGGCTGGAATGTGGTGGCACGATCTCAGCTCACTGCAACCTCCACCTCCCAGATTCACGCCATTCTCCTGCCTCAGCCTCCCGAGTAGCTGGGACTGCAGGCACCCACCACCATGCCCGGCTAATTTTTTGTATTTTTAGTAGAGACAGGTTTTCACCGTGTTAGCCAAGATGGTCTCGATCTCCTGACCTCGTGATCGTCCTGCCTTGGCCTCCCAAAATGCTGGGATTACAGGCATGAGCCACCGTGCTCGGCCTGGATGTCCTTTATTTCTTTTTCTTATCTTACTGCTCTGGCTAGGACTTCCAGTACTATGTTGCATAGTAGAAGTGGTGAGAGTGGGCATCCTTGTCTTATCCCAGTACTCAGGGGGAATGCTTTCAACTTTTCCCCAATTCAGTATTATGTTGGCTGTGGGTCTGCCATAGATGGCTTTTATTACATTGAGGTATGTCCCTTGTATGCAGATTTTGCTGAGGGTTCTAATCATAAAAGGATGTCAGATTTTGTCAAATGCTTTTCCTGTGTCTATTGAGATGATCACGTGATTTTTGTTTTTAATTCAGTTTATGTGGTGTATCATATTTATTGACTTGCATATGTTAAAACATCCCTGCAACCCTGTTATGAAATTCCCTTGAACATGGTGGATTGTCTTTTTGATATGTTGCTGGAAACCACAAAACATTCCTGAAAGGAATCATAGATGACACAAATAAATGGAAACACAGCCCATGCTCGTGGATGCATAGAATCAATATTGTGAAAATGACCTACTGCCAAAAGCAATCTAAAGATTCAGCGCAGTTCCCATCAAAATACCATCATCATTCTTCACAGAACTAGAAAAAACAATTCTAAAATTCCTATGGAACCAAATAATAGCCCGCATAGCCAAAGCAAGACTAAGTAAAAAGAACAAATCTAGAGGTATCACATTATCTGATTTCAAACTATACTATAAGGCTGCAGTCACCAAAACAGCATGATACTGGTATAAAAATAGGCACATAGGCCAATGGAGCAGAATGGAGAACCGAGAAATAAACCCAAATACTTACAACCAATTGATGTTCAACAAAGCAAAGAAAAACATAAAGTGGAGAAAGGACACCCTTTTCAACAAATGGTGCTGGGATAATTGGCTAGCCACATGTAGGAGAATGAAACTGGATTCTCATCTCTCACCTTATGCAAAAATTGACTCAAGATGGATTAAGGACTTAATTCTAAGACCTGAAACTATAAAAATTCTAGAAGATAACATCGGAAAAACCCTTCTAGACGTTGGCTTAGGCAAGAATTTGATGACCAAGAATCCAAAAGCAAATGCAATAAAAACAAAAAATAAATAGCTGGAATTGAAACTAAATAGCTTTTGTACAGCAAAAGGAACAGTCAACAGAGTAAACAGACAACCCACAGAGAGTAGGAGAAAGTCTTCACAATCTATATATCTGACAAAGGACTAATATCCAGAATCTACTACAAACTCAAGCAAATCAATCCCATCAAAGAAAAAAACAAACAATCCCATCAAAAAGTGGGCTAAGGACGTGAATAGACAATTCTCAAAAAAGATACACAAATGGCCAAGAAACATATGAAGAAATGCTCAACATCAGTAATGACCAGGGAAATGCAAATCAAAGCCACCTTACTCCTACAAGAACGGCCATAATCAAGAAATCAAAAAATAGTAGATGTTGGCATGGCTGCAGTGAACAGGGAAAACTTCTACACTGCTGGTGGGAATGTAAACTAGTACAACCACAATGGAAAACAGTGTGGAGATTCTTTAAAGAACTAAAAGTAGAACTAACATTTGATCCAGGAGTCCCACTACTGGGTATCTACCCAGAGGAAAAGAAGTCATTATATGAAAAAGATACTTGCACATGCATGTTTATAGCAGCACATTTTGCAAAACGTGGAACCAACCCAAATACTCATCAGTCAACAAGTGGATAAAGAAACGGTGATATATATGATGGTATACCACTTAGCCATAAAAAGGAATGAATTAATGGCATTTGCAGCCACCTGGATGAAACTAGAGACTATTATCCTAAGTGAAGTAACTAAGGAGTGGAAAACCAAACATCATGTGTTCTCACTCGTCAGTGGGAGCTAAGCTATGAGGATGCAGAGGCATGAGAATAACACAGTGGACTTTGGGGACTTGCGGGGAATGGTGGGAGGGGGACGCAAGGGATAAAAGACTACAAATAGGGTGCTGTGTATACTGCTCAGATGATGGGTGCACCAAAATCTCACACATCACCACTGAAGAACTTACTCATGTGACCAAACACCATCTGTTCCCCAATAACCAATGGACATTTTTAAAAAAAAATCAAGCAAGAAAACTCGTTATGAGCATGGAAACCAAAGATAATTAACATTAAATTTAAATATATTGAAACAATAAGAGAATTCGGCAAGAAGCAATGTTAGGGGATAAAAACCAAAAGCTTTTCTCTAACACCTACAGCACTGGGCTCGACCCACCTTACAACCCTCACGCGTGGGGGCGCCAGGACAGGGCTCACAGGTCAACGGGTCTGGTGGGCCCTGAAGAGACAAGGTGGAGGTTCCAGGTTGAAAATGTATAAAATTGTAAAGTAAATTAAAAGTTATATCATTTCAATGCTAAATACTTCAGTAGTGATTCCATTTTCTTAAAAAAATCAATTTTTCTACAAAATTCTTAATCTTTTTTCACACTTCACAAAAGTAATGGTACTTTTTTTCAATATTTGCACCCAATCCATATTCAGCTTCCCAATTGTCTCCGAAAGTCTTATGCAAAAAAAAAAAAAATGCTGTTTCAACCGGGAACCAACGGAGGGCTACTCTTTATATTTGTCAGTAGCGTTCAAGTTTTTTTTTTTTTTTTTTTGAGACGTTGTCTCGCTCTGTCGCCCGGGCTGGAGTGCAGTGGCCGGACCTCAGCTCACTGCAAGCTCCGCCTCCCAGGTTCACGCCATTCTCTTGCCTCAGCCTCCCGAGTAGCTGGGACTACAGGCGCCCGCCACCTCGCCCGGCTAGTTTTTTGTATTTTTTAGTAGAGACGGGGTTTCACTGTGTTAGCCAGGATGGTCTCGATCTCCTGACCTCGTGATCCGCCCGTCTCGGCCTCCCAAAGTGCTGGGATTACAGGCTTGAGCCATCGCGCCCGGCCTGCGTTCAAGTTTTAACCTTTAACTTCTCCCTGTTCTTAGAGAGCCTGAGAGGAGACTCTTCATAAAAACTCCACCCCGCCAGTTCTGAATCGCCGAAACGTGAGGAGTCACGTCGAAAGCGGACGCAAGAGCTTGTGGGAAATGTAGTCCTGAAGGTGTCTGATTCGCCGCGCAGCACTCTGGGATGGGGCTACTGGGCTCCTTCTGCGCCTGTGCAGCCGAAGCCCCGCGGCCGCATTTGAGTTCTCGGGACTCCCGGGAAGCGGTTTGGGAAGCTCTGGGGTCGGCTCGCAAAGTAGAGGGGGCGCAGCTGGGGCGGGAGGGCCGCGTTTGTGCCCGGGAGTGGGAGAGGAAGCGGGAAGTTCGTGGGATTCCCGCCCCCAGTGTCAGTGGATGCGACCGGGCGGGCCCTCGGCCTTCCCGGCGGGTGGAGAGGGACCCCGGCCACTGGCTCCCGGGGCGGCTGGGGCTGAGCGCTGGTCGGGAGCAGGTGCAGGGTGCGGGCCGCGGTGTGCGGGACGGGAGCCTGGCGCGAGCGGCGGCGGGAGGGGAAAGCGCATTTGTAACGCGGGCGACAGCGTGCCCGAAATCCCCGGACGGTGGGTGTGCATCGACACCCCGAGCTCTGGAGCTGGAAAAACCCGGGTAAGTTCCAGCTCTGTCAACTGGAAGCCGAGGCGAATGCAGGGACCTGGATGAGAGTCAGGTTTCTCATCTGAAAATGACTGCTTCATGCGTTGTTTTAAAACTTTAAGTCACCACCTGTAAAGCAAACAGCCGACTGTAGGCTGCTAAGCCATGAGCTACTGCTGCTGTTATATTTAGAAGACACTTTTTTCTATTCATTGGGTGCCTTATGTAAACCTCACAACCACATCTGCATTAAATATAACAACTGAGGTTCAGGTCACAAGCTAGCAGTGAGGGAGCTGGGGTTCAAGGGCACGTGTGATTTATTTTCAGGCGCCAATATCACACCTGCCTATAACCAGCATTGCAGCCTTCACAGCACTTAGTAGAATGGCATGTCCCCAGATACTCAGGGAGTGGATGTAGATGGAATCTTACCATGTGTCAAATGTCGTCTGGATTTCTGGTGTGTCTTCAAATCTCTTGGGTCAGACAGGTTCTTGGCCCCTACTGCATCGTCAGGGTGTCTGTCTTTTAAGTCTGATATAATGAATTCTAAGAGTCAGATTTTTGGCACTAACGTGGTTTCTCAGGTCAGGTCGTAGGCTCCTTGAACGGAGCAGCCCTTGCGACTTGGGAGCAGGGGCCTCTGTGAACAGTTTTACCTGGAAGAGAACCCCTCTCAGACCTAGACCTCCCTCCCGAGCTTCAGAGCAGAGGCAGAAGAGCCCACAGAGGAGCAGATCCTAGATGTGTATGGTCAGAAGCAGTTCTTGATCCTACTTCCCAGATAGAGCCAGACTTGGTGGTGAAGCCTCCAGAAGCCACCACAGAATGGGTGACAGTGGGTGGTTTGGGCCAGCTTTGAGAAGAGCAAAATGAGCTGGGCGGGGACCAGGGACAGGCTGCTCAGGAAAGGCCACATCATTGCAGAGGTCTGGGGGTAGGGGTAACCAGAGAGTCTGTTCCAAGATCCCAAAGTAGCCCCCAGTCCCTTTGTTCTCTCTTTACAGATGCCATACTGCTGTTAACACGTGACGCTGGAGAATCCCAGCATGATGATACATGAAGAGTTTTCTGTGGTTATCTACTTCTGATTCTTTTGAAAGCTTTAAAGACATTGGGCATGAAAGGTTCGGTGAGTTTCCAGGGACCCCTCGTTTGTGGCAGAGCCAGGAGGAAAACAGTTCTGTTCATTCTTTCACAGGTAAGTCACCAAAAGTGACTTACATCCCAGTTAAAACATCTAAAACTCTTTGCCTTAAAGTATCTCATCTCTTTTACAAGACTTTCTGTGGATTGTCTATCCCAAGGGTAAACAGTATTACTAAGAAAAATAATTAAATGATGCACACTGAATATTTTTCTGCTAATTTAGTGTTTTAGAGACAGAGTCTCATCCTGTTGTCCAGGCAGGAGTGCACTGGCACAAACACGGCTGACTGCAGCCTCTACCTCCTGGGCTCAAGTGATCCTCCTGCCTCAGCCTCCCAAGTAGCAGGGACCACAGGCGCATGCTACCACACCTGGCTAATTGTTTAAGTTTTTATTTTCTGTAGAGACAGGGTCATACCATGTTGCCCAGGTTGGTCTTGAACTCCTGAGCTCAAGCCATCCTCCCTCTTTGGCTTCCCAAAGTGCTGGGGTTACAGGCGTGAACCACGGTGCCTGCTAAGTTAATTTTAGTGAAAAATAGTGTCTTATCCTGTGGTGTACTTTAGTTCAACTAATCCTCTATTGTCTTTATTTCTTTGTGTGTGTTAAAAGCACATGTGCATTATTGTTAAATGAACTGGGAAAAGATTATGTTCACTCAATAAAAAACAGCAGTTTAAGCCCCAAAACTATTTCAGAGTTGTCGTAGAGACAGTACCACCTCTACGTGGTGCTTCTCATGCCTTTTCAAGGCCTGAAGGGCCCTGTTACCTTAGGAAGGCTGCTCCCCACCTGGGCTGCTGAGATTTGGGGAGGTGAATCTAGGAGCTGTGAGGTAGGCCAGACCGTGTGACCTCCTCTTTCTGTCCCCCTAGCTGAGGCTTCACAGTTCTCTACACTCTCCCAAGAGCCACAGAAAATGAACACATTTCAGGTAAGCTCTTTATTCATTCCCCACTTTGTATTGTAATGGATTTATGAGGTGTAGATGGGTCCTTGCATTAAATGAAAAAGGAGAAATAGATCGAGTAAATCTTGAGGGAAAATATATACAGTTTTACCGTGAACTCTTTTGTGTTGCTGTCAGCTTTTGGTAAATAATGTTTGTCAGGGTTAGTAGGTTCCCTCCAGTTACCAGTTTGCCAAGATCTCATGCTAGTTATGAATGCACATTGAATTATATTAAATACTTTTTGTATATCTATTAGAATAAATCTATAGCTGTGTCCTTTAATGAATCTGTAAATATTTTGAATAATATAATGGATTTTCAAAAACTAACTTGAATTCCTGTATAGACCCTAGTTGCTAATGAGTATACTAACTTGCTTCTTACTTGTTTTCCTGGCACTTTTTGGTAATGATGTAGGGTTTTTATTTCTGTGTTCACAAATTTGATTAAAGTATATTTTCCTGTTTCCCTGTTCAGTTAGGGTACCATGGTTGTCTCATGAAAGGAAATGGGGCAGTTTTTCTTGTTTCTTCTTTTCTAATAATTTAGAAAAATGAGAAAATTGTGTTATATGTAGATTTTGTGAAACTCACCTATGAATTTGGACCTTGTGAATACTTTCTGTGTGAAGATTTTGATTATTGAATAAATTTATTAATTCATTACTCAACTTCTTAGAAGCTTATACTGGATTTGTACTTTCTCAATATAATTTTTGTCATTACATTTTCATAGAAAATTGTAATCATTTATATTTGTGTTTTTTATTTTCTTATTTTTTATAGATTTAGGAAGTGTTTCTTGTTGGTTAACCATTATCAAACAAGATTTGTCTTTGTCAGTATGCGTTCACTTATAAATGTACAGAGCCAAGGTCTAAACCGAAAGAAAAATAAAATGAGATACTAAGATATTTTATTTTAAAAATCACCTTGCATACACAAATTATAAAAATTTATTGTAATTTTCACAACACCTTGCCATCCTCGTGCTAATATACTTTGACACTGAAGATGCAACTTGCCTTCTTACCTAGCACTGTACTTAGATATATTTATTAAGATGAAAAAGTTTTCATAATGTATGTTTACTAAAACTGGAAAAATTTTCAATTTTAACATAAAATGTATTTGAAATTTTCAACTAAGATTCTGAACATTTTACTTTTACATTTTGTTTTATATATTTTACTATCCCAGGGTGTAAAAGAAGTCAAGACAGGCCTTAACTAAAATGAAAGAGCAAGACTAAAATAATCATAATGAATGCTGTCTTTTCTTTATACTTAAAAACATTTCTTTAAAATGTTTTATTTCAATAGCTTGTGGGGTACAAGTGGTTTCTTGTTGCATGGATTCATCTTGTTACATGGATGAATTCTATAGTGGTGAATTCTGAGATTTTAGTGCACCCATGGCCTGACAAGTAGTGTACATTGTGCCTTATAGGTAGTTTTTTATCCCTAGCACTTTTCCCTAGCCTCCCACCCTCCCGCTTCTTGGTCTCTAAAATCCATTTTGTCACTCTGTATGCTTTTGCATACTCATAACTTAACTCCCACTTACAAGTGAGAACATATGGTTTGGTTTTCTACTCCTGTGTTACTTAGAATTGCAGCTCCACCCAAGTTGCTGCAAAAGACATTATTTCATTCTTTTTTATGGCTAAGTAGTATTCCATGGTGTATAGGTACCACAATTTCTTTATCCACTCAGTTGATGGGCACTTAGGTTGGTTCCACGTCTTTGCAATTGTGAATTGTGCTGCCACAAACATGTGTGCTGGTTTCTTTTTCATTGATGGTGACTTCTTTTCCTTTGGGTAGATACCCAGTAGTGGGATTGCTAAATGGAATGGTAGATCTACTTTTAGTTCCTTAAGGAATCTCCATACTTTTTACATAGAGGTTGTCCTAATTTACATTCCTACCACCATTGTATAAGCATTCCCTTTTCTTCACATCCATACAAATATCCATTGTGTTTTGACTTTTTAATAAGGGCCATTCTTGCAGGAGTACAGTGGTATCTCATTGTGGTTTTCATTTGCGTTTCCCTGATGATTAGCGATGTTGAGCATTTTTTTCATATGTTTATTGGACATTTGTATATCTTCTTTTGAGAAATGACAATTCATGGCCTTTGCCTACTTTTTGTTGGGATTATTTTTTTTCCTGCTGGTTTATTTGAGTTCCTTGTAAATTCTGGATACTTTGTCAGATGTCTAGTTTGTAAATATTTTCTCCCATTCTGTGGGTTAGCTGTTTGGTAATTATTTCTTTTGCTGTGTAGAAGCTTTTTAGTTTAATTAGGTCCAGTTAATTTATTTTTGTTTTTGTTGCATTTGTTTTTGGGGTATTAGTCATGAGTTCTTTGCCTAGGCTGATGTCTAGAAGAGTTTTTCAAATGTTGTCTTCTAGAATTTCTATGGTTTCAGGTCACAGATTTAAGTCTTTGATCCATCTTGAGTTGATATTTGTATAAAGTGAGAGATAGGGATCCAGTTTCATTATTCTACATGTGGCTTGCCACTTTTACCAGCACCATTTATTAAACAGGTCAGGGGTCCCTGATCCATGGGGCCACTGACTGGTACTGGTCTGTTAGCAATGGAACGGCACAGCAGGAGGTGGGCAGCAGGCCAGTAAGCATTACCACCTGAGCTCCACCTCCTGTCAGATCAGCAGCATCAGATTCTTATAGGAGAGCGAACCCTATTGTGAACTGTACATGCAAGGGATCTAGGTTGCTGCTCCTTATGAGAATCTAACTAATGCCTGATGATCTGAAGTGGATCAGTTTACTCTTGAAACCGTCCCCACCCTCCCACCGCTGGTCCATGGAAAAATTGTCTTCCAGGAAACCAGTCCCTGGTGCCAAAAAGGTTGGGGATTGCTGAAATAGGATGTCCATTCCCCTGTTTATGTTTTGTACAGTCAACTAATTAGTTGACTGTACATATTTGGCTTTATTTCTGGGTTGTCTGTTCTGTTCCTTTGGTCATTGTGCCTGCGTTTATACCAGTACCATACTGTTTTGGAAATTATAGCCTTGTAGCATAATTTGAAGTCTGGTATGGTGGTGCCTCCAGATTTGTTATTTTTGCTCAGGATTGCTTTGGCTATTTGGGGTCTTTTTTATCCATATGAATTTTAGGATTGTTTTTTCTAATTCTGTAAAAGATGTTGGTATTTTGATGAGAATTGCATTGAATCTGTAGATTGCTTTGGGCAGAATGGTCATTTTCACAATATTGATTCTTCCAATCCATGAGCATGGGATGTGTTCCATTTGTGTCATCTGTGATTTCTTTCAGCAGGGTTATGTAATTCTCCTTGTAGAGATTTTTCACCTTCTTAGTTAAGTATCTTCTTAGGGGTTTTTTTGTTTTCGTTTGTTTGTTTGTTTTTGTGGCTGTTGTAAAAAAAAAAATGAGTTCTTGATTTGATTCTTAGCTTGGTTGTTGTTGGTATAGCATTGCTACTGATTTGTTTACATTGATTTTGTACCCTGAGACTTCACCGAATTCATTTATCAAATCTAGGAGTCTTTCGGAGGAGTCTTGGATTTTCTAGGTATGTGATCACATCATCTGCCAACAGCAGTAGTTTGACTTCTTCTTTTCCAGTTTGGATGCCCTTTATTTCTTTCTCTTGACTAATTGTTCTGGCTAGGACTTCCAGAACTATGAAATTATATAAAATGGCCAAACCTAAGAATAACTGATGTTTCTGAGGGAGAAGAGTGGTGAACAGGAGTGGTGAAAGCAGGCATCCTTGTCTTGTTCCTGTTCTCAGGGGGAGTGCTTTCAGCTTTTCCCCATTCAATATGGTGCTGGCTGTGGGCTTGTCACATATGGCTTTTATTATTTTGAGGTAAGTTCTCTGTATGCCTAGTTTCTTGAGAGTTTTTATTATAAAGGTATGCTGGATTTTGTCAGATGCTTTTTCTGCATCTATTGAGATGATTATATGATTTTTGTTTTTTGTTAGGTGTATGTCATGTATCACATTTATTTACTTGGATGTGTTAAACCATCCCTGCATCCCTGAGGTGAAACCCACTTAATCATGATATGCTTTTTGATGTGCTATTGTATTCAGTTAGCTAGTGTTTTGTTGAGGATTTTTGTGTCTGTGTTCATCAGGGATATTGGTTTGTTGTTTCTTTTGTTGTTGTATCTTTTCCTGGTTTTGGTAGCAGGGTGATACTGGCTTCATAGAATGATTTAGGGAGGATTCCCTCTTTTGCAGTCTTTTGGAATAGTTTCTGCAGGATTGGGATCAGTTCTTTGAATATATGGTAGACTTCAACTGTGAATCCTTCTGGTCCCGGGCTTGTCGTTGTTGTTGGCAATTTTCAAATTTTTAAATTACTGATTCAATCTCTCTACTTGTTGTCGATTCAGGGTTTCAGTTTCTTCCTGATTTAATTTCAGAGTGTTGTGTGTTTCCAGGAATTTATTCACTTTCTCTAGGTTTTTAGCATTTCTCATGGTGCTGGTTTGGTAACGACAAATTCCCTCAGCATGTGTTCGTCTGAAATGACTTTATTTCTCCTTTATTTATGAAACTTAGTTTTGCTGGATACAGAATTCTTGGCTGACAGGTACTCTGTTTAAAGAGGTTGAAGATAGGACCCCCAATCCCTTCTTGCTTATAAGGTTTCTGCTTAGAGGTCTGCTGTTAGTCTGATAAATTTTCCTTTATAGGTTACCTGATGCTTTTATCTTAGTGCTCTTAGAATTCTTTCCTTCATACTGGCTTTAGACAGCCTGATGATATGACTATATGCTTTGGTGAAGATCTTTTTGCCATGCATTTTCCAAGAGTTCTTTGACCTTCTTACATTGGGATATGTAAATATCTAGCCAGGTCAGTGAAGTTTTCCTCAGTTATTTCCTCTTCTCCCTCAGAAACATCAGTTATTCTTAGGTTTGGCCATTTTATATAATTTCATATTTCTGGGAGACTTTTTTCATTTCTTTTAATTATTTTTTCTTAGCTTTTTGAGCTTTTTTGTGTTATGTATCATGCCACATCTCTGTGTATAGCTGCACGAGATAATAATGAACAGATTTTCATTCCTGTGAAGATTCACTTCCTGGCCGGGCGCGGTAGCCCACACCTGTAATCCCAGCACTTTGGGAGGCTGAGGCAGGCGGATCATGAGGTCAGGAGATCGAGACCATCCTGACCAACATGGTGAAAGCCCGTCTCTACTAAAATACAAAAAACTAGCTCAGTGTGATGGCGTGCACCAGTAGTCCCAGCTACTTGGGAGGCTGAGGCAGGGGAATCGCTTGAACCTAGGAATGTGGAGGTTGCAGTGAGCCAAGATTGCACCATGGGAAACGTATGCAGGAATCCTATTTGTAATAATTTTACCTAAAAGGGCACTAAGCTTCCTCAGTATATTAAATAAAAATGTATGTGTATAATTTTAAAATAAATACAAACGAGGGCATGAGAACAAGTATTTGTGCTAATTATGCATTTCAAAAGAATAAGGCAGAATTAGGGCCATAATAATAATCCCTTGTAGCATTTTGTTTTAAATTCTCAACAATAAACATAATGAGTTAGTTTCCAAAAACATTTTCCTTTCCCTGATTCTGAACACTCAGATTAATCAGAAATGCACTGTTACAGGCATCAGTGTCATTCAAGGACGTGACTGTGGAATTCAGCCAGGAGGAGTGGCAGCACCTGGGCCCTGTTGAGAGGACCCTGTACAGAGACGTGATGCTGGAGAACTACAGCCACCTCATCTCAGTGGGTGAGCACAGCTTACCATGAGGTTCCCCCAGAGTGCGGTTCTGTTTCTCCTCTCTTTCTCTCTCTCCATACCGTACCGTGTGACTCCCTCTACAGTGTAATTCTGGTTTTCCTTTTTTATATTAGTTACTTTTATTGAGGTGTATTTAACAGAAAATAAAATTCAGCACCTTTCAATGTACAAATCAATGAGTTTTAAAAAATGTATGGAATTGATTACCACAATCCAAATCTTGGTTTGGAATATTTTCATCACCCCCAAAAGATTCGTTGTAGCCCTTTGCAGTGAGTCCCCTCCCTCCATCCCTTCCCCCACAACCCCTGGCAACTATTTGTGTGCTTTCGATTGTAATAATTTTGCCTTTCTCCAATTTCATATAAATGGAATCATAAATTTTATACTCCCTTTTGTCTGGTTTTCTTTAGCATGATGCTTTTGAAACTCATGCACATGTGTGTATTGGTGGTTTATTATTTTATCCTAAGTAGCGTCCCTTCATGGGCATATACTGCACTTTGTTGTCCTTTATCCAGTTGGTCAACATACGGAACTTTTTCCCAGTTGGTGCTTTTATGAATAAAGCTGCTATGAACTTTCACATACAAGTCTTTGTGTCAACATATGTTTTCATTTCTCTTGTGTAAGTACCTAGGAGTGGGCTTACCAGGTCTTCTGATAAGTTTATCTGTCTATAACTTTATAAGAAACTGCCACATGTTTTCAAACTGGCTCCGCAGTTTTTCATTTTCATGAACAATGTCTGTGAGTTCTCATTACTCTTTGGTTACCATTATTTGGAAAATTTTACTGTTTTTAACAATTCTAGTTGGGTTTTAATTAGCATCTTCCTGATGACTAACAACATTGAACCTCTTTTTATATGCTTTTTACCCATTCATAAATCTTAAGTGACCAGTCAAATCTTTAGCTCATTTTTGTTTCATTTAGTTTTTAGTATTTTTGTTTGTTTAGTCGAAGAAGTTCAGACCTTGATTAGATATATGTTTTGCAGACTTTTTCTTGCTATGTCTCGCTTCTGTTTTTAAGAGAAAATGTTTTCAGTGTTTAATTTTTTGCATATATTTTTTTTTTTTTTTTTGAGACGGAGTCTCGCTCTGTCGCCCGGACTGGAGTGCAGTGGCCGGATCTCAGCTCACTGCAAGCTCCGCCTCCCGGCTTTACGCCATTCTCCTGCCTCAGCCTCCCGAGTAGCTGGGACTACAGGCGCCCGCCACCTCGCCCGGCTAGTTTTTTTTTTTTTTTATTTTTTAGTAGAGACGGGGTTTCACTGTGTTAGCCAGGATGGTCTCGATCTCCTGACCTCGTGATCCGCCCGTCTCGGCCTCCCAAAGTGCTAGGATTACAGGCTTGAGCCACCGCGCCCGGCCAATTTTTTGCATATATTTTAAGAAACCTTTTTTTATATTGAAATAATTACAGATTTATGGGAATTAGCAAAAATTGTGTCCTCACCTTAGTTTCCCCAAAGGTCACATGTTATATAACTATACTTCAGTATCAACACCAGGAAGTGGACACTGGCACAATGTGTGTGAATAGCTGTGTGCTGTTTTATCACATGTGGACATTGGTGTGACCACCAGAGTTGCCATACAGGGCTGTTCTATCACCGCAAAGATCTCTTTGGTGCTACTCACTCATAGTCACACCCATGCCGTCTCCCACATTGTCCCCAATCTCTGCCAACTGCTCATCTGCTAGCTGTATAATTTTGTCATTTTGAGACTGTTATATAAATGGAATCATACAGTATTTGATGTGTTGAGATTGCCTTTTTCACTCAGCATAATGCTCTTGAGATCCAAGTTGTAGTGTATTCATAGTTCATTCCTTTTATTGCTCTGTAGTATTTCACTATATGAATGTCATTGTTTAGCCATTCACCTATTCAAGGACATTTTGTTTGTTTCCAGTTTGGGGCTATTATAAAGTTGATGTGAGCATTCATGTTCAGATATTTTGTGAACATAAGTTTTTCCAGGATAAGTACCAAAGAGTGTGATTGTTGGATTGTATGGTAAGTTATGTTTTATTCTTTAAGAAAGTGCCAAACTATTTCCCAGAGTTGCTGTACCATTTTGCATTTCTACCAGCAATATATGAGGGATCTAGTTATTCCCTATCCTTTCTAGTACTAGGCATTGTTGCTCTTTTTTTTTTTTTTTTGAGGCTGAGTTTCACTCTTGTTGCCCAGGCTGGAGTGCAATGGCATGATCTCGGCTCACCGCAACCTCTGCCTCCGAGGTTCAAGCAATTCTCCTGCCTCAGCCTCCCTAGTAGCTGGGATTACAGGCATGTGCCACCAGGCCCAGCTAATTTTGTATTTTTAGTAGAGACGGGGTTTCTCCATGTTGGTCAGGCTGGTCTCGAACTCCCAACCTCAGGTGATCCACCCGCCTCGGCCTCCCAAAGTGCTGGGATTACAGGCGTGAGCCACTGCGCCCGTCTGCTCTTTTATATATTAGTGGTTGAATAGGTGTATAAGTGATACCTCATAGTGATCCTAATTTGCATTTCCCTAATGGCTACTGATAATCAATATTTTTTCATGTGTTCACATGCCATCTGTGTATCCTTAGTAAAATATCTGTTCATGGCTTTTGTCCATTTTTTAATTGGAAGTTTGTGTGTTTTACCATTGACTTTTGAGAAATTAGATAGTCTAGATATGAGTTCTTTATCGGATGTGTGGTTTGCACGTTTTTATACCAATCTGTAACTTGTCTTTTCATTGTCTTCATGAGATGTTTTGAAGAGCATAAATTTTTAATTTTGGTGAAGTTCAGTTTATCAGTTTTGTAAAAATTTTGTCATATCTAAGAACTCTTCACTAAGTCTTTGGACCAAAGATTTCCTCCTATTTTTAAAAATTGTGTAATATATTTTACATTTTAATTATGGTGCATTTTGAGTTAATTTTTGTATAGGGCATGAAGTGTAAGTTGAAAATTTTTTTTTTTTTTTTTGCCTATGGATATCCATTTGTTCCATGCAGCACCATTACCCTTCATTGAATAGCTTTTTCACCTGTGTCAAAAATCAGTTGACTGCCTTGTATGAGACTATTATATTCCCACCTTATATTTCTTTTTCAATATTGTTTTAGCTATTCTAGTTACTTCGCCTTTGCATATACATATTGTAATAATTTCATTATGTTAAATCTTACTGAGTGTTTGATAGGAATTAAAGCTATAAATTTTCAATTTTGTGACAGTTAACATCTTTACTGCTTTGAGTCTTATTTTAAGTCTTATAATCCATAAGCACAAGATATTTCTCCGTTTACTTAGATCTTCATTTCTTGCTTCAGTGTTTTGTAGTTTTCAGTATAAAAGTCCTGTACATGTTATATGTATACCTCAGTATTTCATTTGGTTGGATAATTGTTAATGGCATTGTGTTTTAAATTTCTGTTTGCATGCAAAGGTTGCTAGTTTATAGAAAGGTAGTTGATTTTTGTATGTTTGTTCTTTTATGCTGAGATCTTGCTGAACTTTCTAGGAAGGCTTTTTGTAGATTCCTTCTGATTTTTTAACATAAGCTATCATGTGATCTATGTATAGGGTCATTTTACTGTCTTCCTTTCTAATCTGTATGCCTTTTATTTCCTTTTCTTGCCATATTACACTGGCTAGGACTTCTAGTACTGTGTAGAGTAAGAGTGGTGAGAGTAGTCATCCTTGCCTTGTTCCCAACCTTCAGGGGAAAACATCTCTTTCACCAAATGATCCTAGCAAGTCCTTTGGATATTCTTCATCAAATGGTGGAACTTCTACTGTATTCCTAGTTTTCTGAGAATATTGACTATGAATGGATATTGAATCTTGTCAAATACTTTTTATGTATATACTGCTGTGATTACATGATTTTTCTTCATTACTCCATTAATATAGTAGACTTTGTTGACTAGTTTTCAAATATTGAACCAGCCTTACATACTTGGAATAAACCTTACTTGGTAATGTCATATACTTCTTTTTATTTATCATTTGATTCTATTTGAAATATTTTGTTAAATAGTTTTGCATTTATGAGAGAAATTGGTCTGTAGTGTTGTACTACCTTTGTCTGGTTTTCATATCAGCATAAGTCTGGCCTCATAAAATTAGTTGGAAAGTGTCCCTTCCAATTTTCTGGAAGAGGTTGTATAGAAGTGGTGTTTATTCTTCATTACATGTTTGGTAGAGTTATCCAGTGAAACCATCTGGGCCTAGGGACTTCTTTTTGGGGAGTTTTACAAATCAATTTCTTTAAGTCATATATATGGATATTCAAATTAATTCTATTAGGTGAATTGTGGTATTTTTGCTTTTCTAACAATTAGTCCATTTTATATAAGTTGTCACATTTATATGTGTAAAAATGTTCACACCATTCCATTATTATCATTTTGATGTCTTTAGGATCTGTATTTATAGACCTGTGTTATTCTTTATATTGGTCATTTCTGTCTTCTTACTCTCTCTTTTATTTTTTTATTCACTCTTCCTAGAGGTTTTACAATGTTACTGCTCTTTTCAGTCAACCAGCTTTTTCTCTCATTGATTTTTCTCTTTTGTTTTTTTGGTTTTAATTTAATTGATTTCTACTTTTTACTTTTGCTTCTGTTAGGATTATTGTGCTGTTTGGTTTTTTAATGTGAGATCATGGACTATTACTTTGAGACTTTCCCTCTTTTCTGATGTACACATTTAGTACCATAAAAAGCTCAGCATTGCTTTAGCTGCATCACACAAATTGCATGTCGGGTTACTAAGACATGTCTCTTATTTATGTCTAGAAGACATATTTCTTCTTCTTTGAACACTCAATCATACAGTATGAGACTGAAGAAATGCAATTAAAACTTAACAACTGTTTAGTTAATATCCACTCTTTGATAGACACCAGTGTAGTTCTCAAGTTACTTAATAGCACAGCCTTAATTTTCATAGGGTGATTTGAAGAGTTTCTGAGGCCAAGAAAACCTTTCTATTAAAAAAATTGTGGTATTTTTTGAAGCTGGGTAAAGGATATATGAGGGAAAGGGTTCACTGAACTCTTTTCACTTTTTTAAAGAAAATTTTCAAATTCAAAGAAAAAGATAAGCGGTGCTTGAGAATAGCTCTAAGGAAGTCTAGGAATAAGCCAAATAAGGAAATATAAACATTCCAAGCAGATAAAAGTACAAGCACAAAGACCCCTGGTAGAAGAGAAGATAGTGAGTACAGAGTCCTGAAAAAGAACCAGTACACCTGGAACAAGGAAAGCAAGAAGGAATATGGTACAGATGTGGAAGTGAAATAAGTGAATATATATTATTGAGGCTATATTCTGGTTTTTAAGCAATAAGTAATCATTGAGGGTTTTAAGTAAAATAGTAATCAACCATATCTGCTAAGAAATGTAATTTTTTGGCACTAAAAAAATTACAGGTGCATTAGTTTTTACTCAGCAACATATACAATACTCAGCAACAATACCTGTGTAAACACAAAATGTTATATACACAAGGTTATTCATTGCAGCATTGTTTGTAATAGCAATAGAATATCAACAACCCAAATGTATGTCATTGACTAATTGGCTAAAAGTGTGTTACTTCTACACACAAATGAAGACTATGCAATCATAAAATGGGCGAGAGCCTATATACAAATAAGGAGTGATATTCCGTAAATATTAAGTCAAAAGAAGCAGTAGAATGGTGTCCATAGAAAGCCATCTTTGAGTAAGAAGAGAAGAGAGAGGAATGTGTGTGATTGTTGATATCTGCATAAATGAAACACTGGGAGAAAAATCAGAAAGTGATAAAATACAGCAGGTGGGGGGTGAGTGATTGGAACAGGAATGGAAGTGGGACTTTTAATATACCTTTTTATACAGTTTGGGTTTTTGAACTACATACATGTTTTTCATATTGAAAGATTACAGTAAATTTAAAAGGCAGTTCTTAAATGTGAATGTTTTAGAGACTGATGGTTCCAGATAAGATTGATTACAGATACTTCCTCCTGTTCCTCTCCTTAAGTACAGCTAAAACCGCTAGGCATTATTTGCAAAAACTTAAGAAGACTTGAACAGTGAGAGAAGGAAACAGACAGGCTAGGGACATTGGAACCCAAGAAATGACACCTCTTTCTCAGTTTTATTTTTGCCTAATGTATCAGCCTGAAACACCAATTGGCACAGACAAAAAAAAAAAAAGTCCCAAGTAAAGTCTGCTTCCTCTAGACAAAAGAACAGGAATGCAACCACCCAGAAAGAAAATTTTAGACAACTGCCCTACTCTAACTAACCACTATGGAAAAAACCTGCAACTCTCTCCTATCACCAAAAACTGACTTCCACCGTGGTCCTAGAGTATCAGAGTACTCCTACTTTGCTTCCTTTTTAATTATAAATTCCATCTTTAGATTATCCCTTTGCTACTATAACTCCAGCATAAGCTGTTAAAAGTAACCGTGCAGCTTCTCCAGCACTTTGCTGCCTAGAAAGTTCTTCCATCAGTTATGTTAGTTCACCACTCTTAAGTTTTGCCCTCCATAAAGCCTTGAGGCATGGATACAATGCAGCCACCACCTTTGCTACTGTGTTAAAAGGATGGCCTTTTTTCCAGCTTGTAATACATGCTTCCTCATTTCCATCTGAGGTCTTAGCAGAATGGTCTCTACTGTTTGTTTCTATCAGCATTTTCTTCACAACCATTTAACCAATTTGTAAGAAGTTTGAAACTTTCCTTTGTTTTCCTGTCTTCATTTGAGCCACCCTTAAGGTAGAATCACCCTGAATGCTCCATTCATGGCAATATAGACATTTTCTGGCCTGCTTCTCCAATTTTTCCAGCCACTACCCATTACCCAGTTCCAAAGCTACTTCTGCATTTTCAGGTGTTTGTAAAGCAACAACCCACTCCTCGGTACCAGTTTTCTATCTTCGTCTGTTTTGTGTTGTCATAACATAACACGTGAGACCGGGTGATAACATAACACATGAGACCAGGTGATAACATAACACGTGAGACCGGGTGATAACATAACACGTGAGACCGGGTGATAACATAACACGTGAGACTGGGTGATTTCTAAAGAAAAAACATTCATTTAGCTCACAATTCTGGTGGCTGGGAAGTCCCAAATTGGACAGCTTCATCTAGTGAGGACGTCATGCTGCTTCAACTCATGGCAGAAAGTGGAAGGGGAGCAAGCATGTGCAAAGAAATTGCATGGAAGCAAGAGTGTGAAACTGAGGAAGCCAGACTCTCTAAACAACTCACTGTCACAGGAACTAATCCATTCCTGTGAGAGCAAGAACTCACCCCCATGGGATGGTGTATTAGTCCGTTCTCATGCTGCGGTGAAGGAACACCTGAGATTGGGTAATTTTCCCCATGGGATGGTGTATTAGTCCGTTCTCATGCTGCTGTGAAGAAACACCTGAGATGGGTCATTTTCCCCATGGGATGGTGTATTAGTCCGTTCTCATGCTGCGGTGAAGAAACACCTGAGATTAGGTAATTATAAAGGAAAGAGATTTAATTGACTCACAGTTCCACATGGTTGGGGAGGCCTCAGGAAACTTGCAATTATGGTGGAAGGCACCTCTTCACAGGGCAGCAGGAGAGAGAATGAGTGCCCAGTGAAGGGGGAAGCCATTATAAAACCATCAGCTCGTGTGAGAACTAACTCCCTATCACGAGACTGTGATGGGGGAACCGTCCCTATGACTCAATTGTCTCTTCCTGGTTCCTCCCACGACACATGGGGATTATGGGAACTACAATTCAAGATGAGATTTGGGGGGGGACACAGCCAAACCATGTCAGAGGGCATTAATCTTATCATGAGGTATCCAGCCCCATGACCAAAACACCTCCCACTAAGCCCCACCTGCCAACACTGCATTAAGGATCAAATTTTAACATGTGTTTTGATGGGGACAAACCATACCCAAACCATAGCAGGGGATACGTCAAACAACAGGGGAGCCAACTGAAAGATCTCCCAGTAGCCAAAATTGCAACAGTTTGAGCAATAAAATAAACAACATAGTATTGGTTTATAACCCAAAGTATGAAAAACTCGTGAGTCCATATTGATACAAATAATTGAATAAATAAGAGAGAATAGAAAATCTCCCAAATAGAAGAATTTCTAATAATTTGTGTAGTTACTCCTCTTCAAGGAAGTGGAGCATAATTCTCCACTGCTGTAGTGAGCTGTGCCTGGTGACAGTCTTCTAAAAAGTATAATATGCATACTGGAGAAAAGGAATAACTGTAATGGAAAACCCTGGCATCTATTACCTCCACTGGGTGATCAAAGTTATCAGTGATAAGTCTGTTGATGGCATATTCCCTTGATAAGATGTGATGAGAATGGTAGACACTTTACCTCTGTGGTCTTTCTCCCAGGAATACATAACCCCACTTCAGTTATGAGGAAAACATCAGATAAACCAAAACTGAAGAACATTGTACAGTGTCCTTTAAACTGTCAAGGTGATCCAAAATACCTCAAAACACTTAGTTTACAAGAGCCTGAGGAAACAGGGTGACTAAATGTAATGTGGAATCTTGGATGAAGCTGTAGAACAGGAAGAAGATATTAGGTAAAAAGCAGCTCTGAATGAAATGTAGACTTTATTTCATAATGTTATGTTAAGAAAAAACTGCCATCGGAATTTCTGATATTATGTGAGAAAACTGCTGTGGTAATTTCAGATGGTAACAGTGAAGGAAATTTGGAGCAAGGTATACAAGAATTCTTTCCATCCTTTTAACTTTTCTGTAAATCTAAGTTATTCTAAAGTAAAACTTTTTAAAAAAGTAATTACATGTGCACAGCAGCAGAGTAGACAGAGAAAAGAATTGCTGAACTTTATGACAGAACAATAGAAATGAGTCACTCTTTACAAAGAAAAAACTAGACTGAATAAAAATGAACAGAGATGAACAGAGCCCCAGAAACTGAAGGAAAATCTCTAATGTTTGTGTAATTTGAATCCCATAAGGAAAGGCTAAAAAAAAAAATCGAAGAAATAATGGCTAAAATTTTCCCAAGTGTGGCAAAGGTCATAAACCTAGAGATTCAACAAGCTGAGTAAATTCTACACAGGATAAACCCAAAGGAATTCATGCTAAGAAGCATAATTGTGAGACTTCTGACAACTAAAGATAAAGAAAAAATCTGACAGGCAACAAAAGGGAAACAATATATTGCTTCTGGGGAAAAAGAATTGGAATGCCAGTGGATTTCTTACTAGAAACCACAGAGAACACGTTTCAAGTGCTGAAAGAAAAGAATTGTTAACACAACTCTATATCCAGTGTAAGTATCTCTTGGAAATAAAAGGAAAATCGAGACATTCTCAGATGAAGGGAAACTAAGAGCTTATTGCCAGCATACCTACCCCAAAAGAATGGAAGGAAGAAAGTTCTTGGAACAGAAAAGAAATCATAAAAGGAAACTTTCAAGCATCAGGAAGGAAGAAAGAACAATGGAAAGAGTAAAAGTGCTGGGAGATACAATACACTTGCCTTCCCTCTTGGGTTTTCTAATTTCGTTTGATGGTTGAAGGGAAAAATGTAACATTCTCTGATGTGGTTCTCAGTGTATACAGAGGAAATATTTAAGATTATCATGTTATAAACAGGAAGCAGATAAGGGACTTAGAGTCCCTTCATCTTTACACTTCACTTGAACTAGCAAAATATAATTCACCTGAACTAGTCACAGTGGACTGTGATAAGTAATATGTGTATAATTTAACATATAGAGTAACCACTAAAAAAACACTTAACTTGTATACTCAAAAATATAGAAACATAGGTAAGTAAAAAATTGAATTCTAAAAACAAATGTTCAGGAGAGGAGATCAGGGAAAAATGAATAAAAATTCAAGGGAAGAAACAGAAAACAAATAAAATGGCAGATTAAAGCCCTAACACATCAATAATTACATTAAATGGTCTAAATACACTAATTAAAAGACTGAAAGAATTGGTTTTTAAAATTCACCTAAATATATGCCATCTACACGAAATTCACTTCAAAAATAATAGGTAGATTGAAAGTAAAAGAATAGAAGAAGGTGTACCATGGAACATTAACCATAAAAAAGCAGGATTGGCTATGTTCATATCAAATAAAGCAGACTTCAGAGCACAGAAAATTGTTGATACAGAGTGATGTTACATGTCAGTCTGCCAAGAAGACAGTAATTTTTTTCTTTTTTTTTTTTTTTTGAGACAGAGTCTTGTTCTGTTGCCCAGGCTTGGAGTGCAGTGGCGCGCTCTCAGCTCACTGCAAACTCTGCCTCCTGGGTTCACGCCATTCTCCTAACTCAGCCTCCCAAGTAGCTAGGATTACAGGTACTCGCCACCACACCTGGCTAATTTTCTTTTCTTTTTTCTTTTTTTTTTTTTTTGTATTTTTAGTCGAGATGGGGTTTCACTGTGTTAGCCAGGATGGTCTCAATCTCCTGACCTCGTGATCCACCTGTCTCGGCCTCCCAAAGTGCTGGGATTACAGGCGTGAGCCACCGCGCCTGGCCTAAGACAGCAGTTTTTAAATCCTAAATGCTTCAACATTCCAAGAGATTACATCTCATGCAACTGTAGTACAATGTCAGTATCAGGAAGTTGACGTTGGCACAACAGGTGTATAGTTCCGTGTTATTTATCACATGTATAGATTGGTATAACCACCGCTACAGTCAAGTCAGCAGAACTATTCAGTCACCACAAAGAGCTTTGTCCTACCCTTTATATAAAGTCAGCCCAACTCCTTTTACAATCCCTTAACTCATGGTAGTCACTAAGTTGGTAAGCTATCATTTCTTCTAATGCTTTTCAGCCCCTCCCTCTTCTCCTCTCCTGAAGCTTCTATGACACAATTGTTAGATATTACGTTGTCATCTTACAGGTCCCTGTGGCTTTAGTCTGTTTGCTGTTTGTTGTTCGGATGGGGTAATTTCTACTCTTCTATATTAAAATTCATGGATTCTTTCCTCTGTCCTCTTTATTCTGCTGTTGAACCCATCCACTGAGTATTTATTTTTTAACTCTAAAATATCTACTTCATATATCTTCTCTTTGCTGAGACTTTCTATTTTTGCTTCATGTTTCTGTTTGTTTAAACATTTATATGATGGCTTATTTCAAGACTTTATCAGATATTTTTAACTTCTGTGCCATCTCAGTGTTGGCATCTGTTGATTGTCTTTGCTTAATCAAGTTGAAGTTGTCTTAGATCTTAGTATGACAAGTGATTTTAGATTGAACCTATTTGGAAATGATAAGATCTGTGTCTTATTTAATTAAATTTTCTCATGTAGCAGGCATTCTCTGACACCACTGTGGCAGGGGAGGTGGGGGGTGCTGCCTTATTATTGAAAGGTGGGCTGAAAGTCCAGGTTTCCTGCTCAGCCTCTGTCGGCACCTGGAGGAGGAGGGGGTGTCATTACTGCTGAATGGTAGTGGCAGTTCAGGATCCCCATTTTGCCTTCACTGATAATGCCCTGCATGGGAGGATCTGGAGTGCCTCATTACTGCTCCGCACGGGGCTTCGACTGACACTGGGGGGCAGGGGACCTTGTCACTGCCTGGCTTGGAGACATGTCTCAGCTCCCAGTCAGCCCTCTCTGACATGTCCCTGGTGGAGCGGTAAGGGAGCCTTCTTCCAGCCTGGTGAGCACAGACATTTGAGTTCCCCACGTGGCCTTTCATGGCAGCAGTAGAGGTGGAGAATTTATTTTTTATTTTGTGTTTGGCTGAAATAAGAACAGTCATTGTCTAAAAGTTTTCAGTCTTGCTAGGCTGCCTCTTTCCTGAACCTCCAGTTTGAGAGTACAAGTTTTGGGCTTTATGTTTTGTTTTGTTTTTTTTTCTGTCTCCACATTCATGTTGCTTGTTGCCAGCTTCTCCAGCTTCTAATTGGGAATATATCGTTGTCATTCCTTAAGTCCTGAGGTCCCTGAACAATCTGCTGTCTTCTCTCCACCTTTCAGCATCTTATGTTTTTAAATATATAATATCCATAGTGTTTAGCTATACTTACCAGAAAAGACAGGAGGAAATACCTCTACTCCATATTTCTAATAGAACGTGGCTTTTTTATTTTAAATTTTTGACTCTGAAAATTTTTTTTTACTATTATTCTTTTCTCACTTAATTCCTATTTGGAGAGCAAGATGTTTTTAAATCCTTTTAAAGTTTATTTAAACTCATTTCAGGGCCCATGATATGATTTCTCCTAGTTAAATGTTTCATATGTATTTGAAAATACGTGTTTTCCGTTTGGATCGGTGTTCTGTAAATGGAGGTCATGTTGGTTGATAACATTCTTCAGGTCTTCTGTACTCCTTATTTATTTGTAATCTACTTCTGTAAATTATTGAGAAAGGAGTTTTACTGTCCAGCTACAATTGTGGATTTGGTTATTCTTTCAGTTTCATCAGGATTTGCTTTATGTACTTTGAAGTAGTGTTATAAGATGGAAAAACATTTGTGATTGCTATATCCTCTTGATTAATTATTCCCTTTATCATTATGCAGAATTTCTCTTTATGTATGCTGTTTATATATTATAAAACCCATAATAAATAATATTGTCTAAAAAGATAACTTGAAAGATAATATTCTATTTAAAGAAAAGAATTCCAAGAATGAGAAAAGTATATTTTCATCCTCTTTTTTCCAGTTTATGGTGCTCTTTATCTCTATAAATTTTTTTATATAAATCAGAAATTTTCATAGTACCATTTTTCTTCTGTCGGGAACATTTAACATTTCTTGTAATACACATCAGTTGCTGATAAATTGTTTCCATTTTTTTTTTTTTGTCTGAAACATCTTTGCTAAGTATAGAATTTTAGGTTGATTTTTTTTCTTTCAATACTTTAAAAGTGTCACTTCATTGTCTTCCAGACTGTAAAATTTCTAACAAGAAGTCAGCTTTAATTTTCTTTGTTCTTCTGCACATATTATGTCTTTTTCTGACTGCATAAAATTTACTTTTTTTCAGCAGGTTTTAGCGATTTGATTATAATGTATATGGGTGTGATTTTATGTTTCCTCTTGGCATTTATTTAGCTTCTTGGATCTGCAGGCTTATGTAGGTCATTAAAATTGGCAAATTTTGGCCACTGTTGCTTCAAAATTTTCTCTCCCTTTTTTCTTCTGGAATGCTGATTACATATATGTTAGACTACAAATTTATTTAACCACAGATCACAGATAACTCTGTTTATTATTTTCCAGTCTCTCTATGTGTTGCCCAGTCTGGTCTTGAACTCCCAGCTTCAGGCAATCCTCCTGCCCCGCCCTCCCAAATAACTGGGATTACAGGTGTCACTGTGCCTGGCCATATGGGCCATTTCTTATTTGGTTGTTACTGATTGATTTTTCTCCTTGATAAGAGTCTTGTATACCTAGTAGTTTTTTATTGGGTGCTAGATATTGTGAATTTTACATTGTGAGTTGCTAGATTTTGTTGTATTCTTTTACGTATTTCTGAGCCCTAAGTTACTTGGAATTAGTTCGATCATTTCAAGAGACACTTTAAGCTTTGTTGTGTTGGATTCAGAGCTCACTTTAGTCTAGAATTAATTTGGTCCCTCTTCTAAAGCAGTACCCTTCTGGTTATTCTACCCTGTTGGTCATTAATTAGGCGGTTTTTCTACCCTGGTTGGTGATGATCGTTGTCTATCAACAACAAAATCTAGCAACTCACAATGTAAAATTCACAAAATCTAGCACCCAATAAAAAATTACTAGGTATGAATGACCATTCCTACCTTTGTGTACGCTGCAGTGATTTTTCAGCCTCTTCTTTTTCACTGGTCTTTTCCTAACCTTGAGTGATCTTCTTATATGCTTATACAAGTCAGTACTCAGGACACCCTTCTGCAGATCTCCAGCGTTTTATATCAGCTCTTTCTTCACTGGCATTTACTCCCACAAGTTCTAGTTGCCAGGGATTCCTTAAACATCCAATTTTGTCACGTCAGCTTACCGCGTCTGCCGGCCTCTGTTTTGGTGTTCTCTTTTTCTGCTGCGGGTTGGCCACTCTCACAAGTAGCCTTTGATAATCATAGGGCTCACTTCATTGTTTCTCTGCTTTCAAGGATCCCTGTCTGCACTGCCTCTTGGCTAAAACCTAATTACCATTTTTTATATTTTGTTTGGTTTTTTAGTTGTCTGTTATGGAGCAGTAAGTCAGTTCCTTTTACCCTGTTACAGCCAGATATGGAAGTCCTCATGAAATCTCTTCCTTGACACCCAAGACATTGGCCATTTTAGAATTTTGTGTTATTTAGGTGTGCAGTTTAGGGGTTCAAGGAGACTGACCATTTATGAGAATAAGAGAATGTTTTCTGGCCAAGTATGGTGGCTCACACTGCTGTACTTTGGGAGGCCAGGGTGAGACAATTGCTTGAGGCCAGGAGTTCGAGACTAGCCTAGGTAACATAGTAAGACTCTGTCTTTACAAAAAAAACTTTAAAAAATTAGCCGGGTATGGTGGTGCACACCTGTAGTCCCAGCTACTCAGGAGGCTGAGGCAGGAGGATTACTTGAACCCAGGAGTTTGAGGCTTCAGTGAGCCATGGTCACACCACTGCACTTCAGCCTGAGTGACAAAGGGACCCTGTCTCTAAAAAAAGAGTAAGAAAATAAAGAAAATGGTTTTTTTGGGTTACTTCCTCACAGAAGGTCCAGTGAGCACCCTGAATATGCCCCTTCTGAAACTGTACCTTTTTCACATTCAGAAACAGTAGAACCTATGCAACTAATGCAAATGCTAAATTATTTCCCATTTATAGGGCACTGCTTTACAAAACCAGAACTGATCTTCACATTGGAGCAAGGAGAAGATCCGTGGTTATTAGAGAAAGAGAAAGGATTTCTAAGCAGGAACTCCCCAGGTGAGTTACTGAATTCAATGAGCAGAAGGTTCACTGATTCACTAGGAGGACTCACACAACCCAGCATATAGTCATAATAATGGTTAAATTGTATACAGTGAAAAGATACAAAGAAAAATCAGCAAAGATAAAAGGTACATGGGGCAAAGTTCATAGGAAACAAACCGTAAGCTTCTGAGAGTTCATACAGTTCCCCAAGCACAGTTCCCTGAGCAAGGAATTGCAAAAATCCATGTAAATGTTGTGTACCCAGAATTGGTGCCCAGGATTTTTATTGCAGGCTAACCACGTAGACACCCTCTGTCTAGCATGTGCCAAAAATCCAGACTTTGAGGTGGAAAACCACTGTTCTCCATCATATTGTTTGTACAGGGCTGGCACAGTGGGCTCCTCAGCAGTTATGGGACTCTTGTTTCTAGATGCCAGCCAAGGGCAAACCTAATAAGAAAGTCTTTCTAAGAGTAGCAGTCTCAGGCCTGCTGTCTCAACTCTTGTCTATACAAAACCTATGCAAATCCCTGGCATAACATAGAATAAGACAAACATATTTACCCTATCAACGAATGTAAGTGGATTAAATGCACCTATTAAGAGAAAATTCTATTGGATTTTGTTTAAGAGGTATATTTAAAAAATAATTGGAGAAGTTCAAAATACAGTTATGAATTGCTAAGGCAATAAACTACAATAATTCAGGTTTTATTTGCTTTAAATTCCTACTTCTATCGCGTAATCTTGGAATACTTTATCCTATACTTTATCTCTTCTTTTTGTGAACTCAATAACTAACACTAAAGTTAAATTCAGGTCAAAAAATAGAGAAAAGAAAGGGCATTTTGATAATGCTAAAGTAGTTTAAAAGGATATGTTAAAAGTAGACAACTTTAAAATATATTTAAGAGTTTTGAATATTTGTGCACTATATTAGCGGGTTTCATAAAACAAAAGCCGCAAGTGTTCTGAGGAAATACAGAAACATATAGGTAGCGTAGCCTTTAATTTACCTTTTTGATTTCATACCGGAACCAGAGGATCACAACTGAGATCCTAGACTAGTGCTCAGCAAATGGGGACACAGGGAAAATTCTGCCTGCTCCCTATTTTGGTCAGGAAAGATTTTTCTAGAACACAGCCATAGCTGTTCATTTATGTGCTAATGCTGCAAGGTAGAAATGAGTAGCTGCAACAGAGACCACATGATGAGCCCAGCAGAGAACATTTACCCTTTGGCCTTTTCAGAAAAAGTTTACTGACTCCTGCTCTAGAAGTTATAAATAACATATTTTATAAAAATGAATATGGGGAGGCTGAGGCAGGAGAATGGCGTAAACCCAGGAGGCGGAGCTTGCAGTGAGCTGAGATCCGGCCACTGCACTCCAGTCCGGGCGACAGAGC
>NW_012120932.1:4985560-5037158 GCF_000951035.1 Colobus angolensis palliatus
CCGGGCGACAGAGCGAGACTCCGCCTCAAAAAAAAAAAAAAAAATGAATCTGATGTGTCTTTCAAAACTCTACTCTGTTAACAAAGAATGAACCCATTTTAAAATGACCATGGGACACTGACAAAATATAAAAGTAGTTTGTGCAAACATCAATAAATTCCACAAAGTAAGGATAGTATTGTCCAGTAAAACTATAAATTGCAAACAATGTAAGAAGAATTAAAGTCTGTCTGTCTTAAAATCAATAAGGACTATATATCTTTTAAAACATATTTAATCAAAGAGTAAATGAAAATCAAAATTGTCCAATATCCAGAAAATTTCAAAGGTAAAAAACATGCATATTAGAACCTTTGGGATATAGATAAAGCAGTGCTTAGAAAAAACTTTTAGTCTTATATTAGTCTCATATACTTGTGTTTTAAAGTGAGAACGTTTTCAAAGAAAACTAAGCAAAGCAAAAGATGTAATAAAAATAAGACTATATCAGTATAAATTTTAAAGCCAAAAGTGGTTCTTGTAATAAAAATGACTGAATAAAATAGATAATCTCAATTAGAAGAAGGGGGAAAGCACTATTACTCACTTAAAGTTTTGATTTAAATTCCTACTTCTGTGGTATAGTTTGAAATCCTTTAGTGTATGCCTTATCTCTTCTTTTTGTAAACTCACGATCTACTTGAGAGATGTGTTTAAAAAAATGAAACACTGCGCCAGAGAGCACCAGAGAGCACATAGTGATTGAATGAGCCGTTCCCACCTGGATCATAACCCACTAAACACAATGGTCTCTGCTTTACCCCCCTATATATTGAGTCCATGCAATATGACATGTAAGTATTTTTAATAATACTGTGTATTAACTTCAAAGCCACTTGGGAGAGGCATTTCTTATTGATTCATTCAAAAAACATTATCCCTAAATGCAAACACCCAAGTCAAATTTCTGAGACTTTTGAATAATCAGGTGTAGGTTAGCCTTGGGTCTGAGCACTTGTGTAGGAAAAAGGAGGTAATTTTGAGGCACACTGCTTTTTAAGAGTCACTGTCTTCATTTATATTACAGAGAGGTATAAAGTATATCAGAATGAAGGTTATATTTTGTAAAGGAGAACAAAGCTGCATAAAATAATGCTATTGATTAAAAAGTGAACTATTATTTTACGTACAACTAAGCAAGAGAAAATGCCATTTAACTGTGCACGAGAAGTAAGTTTTAAAATACTCCCTAATTTGAATGATGGTAACTTTCTTAAAAAATAATGAGTGTCAGATATATGAGTACTATCCATATATCCCTTGTTAAAATGAATAATATAGACAGTAACTACTTTCAGATTGTAAATAAATGTTCCTTACATTTGTGGGAAGACACAAGAAGCCTTTTGTGTGTATGTAATTTGGGAAATGCTTTGCGTTGCCTGAAGGGCATCTAGAATCTACATAGGTCTAAGGCTAAAAAGCAGAGTGATTCAGAGAAAGAATATAAGACTGTTGCTGACAATATACTATTTACTGGTGATATCCTGTCAAGACTAGAGCAGAAAAGACTGTGGGCTATTGCAGTGACAGCTAGAACATGTAATGAGCCTGCAGTTAGTATAAAACCTTCTTTTCCTGAGTATCTTTTAGGGCACTAAGGCAGTGTATTTAAAGCCTTGGGGCTGACATTTTTGCATGGAATGTGGGTAGCAGTAGGGCAATAGCAGTCACATATACACAAGAAATTTATGATAAATAAATATAATGGATACGTGTAAAGTTTTTAAGTCCAGGTTAAAATATATGATCCTTAAGGTTCTCACAGTCAATAAAAACTAGTAATGTTAAACAGTAGATTGAAAACAGAATTAAGGATTGGACAAAGACAAGGCTGGTTTTAGGGAAAAGAGTGAGCAAACTGAAAAGACAAAAGTTAAGATTTGATGATCTGAAAAGATTCGCTATTGACCAGGTGCAGTGGCTCATGCCTGTAATCCTAGCACTTAGGGAGGCCGAGACAGGTGGATCACCTGAGATCAAGAGTTTGAGACCAGCCTGGCCAACATGGCAAAACCTTATATCTACTAAAAATACAAAAATTAGCCAGGCATGGTGGCACATGCCTGTAATCCCAGCTACTCAGGAGGCTGAGACAGGAGAATCACTTGAACCCAGGAGGCAGAATTTGCAGTGAGCCAAGATCTCACCACTATACTCCAACCTGGGCGACAGTGAGACTCCATCTCAAAAAAAAAAAAAAAAGATTTGCTCTTGAACAACCCTGATACAATAAACCAAGTCACCAGAGCTAGGGCAGAGCAGTGAATCCAATCTAGGTGGAAAAATGACTTTAACTCCCATCAATTTTACATTTCCACTTACACATTTGTGTTTCTTTGATGATAATACAGACAGAATTAAAATGTGGTCTACAGTAGTATTTCTTTTAACATGAGGAAATTGGTGCCATTATAAATTTATTTTGTGATACGTAGAAAGGAAATGGAGCTCCAACTGGACTATTGTAGGCTAATGATTATTCTACCATTGTAATTTGTGTTTGTATAAGAATCTAGACTAGCATTACTCCCTAAGGCAAACCCTGTCTCAGATAAAACCACTAATCAATCCATTGATTTTTGTTGTTATCTACTTCATTTTGGTAATCTTTTTTTATTCATCCCATTCTCTGATTTTCCTGTTCCCAGGATCCAATACTCTTACATATACACCATTTTCAGTCTTTTTGTTGATTTATATCCTCTTCTCTATTCAGTTTTGAAATTTTTATTTTAAGATGCCAAATACAGATGTATATTCATTTCCCATTTCTTTTTCTACTACAAAAAAAATTTAAGCTAAAAAGAGAATATAGGGAATATACTTGAAATTACGTTATTGTTGAGAAACTGAGCCAGAAACTCAGGAATCAAATACATAATAGGGCATATATATACATATATGTCCCATTCCATAAGAAATGTGTTAAATATCATAAAGTTTGTTTAATTTTATCATTTTTAGAAGACTCCCAACCTGATGAAATATCAGAGAAGAGCCCAGAAATTCAAGGCAAACATTTCTGGCAAGTTTTATTCACCAATAAATTATTGACTACAGAGCAAGAAATTTCAGGAAAACCACATAATCGGGACATAAACATTTTTCCTACAAGAATGATGCCTTGTAAATGTGGCACTGTGGGGTCTGCTTACCAGGGTCTCATCCCAACGGCCCCACACTGTCAGTATTCAAAAGAAAAGGCTCATGAGCATAATGTATGTGACAAATGTCTCATCAGTATTAAGGATGGCAGAACTAACACTCAAGAGAAATCTTTTGCTTATAGTAAAAGTGTGAAAACCCTCAGTCATAAGGAGGACGTTATTCAATATCAGACAATTCAGACTTTGGGGCAAGATTTTGAATATAACGAAAGTAGAAAAGCTTTTCTTGAAAAGGCTGCCTTTGTTACATCTGAAAGTACCTACCCAAAAGGAAAATCTTACAATTTCAATAAATTTGGGGGAAACAAATATGATAAGTCAACCTTTATTATTCCTCAGAACATTCATCCAGAGAAGAGTCACTATGAGTTTAATGATACTGGAAATTGTTTCTGTAGGATCACTCACAAAACTCCAACAGGAGGGAAATCTTTCAGCCAAAAGTCACATATTAGAGAATGTCATAGAGTTCATGTAGGGATGAAACCCTTTGAATATGGAAAAAGTTTCAACCATAGTTCAACCCTCCCAGTGCATCAGAGAACTCATGCAACAGATAAATCCTCTGATTATAACCCATGTACAGAGACGTTCAGCTACCAGTCAACTCTCAGTGTACATCCGAAGGTTCACGTAAGGGAAAAACCCTGTGAGTATAATGAATGTGGAAAATCCTGCTCTATTAACTCACGCTTGATTTGGCCTCAGAAAAGTCACACAGGGGAGAAACCCTATGAATGTCGTGAATGCGGGAAAGCCTTCAGTGAGAAGTCACGCCTGAGAAAACATCAGAGAACTCACACAGGAGAGAAACCGTATCAGTGTGATGGATGTGAGAAAGCTTTCAGTGCAAAGTCAGGCCTAAGAATACACCAGAGAACCCACACAGGGGAGAAACCATTCGAATGTCATGAATGTGGGAAATCTTTTAACTATAAGTCAATCCTCATAGTGCATCAGAGAACTCACACAGGGGAGAAACCTTTTGAATGTAATGAATGTGGGAAATCTTTCAGCCATATGTCAGGCCTAAGGAATCATCGAAGAACTCACACAGGGGAAAGACCATATAAATGTGATGAATGTGGGAAAGCTTTCAAACTGAAGTCAGGCCTGAGGAAGCATCATAGAACACACACAGGGGAGAAGCCCTACACATGTAATCAGTGTGGAAAAGCTTTCGGTCAGAAATCACAGCTCAGAGGACACCATAGAATTCACACAGGGGAAAAACCCTACACATGTAATCACTGTGGGGAAGCTTTCAGTCAGAAATCAAACCTCAGAGTACATCACAGAACTCATACTGGGGAGAAGCCCTATCAATGTGAGGAGTGTGGAAAAACTTTCAGGCAGAAATCAAATCTCAGAGGGCATCAGAGAACTCACACTGGGGAGAAGCCCTATGAATGTGATGAATGTGGAAAAGCTTTCAGTGAGAAGTCGGTCCTAAGAAAACATCAGCGAACTCATACTGGGGAGAAACCGTATGATTGTCATCAGTGTGGGGAAGCTTTCAGTCAGAAATCCAATCTCAGAGTACATCAGAGAACTCACACAGGGGAGAAACCCTATAAATGTGGTAAATGTGGAAAAACTTTCAGTCAAAAATCAAGCCTTAGAGAACATCAGAAAGCCCACCCAGGGGATTAAACATATGCATATAAAGAATATGAAAAAACTCTGAGCTGGAAATCAAACCTCACAATACATAAATGAACACACAGGAGAGAACTGTTAACATAGCACTGGAATTTCCTCTACAATTTCAGCCTCCACCAAATGTCAAAGAATAGAAGATGAATTGTTGAAATGTATTTTATATGGGCATTCTTTCAGCCAGAGCACAGTCTTCCATGGATATTACAGAATTCACCCAGCAAAGAAACCCTATAAAGATAATGAATATAGAAAATACCCATGTGAACTCACTCCTCAGAAAACTCATGCTGCAGAAGAGCTCTGAGAAAGTAATAAAAATGTGAAAACTTTGTGCCGACAATCAAAACTCTTTCATCATCAATCACACGATGACAAAAGCTAGAATATAATAAATGTATGATAAACTTTAATGAAAAGTCAGTACGGCAGAAAATACATTCAAGATAGAGACCTCATAGTATATTAATCAAGAAATGAAGTTAATGGATGTGGGAAATTCTTCTGCCATGTCGACCCTCATTTTAACTTACACAGAGGTAATCCCTATATGTCACATAATAACTATTGAAATGTTCACTAGTAATCATTTTCACTTCTCTCTCATGCACCTGGCCTAAATTTCTCAACCACTCTGTCATATAAATGGGGTCATATTGTTACCCTCTAGCTAGTGGAATATGGGGATCAATGACAGACAGGTCTTAAATACATCAGCAAAATTCTCAATATTTTCTTCTATCCCTCATTAGAATGGAATGGAGGAAAACCATGGGACTTAGGCTCTGATGATAGAAAATACAAGATGGTAGGAACCAAGGTCAGAGAAGGACCCTGTGGCATGGAGTTTTCTCCTCCATGTACACAGTTGGACTTTTTGCAGTGAGGAAATAAATGTGGTCTCTGCTGAACTTCTAAAGGTTTGGGTATACTTGATACTGACAGAAACCCAACAACCCTCACATAATAAAACTCACGAGTATGATTTTTCAGGACATCTGAACTCAGTGTATGTCAGAAAAGTCACACAGGACAGACCTCAGACAGCATCCTGAATGACCATGGCTTTTATTCCCAAGTCTTCCTCATCGGACAGGTAATATCATAAGAAATCTGACATTTTAACAAATGTAGGAAATTCTACACACACACACGCACACACATACACACACCCAGAATCTCATTAAATATTTGATAATTTAATTTTGAATGTGTAAAATTTTCAACAAATTATCATATTTTATATCAGAGCCTGTTACAAGGGGGAAAATCTATCAATTTAAGAAAGGTAAGTAATAGCCTTTATCTAGATACTGCTATATCAGAACTGTTGTTTCATATATAATATCAAAACTTTTAATGAAATGTAACATTGATTAATAGACATTCAGTATAATAAAAAGCTTAAAAAGAACAAGAAATAAATTGCATAAACTGAAAAGCAGTGTTGCAAATATGTGAGTGTTTTGTGAGTTATTGATTGTTTATGTATGTATATGTGCATGGTACTTACCAGGTATTTGTTTTATATGTTTCCTAGACCTCAACATTGCTATAAGAGAATTATGTTCCCCTTGCTTTATAACTACTTTGACATCAACTACACTTTGCCACATGAATATTAATAACAAACCTTTTATGGAAAATATCTGATACCACATTCCCTTTCTCCTGCTGCCTTCTAACATGTCTGTCTAGCAAAGGCCATTGTTACTAAACTGCCTCTTTTCAAAGAAGCCAGTGTCAACCAATAAACTTCTCTCTCTCTTTTCCGTGTGTGTCTCTCACACACAAATACACAAGCAAATATATATATATCTTCAACATCGCTGATTCTTTCCTAGCAGTGTTGAGTACAATAATGGACACTTGGAAGGCAATCTTTATTTATGGTACTGTATTTTTCATTTTTAGCATTTTAATTTTGTTATAGTTTTTTCTCTCTCTGCCACAGTTACCTACCTGATACTTCATGTTGTCTAGTTTTCCCACTGGAGTCACTTTCTATGGCATTTGGCATTCTTTCTCTCAGTTAAACAACTGCTTGGATCTTTGTTTCTCTCTACAACCACCTAGTTTTCCAGGTAGCTTTTTTGCTCTGTGGCCTCAGACATCTGGTGCATTGAAGAAAAGTTAAAGCCTTCCCAACTGTTTTCTTGTTTCATGGATAGAGAGCAGTGCTCTTGCCTGCTCTCTATTTCTCTGAGTTGTAACTAAATGTCATCAGTTGTTTTTTGACAAATGTTTCAGGGTAATTTGATGGAAAAATGATAATTGTTTTCAAAAATGATGCTAAGATAATTGTATTACTCCATTCTCACACTAGTAAGAAGAAAATCCCAAGACTGGGTAATGTGTAAAGGAAGGAGGTTTAATTGACTCACAGTTCTGTGTGGCTGGGGAGGCTTCAGGAAACATAAGATCATGGCAGAAGCAAAGAAGCAGGCACCTTTTTACAGGGCAGCACAGCGAGTGCAGCAGCGCAAATGCCAGATGCTATAAAACCAACAGATTTCATGAGAGTCAGTCACTATCGCAAGAACAGCATGGGGAAAACTGCCCCCCGTGATCCAGTTACTTCCAGCTGGTCCCCCCCATAACACGTGGGGATTATGGCGATTACAATTCAAGATGAGGTTTTGGGTGGAGACACAGGCAAACTGTGTCAATAATGATACTTGTAAATGCAACTTGATCTTTACACCATAATTTAAAACTTACTCAAAATAAATCACAGAACCGGACAAAATCACTAAAAGTACAAAATTTATGATACAAAACAAACGAAACTGACTGGATATGGTGGCTCACCTGTGTAATCCCAGCACTTTGGGAGGCCAAGGCAGGAGGATTGCTTGAAGCCAGGAGTTCAAGACCACCCTGCACAACAGGAGACCCTACCGCTACAAAAAATGAAATTAACCAAGCATAGTGGCATGTGCCTGTGGTCCTAGTCCTAATTCTTTGGGAGGCTGAGGTGGGAGGATTGCTTGTGCCCAGGAGTTTGAGGCTGTGGTGAGCTGTGATCATGCCACTGTACTCCAGCCTGGGTAACCAAGCAAGACTCTGTCTCTTAAAAGAAAAAAAAAACAATGTTTATAATACAGAAAGTGCAGTTATAATGGACCAAAAAAAGGAAAACATTAAAATAGATATTTCACTGAAGATATATAGTTGGCCAATAAATGCCAGAAACAGTGTCCAAAGCTTTGGTCAGCAAGAAAGTGCATGTTCATGTCATAGCAATACAAATCCATATTGTAGTTCCTTGTAAAGATAACAGTACCTTACCTACAACCAGCAATTTTCATTCTAGGCATTTACCCCAGAGAAACACAAAGAATTATATGCAGATAGGGGCGTGCCCAAGATGGCCAAATAGGAACAGCTCCAGCCTCCAGCTCCCAACGTGAGCAACATAGAAGATGGTTGATTTCTGCATTTTCAACGGAGGTACCAGGTTCATCTCACTGGGGTGTGTCCCACAGTTGGCGCTGGTCTGCGGGTGCAGCCCAACTAGCAAGAGCTGAAGCAGGGCGAGGCATCGCCTCACCTGGGAAGCACAAGGGGAAAGGGAATAAAAAATAAAATTAAAAAAAATAAAATCCCTTTTTTTTTTTTTTCGAGACGGAGTCTCACTCTGTTGCCCAGGCTGGAGTGCAGTGGCCGGATCTCTGCTCACTGCAAGCTCCGCCTCCCGGGTTTACGCCATTCTCCTGCCTCAGCCTCCCGAGTAGCTGGGACCACAGGCGCCCACCACCACGCCCGGCTAGTTTTTTGTATTTTTTAGTAGAGACGGGGTTTCACCGTGTTAGCCAGGATGATCTCAATCTCCTGACCTCGTGATCCGCCCGTCTCGGCCTCCCAAAGTGCTGGGATTACAGGCTTGAGCCACCGCACCCGGCAAATCCCCTTATTATAATAAGTCCTCCTTGGTTGTGGTCACTGGACTGGACCCAAGCAATTGAACCCCTTCATTATGTGGGTAATGACAAATATATTCAGAGTACATCATAACAGTGAAACCTGGATGTAAACTAAAATTCCAGCAAAAATGCAGCTAAGGAAAAAGAATGAGGTAGTCCCAAGTATCCAGGCCATAAAATGATGTACATGTAAAACCAAATTATAAATAAATCATTTGGTTACTTCTTGGCTTTAAAAAAATTATTTGTGTTTGTATGACTACATTAAAACCTGTCTAGAAAGCTAAGTTCCTATTAACATTAGTTGCCTCCAGTAAGTGGGGAGGAAGCTGTCATTTTCCACCCAGCACTGTTTTGTTTTTTTAAACTGAGTAGTGTTTAAAAATAAAGGTTCAGACTTCCAGTTTTACCCTGGAGATGTAGAAGGCTGAAGGTGTTACTTCCACATTTAAAACAAGGCACCCATAGGAAGAAACAGGACTTGAGTATTTGCTTACCTAGGACTGTGGCTACCAAGGCCCATTGAAACCTGAACGATTCACCTGAATTTTTAACTGAAATACTAAAGGCTAGGCATAGGCTACCATGAGAGCAAAGCACTGGAGGTAGCAGAGATGTGGGGAGGGGGCTGCAGCCTTTCAGATTGTGCTTGAGGAATCTCACCAGGTGCTTACAGAGATTGTCAGAATCTTAAGAAAGTTTCCATTGGCTGCAGCTGCCACTGTCACAACTCTATCCAGAACAGCTCTCCTATTTTCCAAGTGGAAGTGCCTGTCTAAATCTTCAGGAGGCATTGTAACAAAAACTGTAACCTTTGGGCTATAGTAGAAAGTTACTGCAGCTGGCTGACTAAAAGGAACCACAACAACAGCAGTCCTAGGTAAGCAGAAGGACAAAAGCAGTATATTGGTAGTTGTCAATATAGCAGTGCTAGCTCTGTCTACATAAATAGAGAAATGGCATTAGCCATAGAGGTTAAAACTTACCTGGTTATCCCATGTATTAACACTAATGGGTCTTGGATACACAGCCGTATTTAATGCTTTACGATCTAGCCTTTCCAGTACAGGTACTTTCTGAAAAACCTTTGTCCTCACTGGGGTCATTTTGTTGTTGGGTTTTTGTGTTTGTTTTTGTGGGTATTTGCCTCATTCCACCCTTGAGCTTCCAGGTAGACAGATGTGATTCAAAACTCTGTTCTATGGTGTTTATCGTAGTGGAGTAATGGGTTTGCAGTAGTAAGTCATACTTTTCCACCGAAGGGGAGGGTCTGGGAATCCCTGAGACTAGCTGAAGTTAAGTTGTTGGAAGAATTCCTTGATTGGAAATGTTACCTTTGTGTTTCCTGAAAATGACTCAGGGGTGCTCCTGGTTTGTCCATCATTGCTTCAATTCCTTGGATCCCACTCATTCTTTCACTTTAAGAAAAAACAAATAATTGTTGCAGAGGCCTCTGTATTTTGCAGCTGCCCTTATATAAGAAGCACTTTTCCCCTCCAAAAAAAAATTTAAAAAAGAATAAAAGAAAATCAGTATGTTAGCCAGGATGGTCTCGATCTCCTGACCTCGTGATCCGCCCGTCTCGGCCTCCCAAAGTGCTGGGATTACAGGCTTGAGCCACCGCGCCCGGCACTCCCAGCTACTCGGGAGGCTGAGGCAGGAGAATGGCGTGAACCTGGGAGGCAGAGCTTGCAGTGAGCTGAGACTCCAGCCTGGGCGACAGAGCAAGACTCCGTCTCAAAAAAAAAAAAAAAGAAAATCAGTAAGCATATAGATAATGTGCACTATACTATATCAATTTAAATTAATTGACCTTTGAAAAGCACTCTATTCACCAACAGAATATGCAGTATTCTCAAGTAGGCATGGAACATTCTTCATAACAGATCATACTCTGAGCCATAAAACTTCAAAAGAATAAAAAATCAAAGTACTAAAAAGCACTTTCTGATGCCATAAAGTAATTCACCTCAAAATTAATTTTTTTAAATACATGAGAAATCACCAAATATTTTTAATTTAAACAACACACTTTGAAAAGCCCGTGAGTCAAAGAGGAAGCCTAAATGAAAATATTGTAACCGTAATGAAAATGAAAATAGAACATAAAATTTCTGAGCTGCAGTTAAACAGTGCTTACAGGTGGCTGTTTGAGCATTACTTGCTTATTTTTAAAAAGAAGGATCTAAAACAAGTAACCCAAGCTTCTACCTTATGAAACTAGAGGAAGAAAAGAAATTAAATTCAAAGGAAGCAGAAAGGAGGAAATAATAAAAATTAGAATATAAATAATGAAATTGAAAGCAGAAAAATAGAGAAATCAACAAAAAGCTAATTCTTTGAAAAAAATTATTATTGGCATACCTCTAGCAAGACTGACTGAGATAAAAACAGAGATGCCACAAATTAACAGTATAAAGAATGAAAGAGGGGACATCACTACTAACCTCATAGATATTAAAAGGACAATAAGGAAACACTAGGAACAATTTCATGCCTATAAATTTAATAACTTAGGTAAAATTGTGTTCAAACTACCAAAACACACTGAAGAAAATGAATATCCCAAATATTCCTATATCTATTAATGAAATCAAATTTGTAGTTAAAAACAGTTACAAAAAGAAAACTCCAGACCCAGGTGGTTCCACTGGTGAATTATGCTAGACATTTAATGAAGAAATAATACCAGTTCTACACAATCTCTTTCAGAAAACATTAGAGAGCAAACACTTCCTATTCATTTACTGAGTCCAGCATCACCCTATAAGCAAACCAGTCAAAAACATTCACAGAAATCATAGAACAATATCCCTCATGAATATAGATGCAATAAATATAGCAAATGATATATTAGCAAATCAAATACATCACAGCCACTTGGGGTTCATCCCAAAAATGCAACCTAGTTCAACATTTGAAAATCTACGTTCAATAAAAGTGGTTGGGAAAACTGGATAACACATGCAAAAGAATGAAGTTGGACCCTTCGTTTATACAATATACAAAAATTAACTCAAACTGGATCAACGGTCTAAATATAAGAGCTAAAACTATAAAACACTTAGAAGAAAACATAAAGGAAAAGCTTCTTGACATAGGATTTGGCAGTGATTTCTTACATATGACACCAAAATCACAGGCAACAGAACCAAAGGATTAACAAACCGAACCTTGAAACTTTTGTTACAGGAAAGGACACTACCAAGTGTGTGAAAAGACACATAATGAAAGAAAATATTTGCAAATCATATATGACATAAGGGATTAATATCCAGCCTATACAAAGAACTCCTACAACTCAACAATAAAAAACAACCTACTTCAAAAATGGGTAGAAGACTTGAGTAGACATTACTCCAAAGACAAATAGCCAGTAAGCACTGAAAAGATGCTCAGCATCTGTATTAACCAGGCCTTTTATTTTCTCTATTCTGATGATTTCACATCAGGACCCTTGGTGACCTTGGGGGGACTGCCCTCCCAGGGCTAGAAAATTTACTGAAATAGTAATCAATTTGATAATGAAAGCACTTTTCAAATACAAACGGACAAGTCTAAAACTCATGCTCCAAACACCTCCTTTATCAGGCTATCACACTCTGAGCTACTATCCCCTGCACAAAATACCTCAGGGCCGAGTACCAGAAAACTAGGTGAAGTCCCTCTGTCCCAAAGCCTGCTGAAATCATTCAAACTAGCCAATCATAAGCCCGATTACCGTGTCTTGCCCATTCCTTCCCAAATGAACCACAGTAAAGCCTTGTACCCATAGTTCTCCTCTCCCTCTGCTCTTGGCTGATTTTGGTGCTTCCCTGTGTGGACCCCATGGTGCGGTATACCCCTTTTTCTTTTCAGTGGCTGTTGTATCCTAATCTATTGGCCTTACTGTATCTCAATTTTTCCATTAATACACTGTATTTTAAAACATCACTAATCATTAAGAAAATGCAAATCAAAGCCACAAGACACCACTTTCCACCCATTAGAAAAGCTATCATAAAAATTAATTATAAACAAAAAATAAGTTGATGAAGATGTGTAGAAATTGAAACTGTTCTGCACTGCTGGTGGGAAGGTAAAATCGTATAGCCATTGCGATAAACAGTATAGTGTTTTCTCAAAAAAATTAATAGAATTACCACAAGATCCAGCAATGCCACTTCTAGGTATATACCCGAAATAAATGAAAACAGCAAGATATGGTTAGGTTTTGCGTCCCCACCCCAATCTCATCTTGAATTGTAATCCGCAGGTGTTGAGGGAGACAGCTGGTGGCAAGTGATTGAACTATGGGGGAGGTTTCCCCCATGCTGTTCTTGCGATAGGGAGTGTTCTCAGGAGATCTGGTGCTTTTATAAATGATAGTTTTTCCTGTGCTCTTCTCTCTCCTGCCGCCACGTGAAGAAGGTCCTTGCTTCCCCCTCACCTTCCACCATGTTTGTAAGTTTCCTGAGGCCTCCTCAGCCATGTGGAACTGTGAGCCAAATAAACCTCTTTCCTTTATAAATTACCCAGTCTTGGGTATTTCTTTATAGCAGTCTAAAGACAGACTAATACACAGGGACTCAAACAAATATTTTTACACCAATGTTCATGATAGCATTACTAACAATAGCCAAAAATGGAAATGACCCAAATGTTCACTGACAGATGAATGGATAGACAAAATATGATGCATACGTATAATGGAATATTATTCAGCCTTAAAACAAAATGAAATTCCAACATATGTTACAACAGGGATGAACCTTGAGGACATTTCGCTAAGTGAAATCAGCTAGACACAAAATGACAAATATTTTATGATTCCTCTTAAATGAGGTACCTACAATTCATAGTGAAAGTAAGTAGAATAGTGGTTACAGAGGTGCTAGGGGAGGCAGGAATGGAGAGTTGTTCAGTGGGTGTGAAGTTTCAGTTTGGGGGGATAAAAGGTTGTGGGGACAGTGTTAACAGTTGCACAACGTGAATAGGCGTTTTACCACTGAATTGTACAGTCAAAAATGTTTAAAATTCTAAACTTTATGTTTTGCGTATTTTACCACAATAAGAAAACAATTTTTTTTTTTTTTTTGAGACGGAGTCTTGCTCTGTCACCCAGGCTGGAGTGCAGGGGCCAGATCTCAGCTTACTGCAAGCTCCACCTCCCGGGTTTACGCCATTCTCCTGCCTCAGCCTCCTGAGTAGCTGGGACTACAGGCGCCCGCCACCTCGCCCGGCTAGTTTTTTGTATTTTTAGTAGAGCCGGGGTTTCACCGTGTTCGCCAGGGTGGTCTCGATCTCCTGACCTCGTGATCCACCCATCTCGGCCTCCCAAAGTGCTGGGATTATAGGCTTGAGCCACCGCGCCCGGCCAAGAAAAAAATTTTAATCAATGAATGTAATTCACAATATTAATAGACTAAATAAAAATAGCCATATGATCATATCAATAGATGCAGGACAGGTATCTGACACAATTCAACATATATTTGTTGTAAAATCTCTTAGCTAATTTAGAAGAAACTTCTAATGTAGGGTATTTACAAAACCTTTTAGCTAACATCACATTTAATGATGAGCTGAATAAGGCAATTGCTATGGTTTTATTGTCCCCCTCCATAATTCAACTGAAAACTTAATTGCCATTGTAACAGTTTTAAGAGAGATTGCTATGCATTTTCAACTGTCAGAGGCGATTAGGCCACAAGGGCATCACCTTTACAGGTAGGATTGGGGCTATAATAAAAAGGCGAGTTTGGCCCTCTCTTGCCCCTTTCTCTCTTCTGCCATGTGAGGAAGAGCATTCTGTTCCTCACCTCACCCCATCTCCCAAAGATGCAGCATTCAAGATGCCATCTTGGAAAATAGATTAAGATAACAATGCTCTCTCAGTCTCCTATTCAACATCGTCCTACAAGTCTTGGCCAGTGAAATAAAGGAACAGAAAGAAAGAAAAGTCATACAGTCTGAAAAGGAAGAAACAAATGGTCACTATTTGCAGACAAAATGATTATATATGTAGAACTTTCCAAACAATATACCAAAAAAACTTATTTAATTAATAAGCAAGTTTAGCAAGTTTTCAGGATAAAGGTCAATATACAAAAGTCATCTTATTCCTATATACCAACTGTGAACAACTGGAGTGTGACATTTAAAAAAAATCTATTTAAAACAGAAGAAAGAAGGAAAAAAGAAAGCTACACCTAGGTACAAATGTATCAAAATGTGTGCAGGATCTTTATGTATGCTGAAAACTACAAAACACCGCTGAAAGAAAAGAAAGATTTACATAAAATACCCCATTTTCTTTTTTCTTTTTTCGAGGTGGAGTTTCACTCTGTTGCCCTGGCTGGGGTACAGTGGCCCAATCTTGGCTCACTGCAACCTCCACCTCCTGGGTTCAAGCAATTCTCCTGCCTCAGCCTCCTGAGTAGGGATTACAGGCACGTGCCACAATGCCTGGCTATTTTTTGTATTTTTAGTAGAGATGAGATTTCACCATGGTGGCCAGGGTGGTCTTGAACTCCTTACCTCAAGTGATCTGCCTGCCTCGGCCTCGCAAAGTGCTGGGATTACAGGTGTGAGCGACCACGCCCAACCAAAATACACCAATTTCACTCATTGAGAGACTCAATATTGTTAAGATCTCAGCAATCTTTTTCTAGATGTCAACAGGCGGATTCTAAAATTTCCATGGAAAGGCAAAGAAACGAGAATAGCCAAAATAATTCTTAAAAAAAAAAAATTGGAGAATTTACATTATGAGATTTCAAGGCTTTCTATAAAATTAGAGTAATCCAAACAATATATCTGCAAAAGAATAGACATATCAAGCAACACAAAGAAGAAAGGATTTTTTTAAGTGAATTGAAAATTTTTTTAATATAAAAACCTGTGTGTGAAACTTACAGGGTTATTCATAATTGTCAAAAATTGGAAACTACCAGCCACCTTTCAACAGGTGAATCAAAAAACACTACTAAATTAGTGAGTGATACTTTAAGAGAAATACGATGTTTTATAGCCTCAAAATATCTCACTGCAGGCCAGTCATGGTGGCTCCCGCCTGTAGTCCCAGCACTTTGGGAGGCAAAGGTGGGTGCATCGCCTGAGCCCAGGAGTTTGAGACCAAGATGGGCAAAAACGAAGAAAGAGAAAGAAAAAGGGAAGGGAGGCAAGGGAGGGAAGGGAGGGCAGGGAGGGAGGGAGAGAGGGAGGGAGAAGAGAGGGAGGGGAGGCAGGAAGGAAAGGAGGGAGGAAGGGAGGAAGGGAGGGAAGAAGGGAGGAAGGGAGGGAGGTCCAAAACTTAGCTACTTGGGAACCTGAGGTGGGAGAATCACTTGAGCCCAAGAAGTCCAGGCTGCAATAAGCCGTGATCCAGAACCACCGCACTCGAGCCTCGGTGACATAGTGAGACCCAGTCTCAAAAATAAACACACAAAATCTCACTGCAAACATTTATTAGCTGCGGTGGTGCTACACCTACACAGCGCCGAGCTTGGAAGCTGCGGAGAGCAGCTCTTTGGGCACCAGGCAAGGTCTCGGCCTTCGGACAGAAGTGAAGGGCGAGCCTTTCCCTGGAAAGGAATTGAAGGGTTTATCTTTTTAAAACACTTGTTTTTCTTAAAAACTTAAGCAATGTATAATTTAAAATTTTTAAACTTTGATATTATTTTTAATTGCTTTTGTTGAATGAATCCTTGTGAAAATTGATTGTAATGTTAGTGCCATGGACATGTCCTTTGTTGCAGCGCCTATCTCATTGTCCTAACGAGGTTACTGAAGGTTCTCTTTCCACTGCTTTAAAAGCCAGCTGATATATACTACGTTCTTTTTCCTATAGTTGAACTTCTACTGCACCAGGTAAATTTTTAAATATTTAGTGATAGTATACATAGTAAATACAGAGACATTGCTATGCATTTTCAGTTCTTTTCCGATCATTACCATAAGTTTTTATTAGAATGAAAGTTGGAATATTTCCTTTAGGAAAACAGGCAATATATATAAATGTCAAAAAAAAAAGAAAATACAGGCCGGGCGCGGTGTCTCACGCTTGTAATCCCAGCACTTTGGGGGGCCGGGGCGGGCGGATCACAAGGTCAGGAGATAGAGACCATCCTGGCTAACACAGTGAAACCCCGTCTCTACTAAAAATACAAAAAATTAGCGAAGCGTGGTGGCATGCGTCTGTAGTCCCAGCTACTCGTGAAGCTGAGGCAGGAGAATAGCATTAATTCGGGAGACGGAGCTTGCAGCGAGCCAAGATAGCGCCACTGCACTCCAGCCTGGGCCACAGAGCGAGACTGTCTCAAAAAAAATAAAATAAAATAAAAAAGAAAAAGAAAAAGATATACTTAGAACACCTGGATTAGAATTTTTAAAAACAAATGTTAGTCTTTTCCTCCAGTATCTATTAAAGTGTTTTTCAGTGTCAACAGTAAAGTTTTATACCTTGATTCATATATACTGCACTATTTACTGTTACCATTAATCTTTTTTCTTGCTAATCAGAACTTATTCTTATCATTGCTATATAAAATAACCTGTCAGTATCAACCGTGCGAGTGTATGTGTGTTACTAAAAAGAGTGTCATAAAATACTGTTCCGAGAGGTTTCTAACTTTGTTCCTGATTTCAGAAGCATACCACATAAGGTTTAAGCAAGCTCATCTCTAAGAGATGCATAATTTGTGGATAATGTTTTCTTATTTGGGATTGTGTGTACTTCAGGCATTATGTAATACTGAACGGCTTACTTGCTTTTTTTTTTTTTCCCCCCAGAGATAAACTCTGAGGATCACAAATATTATTCTTTTATGTTAATAATGGATTCCATTTTCTAGTATTTGTTGCATTTTACAGCTTTATTCACCAAACTGTTTATATATTTTTGTGGCAGCTCTAAAAGGCACACTTGTAACATGACAGTCCAAATTTTTCCCTTTATAAACTTTATATTACAAAATTTTCCAACACATAAAGAGCAAGTAGTCAATAAGCATGTCCATAATCTAGAAGTAGATATTCTTAACATTTTGCCATACTTGCCATTTCTAATTTTTTTTTTTTTTTTTTTTTGAGACGGAGTCTCGCTCTGTCGCCCAGGCTGGAGTGCGGTGGCCGGATCTCAGCTCCCGGGTTTTCACGCCATTCTCCTGCCTCAGCCTCCCAAGCAGCCGGGACTACAGGCCCCCGCCACCTCGCCCGGCTAGTTTTTTTGTATTTTTTTTAGTAGAGACGGGGTTTCACCGTGTTAGCCAGGATGGTCTTGATTCTAATTATTTTTTTAAAAGAATTTACAAACGGGCTGCGCGGGTAGGTCACGCCTGTATACCCAGCACTTGGGAGGCCAAGGCAGGCGGATCACTTGAGGTCTGTTGTTCGAGACCAGCCTGGGTAACATGGTGAAACCCCGTCTCTACTAAAAATACAAAAATCAGCTGGGTGCGGTGGCGGGCACCTGTAGTCCCAGCTACTTGGGAGGCTGAAGCAGGGGAATCGCTGGAACCCGGGAGGCGGAGCTTGCAGTGAGCCGAGATCGCGCCCCCTCACTCCAGCCTGGCGACTGAGTGAGACTCCGCCTCAAAAAAAAATAAAGACCAAAAACTTACAAGCACAATACAATCCTAAACACTTAAATATACATCTCTTTATGAATAAGCAAGATTACCTACATAATCCTAATGTTGCCACAATTAATTCTAATTTCCAATCCGTATACAAATTTTCCAATTGTTTTCAAACGTCTTCCGCAGCTCTTGCTTTCTGCAACCACAAGCTGCATTTGCTGTTATGTCCTCAAGTCTAACCCACAGCCTCGGGGGCTCTGACAGAACCCGGGCTCCAGTTATCAGGACCGTCCATGTTATTTCTCTGTAAATCTTGGCCCAGAGCTGGCGCCGTACTTCCTGTGAAACTTAGGTTAGGGGTTACCGCGCAGCATGCTGGGAACGGATATCCTGCGTTTTCGTCTGCGCATGTGCAGTCGCCCCAGTTTCCGGCTTCCACCTCTCCTTGTCTGCGGGTGCGGAGGGTTCGCAACTCAGGTGAGAGCGCCGGCTGCCCGCGCGGATTGCGGACCTGCAGGGAGGGATGGGCTAGTGTCCAGGGGGCGGGAACGCCACGTCCCGGGAACTCCCCAAAAGCAGGCCCTCCGCTCCCTGTGCCCGGGGCGGCCCGGGACCCCAGCCTGAGAAGGGCCGGTGGGGGAGGGCTCCGGGGACGTTAGGTGGGGCTGGGTCCTTGTTGGATGATGCTCCATGCGGGCCGAGGTGTGGGTGCCAGAATGCAGCCAGGCGTCGGAAAACGAGGCGCTGGCTGCAGGAGGGAAATGCATTTATTGTATTGACCCTGAACCTGCCACAAAGCGCGTATGGTCCCTGGGTCTGCGGTGAGAGCCCGAGCCTTGGAGCTAGAAGGACCTGGTGAACTTTGGCTCTGTCACTGGAGCGTTTGAAAATGAGGATATTAGTAAAAACTGCTTTGTGTCGTTCAAAGATAAGCCATCACCTGTAAAGCATTTAGCTCAGCGCTAGTTACTAAGCAGCATATAAATGTTGATTCCCGTTGTATTTGGAAGACACTTCATTCTTTTCATGTAGTATTTCATTTAATTCTCACAACCAACTATTTATATCATTAAAAATGAAGGAGGGGTGAAATGACAGAGCCAGGCTCACAAAGGATGAGGGAACTAGAATGTCAATACGTATACACTTTACTCCCCGAATCAGGCTGTTTGTAATGACCCACCTACCTAACCCAGCATTGCAGCCTTCACAGCACTAGGTGTGCGACTTGTCCCCAAAACCCCAGGACAATGATTGTGAGGTCAGCGTGGACAGAATCCTACCATGTGGCAAGTGTATTTGTTGTGGGGTTTCTGGGATGTCTCCAGAGCCTCTGGGTTAGACGGAGGCTTCTGCCACCTCCTGTGCTGTCCCTGCTGTCTCTGTCTTTAGAAGTCAGTCTGATATTCTAGGGCAGTGAAGATGAGTCACATATGTAATTTTAAATGCTAAATGAGTAGCTACATGAAAATCTAAAACATGAAATTAATTTTGAGAACATACTGTGGTTTTCTCAATGTATCCGAAATGTTACTTGGACATGTGGCCCTAGCCACATTTCAGTTGCTCGGTAGTTGATGTGATTGGAGGCTGTAGTCATGGATAGCAGGATTCTAATGAATGCCAAGAGAATCCGGTTTAAGGCCTTAGGTCAGTTCTTCACCAGGAGGATTTTGCTCCCCAGGGAACTTTGGAAATGTCAGGAGACTTTTTGGCGGGGGGTAGGGGGGGACTGAGTTTCGCTCTCTGGCCCAGGCTGGAGTGCAGTGGTGTGATCTCAGCTCACAGCAACCTTCACCTCCCGGGTTCAAGTGATTCTCCTGCCCCAGCCTCCCAGCTTGTAATCTCAGCTGGAATTACAAGCATGCACCACCATGCCCAGCTAATTTTTTTGTATTTTTAGTAGAGGTGGGGTTTCACCATGTTGGCCAGGCTTGTCTTGAACTCCTGAACCCAGGTGATCCACCTGCCTTGGCCTCCCATAGTGCTGGGATTACAGGCGTGAGCCACCACGCCCAGCCTGGAGACATTTTTGATTGTCACAACAGGAAGAAGGGGTGTCCTAATGTCTAGTGCATGTTTAGAAATGCTCCTAAACATCCTTAAATGCACAGGACCGCTCCTTATGTCAGATAATTATCCAGCCCAAAATGTAAGTTGTGCTGAGGTGAAGAACACTGCTTTCCATGCAAGTTTCAACTAAAATGAATTCGTTACCCAGGCCTCAGCCCCAGCTTATCTGGAACAAAGCAGTTCTTTATGTTGCAGGAAGGGGGGAGCCCCAGGAACAGGAGTCCCACCAAAGAACTGCTGTCTGACAGAACAGAGACCTCGTCACGAGGGCTTCCGAACAGATGCAGAAGAACCCAGAGAGGAGCAGGTCTTGATTTGCCCAACCGGCAGCAGTTCTTTATCCCCTTGCCCAGAAAGCTCCAGACTTGGTGATGTCGCCACATCCAGAAGCCATCACAGATTGCGTGACACTGAATACTGTGGGCCAACTTACAGAAGGTGGTAAGCTGGGGTTGGGAGGGATGGGTGACTGTCAGACTGCACAGGAAAAGCCACATTATTGGAGGGCTTTTCTCCATGGTCTGCAAGGAAGGCATAACCAGCCAGGGCTGAGGAAATTCTGTCTCTAATCCTCCTCCTAGAGCCCCCATTTTCTTCATTCTTGCCTCACTCTTTCCAGATTCTGAGTCAGTTTCACACAACATCTATCACATGTAGCATCTAGAGATTTCCTAGGGTTGCCTGTGTCCTGAACCTGTAGAATCACAAAAATGATAATACAGGAAAGGATTTCTATTTCTGACTCTTTTAAAACCTTAAGAAGTGTTGAACCTGGGATGAACAGTTTGTCCATGGTCACTCAGGACAGAGCTTGGAGCAAAGCACAGTGCTGTTTGCTCTGTCACAGGTGAGTCACCAGAAGTGTCTTATCGAAAGTCTTTTTGAGAAACTATAAGTTAGAACAAAAAGATTTTAAAATAGTCTGTCTTTCAGCATCTCCTTTTTTTCAGTTTTTTGTTTTCTATTGGTGTAAATAATATTAACAGAATATTAATGTTAATTCTGTTTTAGTTTTTTGTCAAAGAAGACAAACGTTTTAAATAAATCAATAGGAAAATAATCTACAATCATCTGATGAAAAACAGCAAGGGGCCAGGCGTGGTGGCTCACACCTGCAATCCCAGCATTTTGGGAGGCTAAGGTGGGCAGTTTGCTTTAGGTCAGGAGTTCAAGTCCAGCCTAAGCTACATGACAAAACCCCGTCTCTGCAAAAAATACAAAACAGCCGGGCATATTGGTGGGTGCCTTTGGTCCCAGCTATTCAGGAGGCTGAGATGGGAGAATCGTGTGAACCTGGGAGGTGGAAGTTGCAGTGAGCTGAGATCACACCACTGCACTCCAGCCTGGGCAACAGAGCCAGATCCTGTCTCAAAAAAAAAGAGAAAAATCAGCAAGGGTTCATCCACATGATCATATTAAAGATGCAAATATTCAGGAGGTGCTTTCTCTATAGTGCTTCCTGTCCCTTCTCAAGGGTCAAAGGAACATGTTTTGTAGAGAGGTCTTTTTCCCCAGCTCGTGTGATGACATTGGTAGGCAGGTAAGATAGAGGCTGCCCAGATATCTCATGACTCCTTCCTCACCCCCAGGTTATCCTTTGTGGTTCTCCACACTCTTTCAGGAGCAGCAGAAAATGAACATATCTCAGGTGAGTTATTTGCTAACACCTTTTTCATCGTGGATTTCATAGGTGTTTAAGGGTCCACATATTAATATCGAAATGTGGAAATGGATCAAAATCATTCCAGGAATGTATAGAAAAGCAGGCAGTAGCACAGCAAAATGGGCATGTGGAAAGATGCAGGTCTCCTAATGTTACAGATTTTCCAAAATGTAACTGCAGTTTTCATTCTTTCTGATAGCCATGGCAGAGAGTCAGACAGATAATATTTGTTGACAGATTTGCATTGATGAGAAGCTTAAACCAGGCTGATTCCTCATGGAATCTAAAGTTATCAAAGTCAGGAAAATGTCTTTGTTGGTCTTCACGTTAAGAGTCAGTGCAAATCTTTCTAATAACAGCCTTGAAATAAATGCAATATGTTGCTTCTGCTTTTCCCTCAGTGGAAGTAGAGGGCTTAGTGCCAAACTCAGGCTTTTATTAATACAGCTTTTCAGGTAACAGAAACAGAGGTTCAGGTAGACAGATTGTCAAAGAAAGGACAGATTGATGGTGTAGGCTCTGTTGATCAGAGGTGGAGAGTTTAAAAGGATTTTGTCCTGAACAATGGGTAAGGTTTTCATTGTTGCAGTACAGGAGATTACTGCATTTTGAGAGTGGGCTAAACAAGGCATGCAAGGTCCAGTAAGAATTTTTGCCCATTGCAATTTGGACTTCCTCTTAGGGAATAATAAGAGAGGGGAGGGAGATAAAGGTTAGAGCCAGACTAGGGGTATTAGTTTGCTAGGGCTGCCATAATAAAGAATCACAGACTGGGTAGATTAAACAGCAATTTATTTTCCTACCATTCTGGAGGCCAGAAGTCTGAGATCAAGATGTCAACAGGCTGGGGGTAGTGGCTCATGCCTGTAATCCCAGCACTTTGGGAGGCCAACGCGAGCAGATCACTTGAAGTCAGGAGTTCAAGACCAGCCTAGCCAACATGGTGAAACCCTGTCTCTACTAAAAATATAAAAGTTAGCTGGGTGTAGTGGCAGGCGCTTGTAATCCCAGCTACTCGGGAGGCTGAGGCAGGAGAATTGCTTGAACCTGGGAGGCGGAGATTGCAGTGAGCCAAGATCATGCTACTATACTCCAACCTGGGCGACAAAGCGAGACTCCGTCTCAAAAAAGGAAAAAAAGATGTCAACAGGTTTGGTTCCTTCTGAGAGCTGTGAGGGAAGGACCTTGTTCTATGGCTTAGATGTCTGTCCTCACATCATCTTTCCTCTGTATGAATCTATGTCCAAATTTCCTTTTCCTGTAAGGAATTGAGAAATTGTTCAAACATAGAAAGATACAAAGAAATGATATAATTAATATGTTCCCACCTTCCCAAATTACCAACTACATATATTTTGTTAATTTTTTCTTTCTCTTTTACATACTCTTTTTTCCTTTTAAAAACTTAGTTCTTTAACTGAGATGCAGTTTTAACACCAGTAAAGTGTACTCTGAAGTGTATAACTGGATGAATTTTTACATATGTAAATTCATGTAAGTTAATACCCAGATTAAGATAACACCACTGCTCCCCTCTACAGGGCAACCACTGACCTCGTATGTTAGGGAAAAAAGATAAATTCGTTTTTGAATATCGTACCAATAGAATCATACAAAATGTATTCTTTTATGGTTTTCAAGGGAATGTTTTGCTCCGTATCTTAATATTTCCCTTTTATCACTGGGCTGTATTTAATTGTGTGAATAGACCATAATTTATTTCCTCATTCTCCTCTTAGTCCCATTTTTCATTTGTTTTTCCTGTTTGAGGCTATCAGGAATAAGGCTGCTGTGAATATTCTTTTGTGTCTTTTGGTATGTCCTCATTGCTTTTGGGATATACCTAGAAACGGAATTGCTGGTTCCTAAATAAACACATGTTCAGCTTTAATACATACTGCAAGTAGCTTGCTTAAGTGGTTGAATCACTTTGCATTGTCACTAGCATTCTGGCTGTACCAGATTCTGAGCAACACTTGTTACTATCAGTCTTTTTGTTTTTAGCCATTTTGGTGCCTGTATAGTGTAGTATCTCATCAAAATTTATAATTTGCTTTTCTATGGTAAATACTAATGTTGGGCACCATTGTTTGTGTTTTGATCATTTAGACATCCTTTCCTTTTATGTAATATGTAAAGTACCTATTCAACTCTGTTTTAATTGGGTTATTTGCTTTTTTTTAAGTAGGAATTATTTCAATATTTTCAGTAAATGTTTTTTTGCTATGTGTGCATTACTAATGTTCTTGGATTCTGTGACGTCCCTATTCATTTTTTAAATAATATCTTTGACAACAAAGTTTTTACATTTAATAAAGGTCAGAATCGTCTTTTCTTTAATGGCAGTTCCTTGTGTATCATATTTGAAAGTTCTTTCCCTACTCTAAGATCATACAGATATTCTCCTATATTGTTACCACATACTTGTTTATTTTAGCTTGATCCACATAGAGTTAGCTTTTGTGTTTGGTATAACGTGAGTGTCAAGGTTCATATTTCCGTATGGATATCCAGTTGCTCTAGCACCATTTGTTAGAAAGACCATCCTCTGTCAGCTGAATCGCAGCTGTGTCTTTTGTCAGTCAAGTGACTTGTATGCGGGTCTGATGTAGACTGTATATTTTCTTCCTTTGGTCCAATTATGTTATCTTTTTGCTAGTACTTCACTGTCATAATTACTGTTGCTTTATAGTAAGTCACGAATTTTAGTGAATTTATTTACTGTTTTAGGCCCTTTTCATGTTCATGGAAGTTTTATCGGTTTTCACGGAAAATCTTGATGGAAAGTTTTTCAGAGTAGAGGTGAAGTCTTTCACATCTTTTATTAGATTTATTCCTAGGTATTTGATCTATTTTGATAATAGCACAAATGATACTGCATTTTAAATGTCATTTTCCAGTTTATTGTTGGTTTATTAAAATACGATGGATTTTTTAGTATTGATCTTATACCTAGGCATTTTACAAAATTCACTCATTCTAATAGCTTATCTGTGGATTCTTTTGGATTTTAAATATGCAAAATTTTTTTTGCAAAAAAGACAATTTTACTTCTTTCTTTACAGTTTTTATATCTTTAATTTCTTTTTAGCCTTACTGCTAGGACTTCCAGTAAAATGTATAGTACAAATGGTGATAATAGAAATCCTTGTCTTATACCTCACCTGAGGGGTACTCAGTATTTCACCATTGAGTCTTATTTTAACTACATGTTTTTTGTATATGTCCTTAATTAGAATAAGGAAGTTCCCTCTCTGTTTTCAGTTTCCTGAGGTTTTTTTTTTTTTTTATCATGCATGAGTATTTTGTCAGATGGCTGTTCTTGCATCTAGTGAGATAATCATATAATTTTATTCCTTTAGTCTGTTAAAGAGGTGAATTATATTGGTAGATTTATCAATGTTTAAGCAACCTTGCATTCCTGGGATAATTCCCACATGTGCTATCACTTTAATTTATTTCTGGATTCAATTTGTTAATATTTCAATTAATATTTTTATGTCTACATTAATGGAAAGATACTGGCTTGCAGTTTTTCTGTCATGTAATGTCAGGTTTTGGCGTCAACATTATGTTCTCAAAAAATGAGTTTGGAAACAGTTACTCATTTTCTGTTCTCTGAACAAGTTTAAGATTGCTGTTATTTCATCCTTAAATGTTTGGAAAAATATACCTGTGAGGTAGTCTAGCCTTGGAGTTTTTCTTGTGCCTGGTTTTTGCTCATGAACTCAGTTTCTTTAATAGGATATAGAAAATCCAAATCATCCTACTTATTCTAGTGTCCTTTATTTTTAACAGCTTTATGGAGATAGAATTCACATACCATATAATTCACACTTTTAAAGTATACAATTTTGTGGTTTTTAGTATATTTGTAGAGTTGTGCAGTCATTGCCACAATTTTAGAATGTTTTCATCACTTCAAAAAGAAATTTCATATCATTTAGCTATCATCCCCCATCCTGACATACACAATCTCAGCCCTAAATAACAACTTATCTATGTTCTATTTCTATATGTTTGGCTGTTCTGGACATTTCTAATAAGCGAAGTCACATAATATGTGATCTTTGTGGCAATTTCTATTTTCCTTTTTTTTTTTTTGAAACTGAGTTTTGCTCTTGTCACCCAGCCTAGAGTGCAATGGCACGATCTCGGCTCACTGCAGCATCCGCCCCCCAGGTTCAAGCAGTTCTGCCTCAGCCTCCCGAGTAGCTGGGATTATAGGCACCCACCATCATGCCTGGCTAATTTTTCTTTTCTTTTCTTTTTTTTTTTAGTAGAGATGGGGTATCACCATGTTGGCCAGGCTAGTCTGGAGCTCTTGACCTCAGGTGATCCACCCACCTCAGCCTCCCAAAGTGCTGGGATTACAGGTGTCAGCCACCACACCTGGCCCTTTATGACTATCCCTTTTACTTGGTATGCTGTTTTCAAGGTTCATCCATGTCGTACATATCAGTACATCATTCCTTTTTATGACTGAGTAATATTCCATTGTGTGGATATACCATGTTGTTTATTCATTCAACTGATGAGCATTTGGATTGTTTCTCCCAACTGTTAGGCCTAGTGCTGCTATTAACATTCATGCACAAGTTTTTGTTTGGACACCTGTTTTCTCTTGGGACTAAAGCTTAGGAAAGGAACTTCTGACTCATATGGTAACTCTTGATTTATCATTTTTGGTAACTGCCAAACTGTTTTCCACAGTGGCTGCACCATTTTACATTCCCACCAGCAGTGTATTAGGGTTCCACTTTCTCCACATCATTACAACCACTTAAATTATGAACATCCTAGTGGGTGTGAGGTGGTGAGTCATTTGACTGACTGATTTGCATTTCCTTGATTAATGATATTCAACATCTTTTCACGTGCTTATTGGCTGTTTGTTTATCGTCTTTGGAAAAATGTCTATCCAAGTCCTTTGCCCATTTTGGATTATGTTTTTTGTTCAGTTATAGGAGTTCTTTATGTATTCTGGCTACTAGATATTAAATGTAGTATTTGTGAATATTTTCTCCTATTCTGTGGGTTCTTTTCACTATCTTGATGGTATCCTTTGCACAAAAGTTTAATTGTGATGAAGTCTATTTTTTTTTCTTTGGTATCATATCCAGGAAGCCATTGCCAAATCGAAGGTCATAAAGGTTTACTCCTGATTTCATCTAAGAGTCACGTAGTTAAACTCTTATATTTAGGTCTTTGATCCCTTTTAAGGCCTTTTTTTTTTGAGACAGAGTCTTGGTCTGTTGCCCCAGCTGGAGTCCAATGGCATGATCTTGGCTCACTGCAACGTCTGCCTCCCAGGTTCAGGTGATTCTCCGACCTCAGCCTCCCAAATAGCTGAAATTACAGGTGTGCACCACAATGCCTGGGTGATTTTTATATTTTTTTAATAGAGACAGAGTTTCACCATGTTGACCAGGCTGGTCATGAACTCCTAATCTCAAGTGATCTGCCTGCCTCAGCCTCCCGAAGTGCTGGGATTACAGATGTGAGGCACCACACCTGGCTATTTTGAGGCAATTTTAAAATACGGTATAAGGTAGGAGTCCAACTTCATTCTTTTGATGAGATTCAATTATCCCAGCATCATCTGTTGAAAACTATTTTTTTCCTAATAAATGATCAATGTATGGTTATTTCTGGGCTCTCAGTGCTATTCTGTGGATCTGTATATCTGTATTTATGCCAGTACCACACTCTCTTGATTACTGTTACTTTATAATAAGTCTTTAAATCAGGAAATGTAATCCCTCCAATTTTTTTTCTTTTTTTTTTCTAGATTGACTATTCAGGGTCCCTTGCAATTTCATATAAATTGTAGGTTCAACATTTCTGCAGAAAGTTCATTAGGATTTTGATATAGATTTCACTGAATCTGTAGATCACTTTAGGGAGTATTGTCATCTTAACAATATTACATTTTCCAATTCATGAACACAAGGTGTCTTGCCATTTATTTGGGTCTTCTGATTTCTTTTAGCAATGTTTTCTAGTTGTTCATGTATAAGTCATGTACCTTCTTGGTTAAATTTATTCCTATTATTTTTTTTTCTGTTATAAATGGAATTATTTTCTTTTTTATTATTCATTGCTAGTATTTAGAGAGATAAATGATTCTTGTGTGTTCATCTTGTATCCTACAATTTTGCTGAATTCATTTATTGGTTCTAGTAGTTTTTTGTGGAATCCTTAGTCTTTTCCATATGTTAAATCTCATGGTCTATGAGAATAGAGATAGTTTTACTTTTTTTCTTCCCAATTTGGATGCAGTTTTTAAAATTTGTCTCACCTATTTCCTCTAGCTAGAACTTCCAGTATAATGAATAGAAATGATGAAAGCTGGCATCCCTGTCTTATTCCTGGTATTTGGAAGAAACCTTCCTGTTTTTTAGCCTAGTGTTTTATGTTAGCTGTAGTTTTTCAGAAGTGCTTTCCATTGTGTAGCAGCAGTTCTATTCTAGTCCTATTATGTCAAATGTTTGTTTTTTTATATTTTTGTCAAATGCTTTTTCTGCATCAGTTGAGATGATCATGTGATTTGTTTTCTTCATTTTATTATTGTGATATATTACACTGATTTATTTTCTTATGGTGAGTCACCTTGCATTCCTAGAAATAAATTGTACTTGGTCATGGTGTATAGTACTTTTTATTTGTTGCAAGATTTGGTTTGCTAGTATTTTGTTGAAAACTTCTGCACACATATTCAGAAGGAATATTGATCATAGTTTTTGGGTGATTTCTTTATCTGGCTTTGGTTCAAGGTAGCTCATAGAGTGAGTTAGGAAATGTTCAGTCGTCTTCTATTTTTGGAAGAATTAGAGAAGGATTGGTATTAGTTTTTCTTTAAATGTTTGGTAGACTTCACCAGACATTTAAAGACTGACAGTTGGTCTTGAACCTTTGTTGGGAGGATTTGGATTACTGATTCAGTCTTATATCAGTCTGTTCAGATGTTCTGTTTCTTTTTCAGTTCATTGTGGTGGTTTGTGTGTTTCTAGGAATTTGTCCACTTCATCTAGGTTATGTAATTTGTTGCTGTACAGTTCACTGTATTCTTTTATTGTCTTTTTTATTTTTGTAAGGTTAGTAATAAGGTCCCCACCTCATTTAGTTCCTTAAAGTGTACAATTAGCATATTGATTTTGGATCATTTTTAATGTAGGTGTTACTGCTATAAATTTCACGCTTGGCACTGCTTTAGCTGCAGCTCATGCATTTTGGTATTTTGTGTATTCATTGTGAGTAATCTCAGTGTATTTTCTAGTTTCTGGGTTTTGGGTTTTTTGTTTTGTTTTGTTTTTTTGAGACGGAGTCTCGCTCTGTCACCCAGGCTGGAGTGCAGTGGCGCCATCTCGGCTCACTGCAGCCTCCGCCTCCCGGGTTCAAGCAGTTCTCCTGCCTCAGACACCCGAGTAGCTGGGCTTATGGGCATGCACCACCATACCTGGCTAATTTTTCTATTTTTAGTAGAGACAGGGTTTCACCGTGTTGGCCAGGCTGGTCTCAAACTCCTGACCTCAAGTGATCTGCCTGCCTCAGCCTCCTCCCAAAGTGCTGGAATTATAGGCGTGAGCCACCGCGCCCGGCCTAATTTCTCTTTTGATTTTTCCTTTCATCCTGTAACAAGGTGAAAATAACCCTATGTGTATGGCCCCCAAGGACTTCACACACTCAGACTAGTATACATTTACCTTTAGCAAATGAGCACATCCTGATTCTCCCTGCAGGTGCCTATCTCTCTCCTAATAGTTTGAAAAAAAGATAATAATTTTCTGTTTGCCCAGGTATGTTCTTGTAAGGACGTTAGCGTTGCTTTTATCAGCTCTCTACATCTCGAAGCTAAGATCTAAAGCTATGCTGTATGATTGTAATTTTTTGTAATTTAGTGAGATAGACTGTCTTTTTTTTTTTTTTTTGATGTGCAAAGGACACCAGAGAATTATTTTATGCAGAGGTTATCCTATATATGTCAGTCACGTTGGTCAATCTTCTGTATCAGTGGTCAGAAAACTACTTCTGTAAATGTCAGATAGTAGGCTTTGTGAGAGATACAGTCTCTGTTGCATCTGCCAGACTCTGCAGCTGTAGTGTTAGGCAGCCATCAGTAATGCATAAACAAATGGATGTGGCTGTGTTCCAAGAAAACTTTATTTACAAAAAAAAATTGGTAGTGGTGGTATTTTTCATTTACCAAAAAAAAAAAAAAAACAGTAGTGGTGAGCTGGATTTGACCTTTGTGCTGTAGTTCACTGACTTCTGTTCTGTATCCCTGTTGGTTTTTCTTAATCTGCTTTTCTATGAGTTACTGGGAGAGTTACATTAAAATCACTAATTAAAATTGTAGATTGGTATCTCATTTCTGTCATCTTTTGTTTACTTACGGTCAGTTCTCATTATTCTCAGTAGTAATGTTCCAAAAAGTCACTACAAACACTGAGCTAATAAATACTGAACCATTGCTCAGAGGAGAAATACAGGGTTAAGCCTCTGGTCACATTTTTGTCAACCAGTCAGGACATAATCTTTTTGTGTGTCTTTCTGCATAAAGACACCTTATTTAATATTGTTGATTTATAAAGATGGAACTAATGGCCAACACCATACCTAATGCCTAAATGAATCGTGTCTAACATAGATGTTTTCTCCATGAGACATATCACAGGCTTCTTGCACATAGGCGCACTAGACAGCACGTAACTGCTATACATATGGGCCATTTAAAAAGTGAAATCATTGGCTGGGCGCGGTGGCTCACATCTGTAATCCCAGCACTTTGGGAGGCTGAGGCGGGCGGATCACAAGGTGAGGAGATCAAGACCATCCGGGCCAACATGGTGAAACCCCATCTCTACTAAAAATTTAAAAAATTACCTGGGCATGGTGGCATGTGCCTGTAGTCCCAGCTACTCGGGAGGCTGAGGCAGGAGAATTTCTTGAACCTGGCAGGCAGAGGTTGCAGTGACCCAAGATCGCATCACTGCACTCCAGCCTGGCAACAGAGTGAGACTGTATCTCAAAAAAAAAAAAAAAAAGAAGTGAAATCATCAAGAAAAAGCACAAAAATGCAGTAAATATGGCACTAAATAGACTGAGAAATGGACACTTATTTACATTATCAGAGCTGAAACAAGAAAGCAGAAGATCACCTTGTTCAGCCTCATCTGGGAACATGTATGTCAGGCAATTCAAATTTTTTACCTTCCTGTACATATCCACAAATGACTGCAAAATAACTGCAAGCGTGGATTTTCAGGTTGCAAATAATTTTGGTATGTGAATTTACAAATACGTAATCCGCGAATAATGAGAAATGCTATTTGGAAGCTATGTTTGCCAGGTGCATAGCAATTTCGATTTGTTGTATCTTCTATTGAAAGGACTGTTTTATCATTACAAATTGTTACTCAGTTTTGTTGTTGTTTTGAGACAAGAATCTCACTCTGTCACCCAGGCTAGAGTGCAGTGGAGCAATCTCAGCCCTCTGCAACCTCCACCTCCCAGGTCCAAACGATTCTCCTGCCTCAGCCTCCTGACTAGCTGGGATTACAGGCACTCACCACCACGCCCGGCTAACTTTTGTATTTTTAAGAGACAGGGTTTCACTATGTTGGTCAGGCTGGTCTTGAACTCCTGACCTCAAGATCCACCTGCTTCGGCCTCCCAAAGTGCTAGGATTACAGGCATGAGTCACCACACCTGGCCCGTTACTCATTTTTTATACCTCTTTCTTACCTTAAAATCTGTGTATGATAATAATGCAGTCATGTCAACTATCTTTTGGTTTTGATTATATGGTATATCTTTTTCCATCCTTTTACTTTCAATCTACATCATTCCTATATATATAAAATATGTTTACTTTGTTGTTGTATTATACTTTCTTTATCTTTAATTTAATATGATTATTTAGTCCAGAGGTTGGTAATTTTTTTTCTGTAAAGGCAAGTAATAAATATTTTCAATTTTGACAATTGTAAGGTCTCTGATGGAATTTCTGAGTGCTATTTCAGCACAAAAACAGCCATAAACAATGCAACATGATTGGGTGTGCCTGTGTGCCAACTGACTTTAAAAAGTGGCAAGTGGCCAGGTACAGTGACTCACACTTATAATCCCAGAGCTTTTGGAGGCCAAGGTGGGAGGATCACTTGAGGCCAGGAGTTCAAGATTAGCCTAGGCAACATAGCAAGACCCTGTCTCTACCACACATGCATAAAAAACTGGCAAGCCAGATTTGGCCCAAAGGCCATAATTTGCTGACTCCTGCCCTGATGTATGCCCAGGGTAGTCTGTTGGAATGGAATAAAAATTGTAGGAAGTTCATTTACATTTTTTGGCTACAAAAATAGAATTAAAAGCTTTACTAATGTATCTATAGTATAGGTATATAACTCATAAATATATACAGATCATTTATAAACATTTTCTTTGAGACAAGGTCTTGCTCTGTCACCAAGACTGGTATATAGTGGTGTGATCATGGCTCACTGCAGCCTCAGCCTCCTGGGCTCAAGCAATCCTCCTGCCTCAGCCTCCCAAATAGCTGGGACTACAGGCACATGCCACCATACCTGGCTAATTTTTTAAGTTTTTTGTAGAGACAGGGCCTTGTTGTGTTTCCCAGTCTGGTCTTGAACTCCTGGACTCAAGCAGTCCTCCCACCTTGGCCTCCCAAAGTGCTGGGATTACAGGCATGAGCCACTGCACCTCTCCTATAAAAACTTTTACCAATTTAATACCTTCAAAGTATAAGATAAAATTAGATTCAAAATAGGCATCCTTTATATTCGTTCAAGCTTTTTAGAGTTAAACATGATAAGAATTGTTTTCATGGGTATTTTGTACATCATCTAATTCTGAACCCTTCAGATTGAATAGAAATGTACTGTTACAGGCGTCAGTGTCATTCAAGGACGTGACTATAGAATTCACCCAGGAGGAGTGGCAGCAAATGGCCCCTGTTCAGAAGAATCTGTACAGGGATGTGATGCTGGAGAACTACAGCAACCTCGTCTCAGTGGGTAAGCATGTAAACATAACTTACCCTTGTAACTCCATATGGAAGGTATTTCTTTTTTAAGTGCCAATACATGTGAACAATATACCTAGAGTTTAATGTTACTTAGGCTTTTCATTCAGGATTCCAAAGTAACTATGCCCTGTCGAGGGCTAGAAATATGTTGTCAACTCCCAGTGATAAATGCAAAGGAGCACTTTCAGGACACTGCTTCCGAAGCTGTATTTTCTTCCACTTTTGGAGACTAAAATCTCATATATCTGGTCTAAGTCCTCTATTGTTCTTTATTTACAGGGTACTGCCATTTCAAACCAGAGGTTATCTTCAAGTTAGAGCAAGGAGAAGAGCCTTGGTTCTCAGAGGAAGAATTCTCAAACCAGAGTCACCCAAGTGAGTTACTGAGCAGTAGTAGACATAATTCTGTAGGAGTGGTTAGACTCCAGATCACTTTAAGGGTGAACACCTGAATACTGCAAGACTTTTCTTAGAAATTCTAAAGGCACAAAAAGTAGCAGTTAGAAGAAAATGATTAATAAAGTTGATTCCATTAAAAGTAAGAAATTTGTTAATAAAATATATCATTCAAATGGTGAGAAGACAAGCCACCAACTACCGTAATATGCATGTAGTGCAAATAACTTAGAAAGGATATGCTTCCTGAAAATGTAAAGAAATTTTGCAAGTCATTGTGGGAAAAGATGGGCAACCCAATTGAAAAATGGGCAAAAACATTGACCAAGAACTTTTAATATGGCCAGTAAATCTTAGAAAATGTGTTCAATCTCATTAGTTTTCATGGAGCACAAAATAATATATGAAATGAGATATGAGGTGAAATAACAGATACGAAGTGAGTTTACAAATATGGCAATGCCAAGTCTTGGTGAGTATATGGAATGTTAGACACCCTCCACTGACTGGAAATATAAACTAGTAAAACCACTGTGATATCAGGAGGATGTTTTTTTTTCTTTTTTTTTTTTTTTTTGAGACGGAGTCTTGCTCTGTCACCCAGGCTGGAGTGCGGTGACACAATCTCAGCTCACTGCAAGCTCCACCTCCCAGGTTTATGTCATTCTCCTGTCTCAGCCTCCCGAATAGCTGGCACTATAGGTGCCTGCCACCATGCCTGGTTAATTTTTTGTATTTTTAATAGAGATGGGGTTTCACTGTGTTAGCCAGGATGGTCTTGATCTCCTGACCTCGTGATCTGCCCGCGTCAGCCTCCCAGAGTGCTGGGAATACAGGCATGAGCCACCACGTCCAGCCTCTTTTTTTAAAATTTCCATAGGTGTTTGGGGAACAGGTGTTGGTTACATGAGTAAGTTCTTTAGTGGTGATTTGTGAGATTTTGATGCACCCATCACCCAAGCAGTATACACTGAACCCAATCTATAGTCTTTTTTCCCTCTCCCCCTCCCCACCCTTCCCCCACCCTACATCTCCAGAGTCCATTGTATCATTCTTATGCCTTTGCATCCCACCAGGATGTTTTCTAAGCAAGGTATACTTTTACATATGTTGTAGCCAAGTAATTCCTTTTCTAACCGTATGACCAACAGAAAGATACGATTATGTTCTCTGGAATACATAAAATAATATTAATGGCAGTATTGTTTATGTTTGGCAAAAATTGTGCTCATCAACAGTAGAATGGAGAAATAGTTGTATTCTTTAAGGAAAAATTATACAGCCACATAAAATCTTGTACACTGATTACAAACATGGTATTAACCAAAAGAAAACAAAAAATATGCATATATGGTTATATTTATGTAAAGGTCAGAAGCAGGCAAAATTCAACTACATTTTTAGGAATTCATATATTGGTGATAAAACTGAAGAAAATCAAAGAAATGATTACATAAATATATATATATATATATATATATATATTTTTTTTTTTTGAGACGGAGTCTCGCTCTGTCACCCACGCTGGAGTGCAGTGGCCGGATCTCAGCTCACTGCAAGCTCCGCCTCCCGGGTTTACGCCATTCTCCTGCCTCAGCCTCCCGAGTAGCTGGGACTACAGGCGCCCGCCACCTCGCCCGGCTAGTTTTTTGTATTTTTTAGTAGAGACGGGGTTTCACTGTGTTAGCCAGGATGGTCTCGGCCTCCCAAAGTGCTGGGATTACAGGCTTGAGCCACCGCGCCCGGCCCTACATAAATATTAGAGTGTTGAATTCTAAGCATAGAGAAGTTATAACCAAGCAGAGGTACACAGGGATTTTTGCGGAGCCATTTGTGTTTCATGACATGGTTTCTGATTCCATGAGTGTTCATTTAATACTATTAAGTTGCACATGAAAGTTTTATGCAGATATATATTGTTTCATGCTTAATAAAATCTTAAGAGGTAAGCGAGAAGTGGCAGATGATATTTGCAATATGACCTGTCAAGGATAGGCATTTAGAGTGCATAAATAATCCAGACCTCTCTTAAATGTCATTTTCACAGTAAAACTTTCTGTGATACCCTATTTAAAATTGTACCCCTCATGTCAGATTGAAATGTGGAAACTTAGGATGGGATGATCAGGTTCACTTAGCGCTTAGTTCTGATGGAATACATCAATGCTATGACAGCCAGAATGGAGCAGTGCATCTAAGTTAGTTGCAAGAATGCATTTTAATTTCAACAATCTTATACTTGCTATGAATCACAACCATAAGATGGGTTAGAGCTGTAAACTTTTTCATTTAATCATAAAGGAGTTGGTGCTGTTATAAATTTAATTTGATGTTGAATTGAGGGATATCAAATTGTAAGAATGTAGACAGTAGACTATTCTAACCATTATAATCTAGATAATGTCAAGACCTAGACTGTAACTTACTTTCAACTGTAATTTACTTTCAACTATTTTCCTTGTTAAACTACTTACATTTAGAGTTTTTGTTGTATTTATCCCATTCTCTGTTTTTCCTGCTCCCTAAAATAACTACTCCTATAAAAAGCTTGTTTTCTTTTCTTTTCTTTCCTCTCTCCACCCAGTTAGGAAAATCTTACTAATCACATGCAAAATATGTATTCATTACCAGTTTCCTCTCCCATTTGCACTATAGCAATATTATTTTTTAAAGGAGGGTGGTCTGAGATATATGTATTTACACACACACACACATCTGATTTAATCTTGATAAATCATTAAGTGCAACATAGGCTGTATGTTGATAAGCCCTACCCACAAAAGATGTAAGAGTCATAAGATGTTTTCAATATTTCTGTTTTAGAAGATTACAGAGGTGATGACCTGATCAAGCAGAACAAGAAAATCAAAGACAAACACTTGCAGCAAGCAATACGTATTAATAATAAAACATCGAGTACAGAGGAAGAGAAAGTTTTGGGGAAACCATTTACTCTGCATGTAGCTGCTGTTGCTTCAACAAAAATGTCCTGCAAATGTGACTTATGGGGTGTGAATTTGCAAAGTATTTCTGAATTTGTCATTAATAATAGAAACTATTCAACAAAGAAAATAGGTTGCTGTAATGTATGTGAGAATTCACCTTTCAAAATTAACTTTGAGAAAACTCAGACTGGAGAGAAATTTTATGAACATAATAAAAACATGAAAGCTCTCAATTATAAAGAAAATCCTCCCAAGCATCCAAAGTTTCACACTTTGGAGCAAACTTTTGAATGTAATAAAATTGGAAAAGCCTTTAATGATAAGGCTAACTGTGTTAAACATAAGAGTCCTCACACAGGAGAAACATCCTCTAAAGATGATGAATTTAGGAAAAATTGTGATAAGAAAACTCTCTTTGACCACAGGAAAACTGGCACAGGGAAGAAACACCCGCATCTTAATCAGTGTGGGAAATCCTTTGAGAAGTCACCTGTGGAGGAATATAATAAATTTTACATGGGTATAAAACATTATGAATTAAATTCAAGTGGAAATAATTTCAACAGAAAGGCATACCTCATTGATCGTCAAACAACTGTCACAGAAGAGAACCCATTGGTAAACAGTGACAGAACACAGACTTGGGTTAAATCCTCTGAATGTCATGAAAATAAGAAATCCTACCAGACGTCGGTTCACAGAGTTCGCCAGAGAAGTCACTCGAAGATAAAACCCTATAAATGTAATGAATGTGGGAAGTCCTTCTGTCAGAAAGGACATCTCATTCAACATCAGAGAACTCACACAGGAGAGAAACCATTTGAATGTAGTGAATGTGGGAAAACTTTCTCCCAGAAGTCACACCTCAGTACTCACCAGAGAATTCACACAGCAGAAAAACCCTATAAATGTAATGAATGTGGAAAAACATTTGTCCAGAAGTCAACCCTCAGGGGACATCAAAGAATTCACACAGGAGAAAAACCCTATGAATGTAGTGAATGTGGGAAAACTTTTGTTCAGAAGTCCACCCTCAGAGATCATCACAGAATCCATACAGGGGAGAAATCCTTTCAATGCAACGAATGTGGAAAAACATTTGGCCAGAAGTCAAACCTCAGAATACATCAGAGAACTCACACTGGGGAGAAAACTTACCAATGTAACGAATGTGAAAAATCCTTCTGGCGAAAAGATCATCTCATTCAACATCAGAAAACTCACACAGGAGAGAAACCATTCAAATGTAATGAATGTGGGAAAACTTTTGCCCGGACATCAACCCTCAGAGTGCATCAAAGAATTCACACTGGGGAGAAACCATTTAAATGTAATGAATGTGGGAAAAAATTTGTCCGGAAAGCAATCCTTAGTGATCATCAGAGAATTCACACAGGGGAGAAACCCTTTCAGTGTAATAAATGTGGGAAAACTTTTGGCCAGAAATCAAACCTCAGAATACATCAAAGGACTCATAGTGGGTAGAAATCTTATGAATGCAGTGAATATGGGAAATTATATAAGAAGTCAACCCTAAGCATATACCAGAAAATTCAGGGAGAGGGGAATGCCTATTGATGTAACAACTAGAAATCCTTTCGACAACAAGAATACCCCGTTTGATATCAGAGATACGCAAAAAACAATTGAGGGTAGTGAATGTAAGAAGACAGTCCCAGAAGTAAACCCTCACAGTGAATCAAAGAATTCACATAGGAAAGAAACCAGATGAAGATGAATGCAGGAGGAATTGTGTCCAAAAGGCAACCTTCCGAGTATATCGAAGAATTCACACAGGCTTCTCTTCTCTTTTCAGAGTACTATGGATAGGCCTGAATGAAGTCATACCCTATTAGATAGCTCCCACACATCACACAGGCTGGTAATCTCTTCACCAGTACCAGTTTCATTTTATTCCGGGCACATAGTCCAAATTTCCCAATCTCCTTTTCATCCAGGTGGGACTTTGTGACTGGCTACTAAGATGTGGATGTCCATCCCAGTCTGAAAAATAAAGAGACTCCCCTAACAAATTACCAGGGCCCTGTCACAACAAAATGGATATCATTTCTAGGACAAACTTGGTTCTGTGCTTGAATGCAGCATGGTATAAGATAAGTCAGCGTGCCTGAATGAATATATGCGGCAAAATTCTCTTCTGCATCTTTCCCAGTTGAACATGATGTGAACAAAATTTAAGCTTATACAGTAGTCCCCCCTTATCTGCATTTTCACTTTACGCAGTTTCCATTACCCATGGTCAACTGCACTTTAAAGTTATTAAATGGATCCAGAAATAAACAGTTCCTACATTTTAAATTGCACCCAGTTCTGAGTAGTGTCATGAAGTCTCATATCCTCCTGCTCTCTCTCCCATGAGGGTTATTGAATCATTCCTTAGTCTAGTGTACCCACACTATCTGCCAGTTAGTCACTTACTTGGCATTTTAGTTATCAGATCACCTGTCAGGGTATGGCAGTGCTTGTATTCAAGTAACACTTATTTTACTGAATAGTGGCCTCAAATTGCAAGAGCAGTTCTGGCATATTGTTATAATTATTCCATTTTATTATTAGTTGTTAATCTCTCGCTATGCCTAATTTATAAATTTAACTATCATAGGCATGTGTATATATAGGAAAAAAATATAGTATATACAGGGTTCAGTATACCCGTGGTTTCAGACATCCACTTGGGATTCTTGGAGAGCACCCTTTGTGGATAAGCGGGGACTACTGTATTCGGTTGAGCATTTACATGTTTGAGTCTATTTGTTTCTACACATAATTTAGTTACCTTCTGCCAGGAAGGCAGAAAGCTGCTGTGTAAGCCAAGCTTAAGTCAGCCAGAGGGCACAAACCTTATCAGGAGGTTATAAAGTCAAGGAGAACCTCAAATATGATCAGAGCATTGTGGAAAAGACATCCTTTCAATGTAATGAAATTGATAGTACCGCCTGATACAGGGCTTTGCATGAACCTAAAAGTCTGTTGGCTGAATGGTGAGCAGCCACTGTGCAGTTCAACGTAATTGTGCCTTGCTTAATTGCACAAAGGTACTTCCTCCCCACCTCCTGACACCTCCATATACCCCAGCTACATCTGCTTTAAGGAGGAGTTTTCCCTGGCTCCAAAGGCCGTTGGCACCCAACCGAGTATTATGGGAAACCTCCAAGGAGGGGAGGGGCTCAAATTTATATGGCTTTATTGAATCCATGCCCAAGACAACATCTTACTAGTTCATGTGGGGGTCAAGGACATCTAGATTTAGCTAATGGCGTTTGGGTAGGGAAGGCAAACAAATGTAATAACCTTATGGATGAGGTACTTTGGGCAAGTGGAGTGTACTACAGTTACGTTTACATCTGAAAGTATAGTAGGGATTAATTCCCATCAGTTATGGAGAGAATTCTAATTCCCTTTAATTCGCATAAGTCCTAGAATTCTAATCAGGAAGAATTGTATGTAAAGATACGTCTGAGGTCCAACAGCTCTGATCATTCTGGGCTTCAGGTCTCTGTGACTGGTGATTTCGTGGGTTGAAACTTCTGGCAAAAGGGAGCAGCCCTTGGGAGCTGGGGGATGAGGTTGACTTGATTCCCTGACAAGGCTTCCAGGTCCATCCCTTCTGAAAAGCATCTGTTAGTTTACTCTTGGGCTCTTTTACACATTGGATATCTCTTCCCTGGGTAGAGGGCTCTGACCTAAAATTCCAGTTTGGGAGTGTGTCGTCTTGGACTCAACAACTAACAAAATGAAAAGGACCCAGCAAGCCTCACTTGTGGAGTGAAAATGGAGCATTCAGGAAAGCAGCTGTCCTGGCCCCACAGTATGTCAGCTGTATATGCAATAGTAGTAGCTGTCTCCTAAAAGGGAAATAATGTATCCCCTCTTTCCTGAAGGAAGCCAAGTTGCTGGCTTATAGAGTCCTCAATTCATAGAGGTTACTGTAATTGGGCCTGGCTCACTGATGGTTTCACTAACTGAAACTACTAGGATCCTACTCAGTGCCGTTAAGAAACCCAGAGTGAAACGGTCACTCCTCTCAGTGGAAAGAACACAATGTTCTCAGCTCTGGCCAATACTCCATTTGATGAACCTTGTTACATTTTTGTTAAACCTTGGGCTCTGGATGTGGCCTAGCTATTTGATATTCTAGTTGGAAATTATATATTAAAAAGCACCCTTTCATCCTTTGTACATGGGGGGTAAAAGTCACAGCTGCTTAGTACAACCATCTGGGTTGCTCACGTAGATGCCCATAATAAGAGACTATTTTCTGATAAGACTGACTGGAATCAAGCTGCCGATTGAGCTTTCTCCATCCAGATTCTGACCATTGCTACTTGGGTCCGTCATTTTGCTGGTACGGCAAAAAGTCACCCATTTCACACTGGGTACAAAGTAAAGGGCTCTTTATCTGATGCTTCCATTGATGTCATTGGATACAAGAATTTACAAAATTTTTTTCCTTCTGGATAAATAGCAAGTACTTCATATGCCATTGATTAATTCAGCTTTTTCCCACTGATTTTAAATATCTTTATATACTAAGTTGTCATTTGTAAATAGTGCATGTGACTGATTAAACATTCTGATATTTTAGTAACATCCTTTTGTGAATAGGACTGGCATGTATAGGAGCCATAATACCCATCTTTCTGGCCTGCTGTTGAATTTTTCACAGAAGGATAATTGAACCAAGTCTGGAAAAACATCTTAGGATTTAAGAAATAGAATATCACAGGCCAGTTACATTGTAACAGTAGAACTGCCAGCAGCCTTACCAAGAAAATGCATTGACAATAGGAGAACATAAGGTTACCCCTGGAGAGAAGCAGATATGACAGGAAGATTAATGGTACACAACCCAGTTAGTACCTGTTAGGACCAGTTAGTCCCTGAGAATCAAAACATCACTGTTTACTTGGTTTTTTAAATACTTTGTAATATAAAGCAAGTCTTTCTTTAAACTTTTTTTACTCAGACTCAGAAAGAAAATATTTAAAATCATCTCTCTCCCTGCCCCTTTTAAATAGGATATTTGAGGATTATGATTGGGTTTGATGTTAAGGATCAGGAACGCTGTAGGGTGGAACTGACTCACTCGGGCGGCCTGAGTCACTGGGAGACCAGGTGACAAAGCCCCATGACTGGGGACTCATGCGTTACCTGCTGTCCCTTAGCAGAGGTAGGCCCACGGGATACCTTTCCATACAGTACGTCACCAATTGGAGACCATGGTCTGTGCTCTATCATGTATGCTCCCTCTCCCTGCCTGGTTGATCTCCTTAGCAACTCACGGTCTTTTGCTCTGGCAGATGGATGCCTCATCTAGAGACCCTGGAGGAGTTCATTCTCTGTGTGCCCACCCATTAAGGGCCTTCAAGCTAATAAAGCTAGAAAACAAGGCGGGAATTTTTGTCTGTTTTATTCACAATGTATCTCAAACACAAGAAACAGTCCCTCTTTGTATTAGGCACTAATACTGGCTGAAGGTACAGTTATCTAAGTGAAATCTGACCATTGTTCCTTTTGATGTTCCAAGTTATCTTTTGAGGTGATTAATTTATTATAAATAGGTAAAATATTGCTGTAAGTTCTCCATTTACGGGTATTTTATAGATTTTTAGAACTTGTTCTTAATCTTCAGAAGTGTACAGAAGTGTTCTTCAGATCTTTGTCAACCAAAACATGTATTTTCAATAAATTGAGATTCCCAGTTCAAAGTTACGTGTACACATTTAATCAGTTTATTAGTATTGTAGAGTATAATTTTTTTTTTTTTTAGCTTTGCTTCCACACAAATACTTTGTTAAGTACCAGTCTAAGGAATTTTGCAAAACAATAATGTAAAAACCCATTTCCAAGATCAACCAGATGGGCATGCAAAGAAAATTTGGGAATCATCACTTTAATCCATTTTAACAATAGTTCCCCTCATTTTTACTCTCCAAATAATCCTTCTGACAGTTTAAAGGAGAAAAGTTTTTTGTTACATTCACGTATCTTTGCCCTTGGAGAGACATGTTACCCTGAAAGAAGGGGTATAACACCTTCATGCGACTTCCTGCCTCTATGTTTGTCTTCTCTGATACCTTTTCATATTAAATGTCTTCCCAGAGCCCCAGAAGAAATATCTTCTGTCCTTGTACTAGGGTAGCCTTTCATAATGGGGGAGAAATTTGTTTTCTTGTCAGATTGAACAGTCTTCAAGTACCAACAGCCTGCCTGGCCAACTGGCTATTTTAGTGATCTTCCAGTATTCTAAGGATCTCTGACAGAACTGTATCTAGTTTACATCAGTTGGCTGACCCATTGATACTTAAACTAGGAAACTGGTTGGCCTGATTTCCTGGCAAAAGACATCCGCCAAAGTAAATTTCACCAATCAGATGTGCTGGGACTGAGTGACAGGTTCAGGATGGGTAATGTCATCGCTAACTAATGAGGATTTCCTATCCTCATTTAGTTCCTGATTCACCAAATGTCTCCAGTGCACACATGCCTAACAATTCAATAATCCCTTAAATGGCAAGGGTGAAGAGGCTATGCTCTTTAAAAAATATATATATATATATTATTTAATGAGCCAAAAAGGATTGAGATGACAACCTTCTACATACCTTCAGCATACCTGATTATGGTTTACTCCTCTGTAACTTGATGTTCAGATGCACTAAATTAAATGCTCCAAATCAATGCACCAATCTCTCAGTCCTCACTGGAGCCAACTAGTGATCAGTCTTTTTCCCCTTGCCTCATTGATGTAACCTGCCTGACATCTGTGGCCACAGAAAGAAATGTTCAGGCCCAGTTTATTTCCATGGAGAATTCTCACAGATTTACAGAATTAATATCAATTCTACACACTCAGAATTGAAGAGGGAATACTTTACAGCTCCTTTCATGAGGCTTGTATTAATTTCATAAAGATGAAACTAAAGACATATTTCTCATTCATGCACGTGAAAAAAAAATCCTCAAAAAAATTTTTAAACAGTAACAAACAATTCAATTCGAAAATGGGAAAAAGACATGAGGAGTCTGTTTTGTCACTGAAGATACACCAGTGTGTATTACATTTCCCACCCTGTATATTATGTTTTGGCATTTTTAAAAAATCACTTCAGCCTGGGGAGTGACTGCCTCTCCTAGGTCTAGCTAATTCTTAGAGACAGCAAAGAGCCCAACCAGGTGCATGCTTTTGATATGCAAACTAATCAATCCAGAGCCATACCTCCTGTGTCTGGCCTGTGTACCCCAGGAGACAATATTCCTCAACCTTAATCATCCAGGGCCAGGTACCAGGCAACTAAGGGACCACTCCTTTAGTTGAAAGCCCACCAGAATTATTCAACTTACCCAATCTTAAACTGTTTACCCTGCCTTGCCTTGTCTTTTCCATGAAACCCCAATAAAGACTCTAGTCTCAGCCTTCCCCTTGCTCCTGTTTTCTGCCACCTGACCAAACCTGGTATTCCTCCCATGGCCCTATGTAGCATGCTATGCCTCTTTTTTCTAGGGAACCTGTCAAGTGACAGTAAACTTTTATTTCAATGGCATTGACCTTTATATGCCATCACTCAGTCACCCTATAAATAAGACCTGGGCACAGAATGCAATGGCAAATAAATGAAATGACATTCAACATGATTTGAAATTAAGGAACTACAAATTAGAACCACAATGAGGTACCTATTAAGATGGTTAAAATTTAGAATGTTGACACTAACAAGTATTGACAAAGATACAGAACTAGATCTCTCATATACTGGTGATAGAATTAAAAATGGCACGGTCACAAAAATACTTCTGCAGTTTCTTACAAAATTAAACATACATGTACCATGCTACCAAGCAATCTTACTTGTAGGCATTTATCCTAGAGAAATGAAAAGTTATGTTCACACAAAAACTTGAAGGCAAATGTTATGTGATTTATGTGTAATAGCTAAAAACTGGAAACTCAAATGTCCTTCAGTGGGTGAATATAAACACATTGTGGTGCATCCATATTAGGGAATACTCTGTAGCAACAAAAAAGAACAAACTATTGACATACACAACAACTTCCATGGCTCTCAAGGGAATTATTTTATGTGAAAGGTTACATATTACATGACTATTCATATAACATTCAAGAAAGGACAAACTGGTAGAGATGGAAACCTGATTAGTGGTTGTAAGAGTTTGGGGGTGAGGGAGGGAATGCCATGATCATGGGCATGCCCATAGACCAACCTAAGGGGAGAGAGTTGACACCTCCTGGGCCTGGAGCTCACTGCAAGCCAGGGACTTCTAGGGCTTGTCTCCTTCCAGGGGACACTGGGGAGTGACAGGAGAGACAGAGCCATCCCCTGGGGCTGTACAGAGGAGGCTCCCCCCTGACATCTCCTAACACTGGGGGACACTGTTCTGTCCTGCCTCTGGTACCTTGGCTCATGCTGGTATCATTCAAAAGTAAACCTTTACTGGCCCAGCGTGGAGGCTCAATTCTCTTTCGCCTCAACTGTCTCCACGCTGGTCAATTGTGTTTCTCTGTATCCACCTGTCTCTTCATTTTGGGGGCAGTGTTTTGCCCTGTGATCTCAATTCTCCGATGGATCTAAGAAGAGTTGATTATCAATTTGTTCAGCTTTTTATCTGTTTAGAACAGAGTGATGACTTCTAAGCTCCTTACATCCTGGCTGGACTGCCGTTTTCCTGTTGATAGTATCCTTTGATGCACAAAAGTTTTTAATTTGTCTATTTTTTTTGTTGTTGTGCTTTTCCTGTCATATCCAAGAAATCATGGGTACATCCAATGTCATGATTTTCCCCTAGTCTTCTTCAAAGAGATTATGAGCTGGGCGCAGCAGTGGCTCATGCCTATAATCCCAGCACTTTGGGAGGCCAAGGTGGGCAGATCACCTGAGGTTGGGAGTCTGAAACCAGCCTGGCCAACGTGGTGAAACCTGTCTCTACTAAAAAGACAAAAATTAGCCAGGCATGGTGGGGAACACCTATAATCCCAGCTACTCAGGAGGCTGAGGCAGGAGAATCACTTGAACCCAGGAGGTGAAGGTTGCAGTGAGCCGAGATCACGCTATTGCACTCCAGCCTGGAAAACAGAGTGAGACTGTCTCAATAAATAAATAAAATAAACAAAGAGATCTATGATTTTAGCTCTTATGTTTATCAGGGTTGTTCAATCTTTTGGATTCCCTGGGCCACACTGGAAAAATAAGAATTGTCTTGGGCCACACATAAAATACACTAATGATAGCTACGAGGGAAAAACAAAACAAAAAAACCTCATGTTTTAAGAAAGTTTACATATTTGTTTTGGGCTGCATTCAAAGCTGTCCTGAGCCACATGTGGCCAATGTACCACGGGTTGGACAAGCTTGGTTTAGATGTTTGATCCATTTTGAGTCAATTTTTGTATATGGTCTTAGGGAAAGGTCCAACTTTATTCTTTGGCATGTCAATATTCAACTTTCCTCGAGTTTTTTGTTGAAAAGACTGTTTTTCCCCCCATCAAATGGCCTTGGCACTTTGTCAAAGATCATTTGCCTGCATATATGAGTTTATTTCTGGACTATTCTATTCCCTTGGACTGTATATCTGTCTTTATGCCAGTACCATCCTGTTTGGATTACTGTAGTTTTGTAGCAAATTTTTAAATCAGATGTGTGAGTCCTCCTACTTTGCCCTTGTTTTTCATGGTTGTTTTGGCTATTTAAGGTCCCTTAAGATTCTATATGAATTTTACAGATTTTTATATTTCAGAAGAAACCATCATTGGGATTTTAATAGGGATTTCACTGAATCTGTATATTGCTTTGGTTGATATTGATAGCGTAACAATATTAAATCTTCCAATCCATGAACACGTCTTTCCATTTATTTATGTTTTCCTGAATGTCTTTCAGCAATGGTTTGTAGTTTTCAGTGTACAAGTTTTTTACTTCCTTGGTTAAATTAATTCCTAAGTATTTTATTATTCTTGATGTTATTGTAAATGGAATTTTTATTAATTTCCTCTTCAGGAAAGGTAGTTGTGTATAGAGATGCAACTGACATTTACATGTTGACACTGTACTCTGCAACTTTGCTAAATTTATTAGCTTTAATAGTTTTTGTGTGAATTCTTTGTTTTTTTATATATAGAATCATTTCACAAGTGAAAATAGAGGGTTTTGTTTATTTTGTTTTGCTTTTTAAGACGAAGTCTTGCTCAGTCCCCCAGGCTGGAGTGCAGTGGTGTGATCCCAGCTCTCTGCAACCTCCACCTCCCAAGTTCAAGTGATTCTTCTGCCTCAGCCTCCCGAGTAGCTGGGACTAGAGCCACCCGCCACCACGCCCGGCTCATTTTTGTATTTTTAGTAGAGACGGGGTTTCACCATGTTGGCCAGGCTAGTCTCAAACTCCTGACCTCAGGTGATCCACCCACCTCAGCCTCCCAAAATGCTGGGATTACAGGCACAGCCACCACGCCCAGTCGAAGATAGTTTTATTTCCCCCTTTCCAACTCAAATGCCCTCTATTTGTTTTTCTTGCCTAATTGCACTGCCTAGAATTTCCAGTGCAATGTTGAATAACAGTAGCAAAAGCAGGCATTTTTGTCTTGTTCCTAATCTTAGGGGTAAAGCTTTCTGCCTTTACTGAGTATGATATTAGCTATGGGTTTTTTGAAAAGCTCTAAATCATGTTGCAGAAGTTCCCTTATAGCCCTACTTTGCTTAATGTTTTTATCACAAAAGACATAATTTTGTGAATGCTTTTTCTACATCAATTGAGATGATCTTGTGGGGTTTCTCTTCATTCTATTAATATAGTGTGTCACGTGGATTATCTTTTGTTGAACCACCATTGCATTCCTGGAATAAATCACACCTGGTCATGGCACAGAGTTCTCTTAAAATGCTGTTCAATTTTGTTAGTATTTTGTTGAGAATTTTTGCATTTATGTATATAAGAAATATTAAGACTGTAGTTTTCTTTTCTTGAGGTGTCTCTGGATTTGGTATCAGGATAATCCTGGCTTCATAGAATGAGTTAGGAAATGCTCGTTTCTCTTTTTTTTTTGGAAGAGCTTGTGAGGGATTTATGTTAGTTGTTCTCATTCAAATGTTTGTAGAATTCACCAGTGAAGCCATAAAAACCCTTCTTTCTTGGGAGATTTTTGATTACAGATTAAATTTCTTGTTATAGATCTGATTCTCTCTTAGCCAGTTTGGTAATTTGTGAATTTCCAGAAATGTGTCCATTTCGTCTAGGTCATCTAATTTGTTGGTGTACAATTGTTCAGAGTATTCACTTATAATTCTTTTTATTTCTATAAATTTGGTAGTAATGTCACCACTTTCATTCTGACTTTAGTTATTTGCAGCTTCTCTTTTCTTAGCCCAGCTAATAAAGGTTTGCCAATTTTGTTGACCTTTTAAAAGAAACAACTTTTGGTTTTGTTAATTCTACTTTTCTATCCTCTGTTTTGCCTATCTCCACTCTAATGTTTATTATTTCCTTCCTTCTGCTTCTTGGCTTTCTTTTCTAGTTGCTCTTCTTTGTCCGATGAATTAAGGTGTAAAGTGAGGTTACTGATTTTAGGAATTTTTTTTAATACAGGCAGTCATAGCTATAAGCTGAGCACTCCTTTCACTATATCCATCAGTTTTGGTGTGTTGTTTTCTTTCATCTCAAAATGTTTTCTAATTTCCCATGTGATTTCTTCTTTGATTCATTGGTTGTTTAAACGTTTGAGACCAGCCTGACCAATGTGGTGAAACCCTGTCTCTACTAAAAATACAAAAATTAGCCGGGAGTATTGGCGCACACCTGTCATCCCAGCTACTCAGGAGGCTGAGGCAGGAGAATCACTTGAACCCAGGAGGCGGAGATCGTGCCACTGAACTTCAGCCTGGGCAACAGAGCAAGATTCCATCTTGAAAAAAAAGAAGTTTGTTAATTTCTGCTATTTACTTTTCCGAGTCCTTATTACAGTTGCTCCATGGATTCCGTCAAGAACTTATAATTGCATTCAGCAGTAGAAACAAAGTGGGATATATGTATTCTACCATCTCTAGAACTGGAATCTTCTCGTTAGGAGAGTAAAAGCATCTAGAGTTTTTTTCAGTATTTAGTGGAGAACTGTAGGCAAATGAGGCAAAATCTGAGAAGCAGGCATTCGAATCCAGGATATCAGGATACTGCTGACCTTATGAATGGAAAACCCTGATGCTGGAAGTCCAGAAAAAAGCAGGAACTCCTCAAAGTTATTACCAACTTGTTATGGGTGGAAATTGTGTTCAACTTGTAACCAGCCACATCCTGGTGGCCATGTGGTTCCCTATAACTGGTAGCCTCTAGCACTAACACATGGATAGTTAATGCTGCCCTACACTTTATTTTAATCTCCATGTTATCTCACAGAATAAACAGATCACAAATAACCATTTCTTTACTGATGAGAGTTCCAGGGTTTTCTGTAACTGTTTTGCTATTAGGAACAAAACTAGAATAATTGTTCTAGTACATATAATCCCTACCTGATACAGTATATTTTTGAAAATGAGGAACTGGGAGTTAACTTTTTCTTTTGTTATTTCTGTTAATAATTGACACACAACAGTTGTACGCATTTATGGGATACAACAGGACATTCTGAAACAAGTATACAATGTGTCAAGATCAAATCACGGTAATTAACATATCCAACATCTCAAATTTTATAACTTCTGTGTTAGGAACATTCAAAATGTGCTCTTCTAGGTATGTGAAATATACAATAAATTGTTGTTAATAATGGTCACTCTATAGTGCTAGAGAACACTAGAATGTACTACTCCTATCTAGCTGTACTTTTGTATTTGTTAATCAACCTTTAGGTATCCCCCAGCCCCCAGTAAAAACTATATTCAGAACGAATTTGCTCAATGTGAAATTATATGTACTTTAAATTTCAATATATATTATCCTTGCTTTCCAGGCTAGCAAATTTTTTCTTTACAACTTTATTCAAAATTTTATCTTATTAGTTCTTGTACTTTCAGTATTGTCCGTACACTGGTACCTAACAAGGTTTGTTCCCCACTTACTTTTGTCACAGTCTCATTTCAGTCCACATTTCCCTACTGAGAAACGTGAGAAGCTTTCCATATAGTGGTTGGCCATTTAGATTAGTTCCTTTAGAATATACTGCTCATGTTTTTCCTGTTTTTTTGTTTTATTTTGTTTTGCTTTGAGACAGAGTCTTGCTCTGTTGCCCAGGCTGGTGTGCTGCGGTGTGATCTCAGCTCACTGCAGCCTCCACCTCCTGGGTTCAAGAGATTGTCATGCCTCAGCCTCCCGAGTAACTGGGATTACAGGCACGTGCCACAACGTCCTCAGTGCTGGGATTACAGACATGAGCCACTGTGCCTGGCCATAAAGTTCGGAGCTGGGCATGGTGGCTCATGCCTGTAACCCCAGCACTTTGGGAGGCCGAGGCAGGTGGATCACCTGAGGTTGGGAGGGTGAGACCAGCCTGGTCAACATGGCGAAACCCTGTCTCTATTAAAATACAAAAATTAGCCGGGCGTGGTGGTGCATACCTATAACCCCAGCTACTCAGGAGGGTGAAGTACGAGAATTGCTTGAACACAGGAGGTGGAGGCTGCAGTGAGCCGAGATCGTGCCGCTGCATTCCAGCCTGGAAGGCAGAGTAAAACTGTGTCTCAAAAATAAATAAATAAATAAAGGATTTTTATTATGGAAAATCCCAAACATTTAGTGGTTCACGCCTGTAATCCCAGCACTTTGCGAGGCTAAAGTGGGAGGATCACTTAAGCCCAAGAGTTCATGACCAGCCTGGGAAATATAGTGAGACCAATTCTCAACAAAAAAATATTAAAAACTAGCTGAGCATGGTGGCGCACACCTGTAGTCCCAGCTACTCAGGAGGCTGAGGTGGGAGGATCACTGAGCACAGGAGGTGGAGGCTACAGTGAGCTGAGATTGTACCACTGTGCTCCAGCCTGGGTGATAGTGAGACCCTGTCTCAAAAAAAAAAAAAAAAAAAGTAAAAAAAGTAGTATAATAACCCCTGTGAACCCATCACTCATCTTCAACAATTATCAATATTCTGCCATTTAAAACTCCATCCACTCACTATTCCCCAGACAATTGTTAGTATTGTTTTTTAGCCATTGCTTTTAAAGCCAATCTTTGTTAGGTTTTCTATTTTTTACATAAATCACATTCTTAACTTTTACACTAGTTACATAAAATTTGCAGTAGAAATAGCCATGGAATAGATAAATATCGGATACTCTCTTGGTATCTACTGATATCTTTTTCTTTTTTCCTTTTTTGGAGACAAAGTATTGCTCTGTCACCCAGGCTGGAGTACAGTGGCATGATTTCAGCTCACTGCAACCTCCACCTGCTGGATCCAAGCCATTCTTCTGGCTCAGCCTCCTTGAGTAACTGGGATTACAGGCGTGCACCACCACACCTGGCTAATTTTTCTGTTTTTAGTAGAGATGGGGTTTCACCATGTTGGCCAAGCTGGTCTCAAACTTCTGATCTCAGGTAATCTGCCCGCCATGGCCTCCTAAAGTGCTGGGATTACAGGCATGACCCACCATGCCTGGCCTACTGATATTATCTTAATATTATTTAACACTGAATATTAAAGTTGAATATTAAATGTTATGATTTCATATTGAAGTCCCCTTGTATTGCTGAAATAATGATTAAGTAATGTTACACACACAGAGAGACAGAGGTTATTTTTATTTTTATTTGAGGCAGAGTCTCACTCTGTTGCCCAGAATGGAGTGCAGTGGCACAATCTTGGCTCACTGCAACCTTCGCCTCCTGGGTTCAAGTGATTCTCATGCCTCGCCCTCCCAAGTAGTTGGGATTACAGGAGTGTGCCACCACACCCAGCTAATTTTTGTAATTTTTAGTAGAGATAGGGTTTTACCATGTTGGCCAGGCTGGTCTCGAACTCCTGGCCTCAAGTGATCTGTCTGCCTTGGCCTCCCAAAGTGCTGTGATTACAGGCATGAGCCAACGCACCTGGCCAAGATTATTCTTTTAAACGCAAACTGACATTTTAATTTTTTTTTTTTTTTTTTTTTTTTTTGAGAC
>NW_012120932.1:5037208-5044166 GCF_000951035.1 Colobus angolensis palliatus
CCCAGGCTGGAGTGCAGTGGTGCGATCTCAGCTCACTGCAAGCTCTGCCTCCCGGGTTCACGCCATTCTCCTGCCTCAGCCTCCCGAGTAGCTGGTACTACAGGTGCCTGCCACCGCGCCCGGCTAATTTTTTGTATTTTTAGTAGGGACGGGGTTTCACCATATTAGCCAGGATGGTCTTGATCTCCTGACCTCGTGATCCATCTGTCTCGGCCTCCCAAAGTGTTGGGATTACAGGCATGAGCCACCGTGCCCAGCCACAAACTGACATTCTGATTTTTAATAGGATTCAGCCTCTTTATATTTAGTGAAGCAACTGAAACGCTCCTTGTGATGGGTCAATTTGGGGGCAGCAGTGCAATGTCCATGTGGGGTTTGGTGCAATCCTAATTGCTACATCAAACAAGAGAAGGGAAAAGTGAGGTAGAAGTAGGGGCATAACATAACCCCCCATTACTTTCCATATAGCCTGACAGACACATGAACAGAAGAATGCAGTAGGGAGGCTAAAGAAAAAATAATAATTAACTGGGGAGAGATGAGGACGCTTTTGAGAAGACATGAGATTACTGTTGAATTTTTAGGATGAAGCCAGTGCATACAAGGCTGAGCTATGGTGTTTGTGTATGAAGTTGTTACGACAGGTAACAGAGCCTATGGGGAGAGACCCCGAATCACCTCATTCCCTCAGAGTTGAGACCTGCCAGGGACAGAGCTTATACTTTAAGGTCCAGAACACAAGGACATTCAGGCAGAAATTTGAACCCCAGGATACTATAGTTGAAGCCTTGTCAACCTTGCCTACCTGCCCCACATTCCCTATTCCCATCTCCTCCTTCCCTAAAAAACTCCCATAGGAACTCTTGAAACTGGTTCCTAGGTAAATCCAGGGAAAGATCCAAAAGAACCCGGCAGGTCTCCAGTTAAGCCTTCTGGAATCCCTCGTGGACCTTTGAAGCTCCTGAAGTCTCATAACAGATCCTGACACCAGCTGAAAGACTTTAGGACAGACTGGCTCTTGGATCAGAGCTCCTGTATGTCCTCCTCAGTCTTTCAAGCAGCATGACAGCAGACAGTGCTCTGCAGACTCATGTCTGTTGTATTCCTCAGGCCTGCACATGCCTGAAGGATGAGACAATCAGGAACCAAACTCCTGTCCTGAAACAGACTCCTCAGGGAATCTCCCTGTTCTTAGCCAAAGAGTTTAAGTGGGATTGACTCTAAGGCCACCTTCAAGGATAGTCCTAACTGGCTTAATCCAATGAGCCAATCCCTCTAGCATAGTGATTGGGTCAGGGATAGACAAGCAACCCAGTGTGTAAACTTGCTTTTGCTACAAAACCAAACTATCCCAAAATTTAGTGGAATACTTTAAAACAACAAACTTCTTTTTACTTCTCACATTTCTGTCAGTTGGCTGAGTGGTTCTTCAGGTCTGGACTGGTTCAGCTAAGAACCAATGGTCTAGGTCTAAGGACGGCCAGTTGGTCATAGGAATGAGGTGGCGCTTATCTAGGACAGCTCATTTCTGCTCCACATGGTCTCTCCATCTTCATGCTTCTCACATGGAGGTCTAAGGTTCCAAAGAACAATTTTCAAATCTCTGCTTGCATCACATAAAAAGGTATGGCCAAAGTCAGTCACACGTTCACGCCCAGACTCAGTGTGCGAGTCACATGCACAAAGATGTGGTTACAGGGAGGTATGATCACACTGGTAGTCATTACAGCACATACAGTATTATCCAGGAGTCTTGAGTCCTTCTGAAAAAATCAAGCTTCCTCTCTCTTCTTTGGGGGCTACTATGAAAGATCTTCTTCACATTGTTGATGCAACAATAAGAAAAGAATTTAGAGCTGCTAGGTTGGGTGGGGAGTGGGCCTCAAGTAGAGAGTAAGGATTAAATGAGAGGAGAGGGACAGAAGGAAACCAGGGTCCTACAAAAATGTTTGAGATACTGAACCATGCTCTGCCTAAAGATTTTTCACTCACATAAAACAGGACATTTCCTTTTGTTTAAGCCAGTGGGAGTTGTATTACTGTTACATGCAACCAAAAGCATCCTCACATGGTTGTGAAGACAGAGCAGATATGGTCAGAGAAAGTGTAGATACAGGGGTCAAAGAAGATGTTATTTTTCAGATGAGACACGTTGAAACGTGTTTAATGTTGAAACGAGGTGTTTATACATTGAAATGAGCAGAGGAAAGATTGAAGATACAAGAAAATAAGCTGACAACCAATAAAGTAATTCCTATGGGAAAACAGGAGGTAGTAGGATTTAGGACACAGGTGAAGGGATTATTTTCCTTGGAACAGAATGGCATGCCTGAGAGCAACTGGAACAACACAGACACTCAACAAATGTTTGCTGAACAAATGGATTGAAGATTTGGGATCTTCTGATACCTCCTTCTCTCACAAATCAATATATGCCCAGTTTACTGAAAGCTACATTAATCCATGGCATTCTCAGTCTTCCCAATCCACCTTTGGAAGATAATCTTGATTGTGGCTTTCAGATTACCTTGCTTTTGCATCCAAGAACTGTTTACCCCAAGTATTTCAGGAAGAATCAGAGGAATGAGTACCTAATCTTGAACTCATTACACAATCTTGAGTTCTCTCTCCCACCAGATCAGTGTTTTTCAAAATATAAACCTGACAACTTGCAACAAAATCACCTCGGGGGCTTACTGAAACGCAGATTCGTGACCCCACTTACTAAGTCGGACTCTGAAGGAGAGAATCTGCATTTTAACATTCTCTGTTCTCAAGTTGGTCTTTATGCTGCTCCACCAGATGTAAACTAAGAGCAAGGGCAGGGTCTGGTTGCCTTTGTTTCCTCAGCACATTTCCTGGCATAATGTTTATCAAATGAGTATTTAAGTCAGGGAATCCATGCTACTAAATATGAGTTCACAAATTAAGCTTTTCAGAAAGCACATCTTTAAAGTATGGTTCCAGTATGTTACAGTAAGTTGATGGATATTTCAAATCTGTCATGTGTTGAAGGGAGAAAATTAAGCTTTTGAGAAAGCACATCTTTAAAGTATGGTTCCAGTATGTTACAGTAAGTTGATGGATATTTCAAATCTGTCATGTGTAGAAGGGAGAAAATGGTAGAGAAACACTGTCCTATATTTGGCAAGCCAAGAGTCTGACTTTATAACATCTTAAAACCTGCTTCTACTTATTAAAAAAAAAAAAACAGGCCGGGCGCGGTGGCTCAAGCCTGTAATCCCAGCACTTTGGGAGGCCGAGACGGGTGGATCACGAGGTCAGCAGATCGAGACCATCCTGGCTAACACGGTGAAACCCCATCTCTACTAAAAAATACAAAAAACTAGCCGGGCGAGGTGGCGGGCGCCTGTAGTCCCAGCTACTCGGGAGGCTGAGGCAGGAGAATGGCGTGAACCCGGGAGGCGGAGCTTGCAGTGAGCCGAGATGCGGCCACTGCACTCCAGCCTGGGCGACAGAGTGAGACTCCATCTCAAAAAAAAAACAAAACAAAACAAACAAAAAAAAAACTCAAGTTTCTCCCTTAAAAAGCAAAACTGATACGTACAGCCTAGTCATAGTGTGAAGCCATGCTGGTAAACACTCGTTCATGATTAATACCCAAGAGTTTTCCCTGGCTCATCTTACCACCCTGGCCTTGTGGCCAGCCCTATCTATCACAGTGGGGAAAGGCTACCTTTTGAATGATCTTTTTTTAACTGCAGCCTTGACCTCCTGGACTCAAGCAATCCTCTCCCACCTCAGCCTCTGCACCCAGCTGATTTCTGTGTATTTTCTAGAGGCAGGGTTTCACCATGTTGCCCAGGCTGGTCTCGAACTCCTGGGCTCAAGTAAGCCACCCACTTTGGCCTCTCAAAGTGCTGGGATTAGAGGCGTTAGCCACCGTGCCCAGCCTGATCTTCTTTCTATAAAAACAAAACAACAAAATGTATATATAGATGAACAACATCAGTCGTACACCAAGATGCCTCCTGTGATGGTTCATTTTACGTCAAGTTGGCAGAACCACAGTACGCAAATATGTGGTCAAACATTATTCCAGATGTTTCCATGAGGATGTTTTTGGATGACATTAACATTTAATAGGTGGACTTTTGAGTAAAGCTGATTGCCCTCCATAGGCCTGACTAGAACAAGACTGACCTCCCCCTAGCTGCAGCAGACAGCTTTCAGACTTGAACCGCAACCTCAGCTTTTTCCTGGGTCTTCAGCCTTGAATGGCAGCAATGACTCTTTCCTGTGTCTCCAGCCTGCCAGTCCACCATGCAGATTTTGGATTTGCTGGCCCTCTTAATTACGAGACAATTCCTTAAAATAAACGTCTTCATCCACACACAGACACACACCCTTTAGTTCTATTTGGAGAACCCTGACTGATAGACTCCCTCCAATCACTTTGTACCACTTCTGTGCACACACACCTGCCCCTTCACTCCACTTCAACCCGCTTTCACCTTCAAATGCCCACACTGAAGGGTCATCTTGAGAGCACTGCCTTTGTTCAGCCTATTAAACTGCTTTGCCTGCATGTGCAGAGCTAGGCGTGCCTGCACACTTACATCCTCTTCAGCGGCTACATGAAAAACAGGGTAAGTGTATGCAAGCCCAGCTCCCTTGTCTCTGGCAGCGATAACTCTTGAGGTATCACCTATAATCCCTAACTCACCTGTGAAGTCATACTGAAACGATCTTTTGCAAAGGTCTACCTCAGCTTTCATCCTTCTTGGCTTCCATTCCCTATCTTCCTTGCTCCGCTTCTTTACCAAAGTTTAGAGCCAAAACGAAGTTAACAGCCTATCGTTTCTTCCTGCCTTTTCTGATCCATTTTAATCCACTGCACTAATCTCTCTAAAATACACATCACGTCACTCTTCTTTTTTTTTTTTTTTTGATACGTAGTCTCACCCTGGTACCCAGGCTGGAGTGCAATGGCGGATCTCGGCTCACTGCAACCTCCGCCTCCCGGGTTCAAGCGATTCTCCTGCCTCAGCCTCCCCAGTAGCTGGGATTACAGGGGCGCACCACCATGCCTGGCTAATTTTTTGTGTATTTAGTAGAGACGGGGTTTCACCATGTTGGCCAGGCTGGTCTCGAACTCCTGACCTTGTGGTCCGCCCGCTTCGGTCTCACATCACTCTTTAAATTAAAAATGCGTTTACCATAAAGTCCAAACGCCTCAATACGGTGTTGAAAGCTATATTTTAGCTGCTGCATCCCTCTCCCGCCTCATCCCAATTCACCCCTACGCACTTTACTGAACTTTGGGTTCTCTCAACCCAGAAACCGTTCTGCCTGGAAGGCGCTTCCCTCCTCAAATCCTCGCTGTGTGTGACGCCTCCTCCAGGCCCCGCTCACCTGACATCCGCACACCCAGACGTCTGCCGCGGGCTTTTCGCCTCTTGCGAGCGGGCTGACGGTCCTGTTGAGACCCAAGACATTCCTGTTTCGCTCAGGTTAAAACCCTGAAGTACCTGGTCCGCTCATTTGGATTTGGCTCCTGCAGCCACACCTTTCGCTCCAGCATGAGAACTCGAGTTCCCGGAGTCGCCATTCGGTGGCCCAAAAACAGACCAGCGCGCGACCCCGCCTCTGACGCTGCGCCGGGGGCGGGGCGGGACGGGATTGGCTTCGCCGGCGCAGCACGGGCAGTGGGCGGGGCCTGGCGTGGAGCGCGCGTTTGCTGTGGTGCGGCGTGGTAGCGCGTCAGGCTGTCCGCCGCGGTGAAGGAGCGGAAAAGTCCGGGCCGCAGTGAGTACCAGAATCCGGTGAGATCGAGGCACGGGGCTGAGGCCCCTCAGAGCGTTTAGGTTCCATTGCATTCCCCGCGCAGCCGCAGCCTGGAGCCCCCTGGAGCTCGGCCTGGGCCAGGAGACGCACCTTCCAGGCTATTAAATTAGTATTTGTAAAAATACACTGCAAACTTGGGAAGAAATTGCCACCTCGCGGCCTGTGCAGCGGCTCACACCTGTAGGCCCAGCTACTCCGGAGGCTGAGGCGGGCGGAGCACTTAAGGTCAGGAGTTCGGGACCACCCTGGGCAACGTGTCGAGCCCTCGCCCCCCACCACAGGAAAATCCAAAAATTAGCCGGGCGTGTTAGTGCACGTCTGTAATCCCAGCTGCTCGGGAGGCTGAGGCAGGAGAATCACTTGAACCAGGAGGCGGAGGTTGCAGTGAGCCCAGATCCCGCCACTGCACTCTAGCCTGGGAGACAAGAACACAACTTAAAAGACAAAAGGAAAGAAATAAAAAATACCTTGGCACATAGCTTTAAAAGATTATTGGAAGTCTTCCTTCGTAAAGCATTTACTAAACATTTATTCTTTTGGTCTGTGAACTAGGCTGGGAAACATGTCCTTCCTCAGTAATTTTCCACAGATTCTAAAGAATTGCAGTAGAGAGAATTTTACCTGAGCCACAAAGAACTTCCTGCAAGTGGGCACTGGTGGGGACTGCAACTTTAAATCCAACTAGAAAAGATTTGGCTATAGAAGAAAACACGCTCTTAGTTCGTAGGTAATGCCTAATACATTTTAGCAGTAATTTTAACATACACTACTTTTTGCAGCCGCTTACTGACAGTCTTAACAAAAACGGGAAGCAGTTACCAGCATCTTCTATGTAGCTATGTGTTCAGCATTATGTCACGTTCTAGGAGGAATCAAAGACAAATGATTCCTGCCCTCTGGAAGTCTGCACAGTCTTCTGTCTTTAAAACAAAATTAGTGCATTCTGGGGCCGTTTCTTGACGATGACACTTTGGGAGTTCCCATCTAGTTCTGGGTAGTTATTAACTGAGCATGGTATTGTGTTCTTGTGAAAAACAGTAAGTTCAGGCAAGGCGCAGTGGCTCACGCCTGTAATCCCAGCACTTTGGGAGGCCGAGGCAGGCAGATCACAAGGTCAGGAGATTGAGACCATCCTGGCTAACACGGTGAA
>NW_012120932.1:5044626-5047720 GCF_000951035.1 Colobus angolensis palliatus
CAGTGAGCCGAGATTGCACCACTGCACTCCAGCCTGGGTGACAGAGCGAGACTCTGTCTCAAAAAAAAAGAAAAAGAAAAAAGAAAAGAAAAACAGTAAGTTCTAACACATCACTAAATGTTCAGTGTGTGAGAGTATAGTGTGAATCTGAGTCTGCACTGGGCACTTAGGTGGGCACCAAGGAGACCCTTGTTCCTAACTTCTCCAGATGAGAATCTAAGCCATGATATCAAAACATTTACCTCGAGTGAACTTTACCAGTGAGTGGTTAGACGAGTGAGCCTTCTGGAGCATAATTCTCCAAGTGCCTTCCTGAACACTTTATGTATCAAAAGTTACCTGGGATGGTTGTGAAAAATGCAGAACATGGGTTCCCCCTCCCCAAACCTACAAAATCAGACCCACTGTTGATGAATGCAGAAGTGTATAAAAAGAAAGTTGATGCATCCATTTTTACCAAGCATGCACTGCACAAAACATCCATACTCTGTAACCTGCCCTGTTAGTCTCTGAATGGTTTATTCTTACCCCTGTAACATCACCTTATTCTCTCCCCCTTTCCTGCTAAGTTACAGTTACACTTAGCGCTTTCATTGCTTTAAAAAAAAGTCAAGCTGTGGCCTTTGTAATCCCAGCACTTTGGGAGGCTGAGGCGGGCAGATCATGAGGTCAGGAGATCGAGACCATCCTGGTTAACACGGTAAAACCCCGTCTCTACTAAAAATACAGAAAATTAACCGGGCATGGTGGGGGGCGCCTGTAGTCTCAGCTACTCAGGAAGCTAAGGCAGGAGAATGGCGTGAACCCAGGAGATGGAGCTTGCAGTAAGCCGAGATCGCACCACTGCACTCCAGCCTGGGCAACAGAGCAAGACTCCATCTCAAAGAAAAAAAAAAAGTCAAGCTGTTTACTGTTGCAAGGCCCTGGCTCTTCTATCTGGATACCTCTGTGTAGGAAGCTGCTTCCTTCTACCACCTTGAAAAAACATCTGTTGTTTTCAATGCTATCACCTTAGAAAAGCCTTTCCTATTGGCCGGGCGCGGTGGCTCACGTCTGTAATCCCAGCACTTTGGAAAGCCGAGGCACGTGGCTCACAAGGTCAGGAGTTCAAGACCAGCCTATCTAATATGGTGAAACCCCATCTCTACTAAAAATACAAAAATGAGCTGTGTGTGGTGGCAGCCGCCTGTAGTCCCAGCTACTCAGGAGGCTGAGGCAGGAGCATCACTTGAACCCAGGAGGAAGAGGTTACAGTGAGCCGAGATTCCACCACTACACTCCAGCCTGGGTGAGAGAGGGAGACTCTATCTCAAAAAAAAAGAAAAACCTTTCCTAATCACCCTATCTCGAGAAGTCTTCCCCCTGCATTCTCTCAATTTCCCTCTTGGCACTTAACACTCTTTTTGATTACTTATATGTTTATTTATTTGTATATTGTGCTGCCTAAGGCCAGGAAGGCAAGCGTGATAGCGCTTTGTTTACTATTGCATATCTAGTACTTTTGATATTGTCACCGTGTAATACTTACGTATACTGAATAAATGAATGAGCACCTAGCATGCTTACAAGACTTCTGAGATTCCATGTGACTTTCCTTCTACTTAGCCATTCAATCTTACCTTCTTCAACTTGGATCTCCCTATCTAGCCAGGCAGTTTTCTTACTAATGCCTCATGCCAGATAACTTAATGCTTCTGATGCTCAGAATTCCCTCATGAACCCTTTGCTTATCCATATTTTTCACATCCTTCTACTGCAGTTTGTGCCTTCTGAACCCTTCACCAGCTATTTCAGCCCTCAATGATAACTTTGTTCTTTGGCCTATGTGAAAGTTGTCAATTCAAAATGGAGTCACTTGTGTGAAACCCTAGTATAATGGAGCTAGGGAAGGCAATGAAGGGAGTGCTCTCACACATGATTTGACTGATAACAGGAACTATCACAAAAATTTTTTTCCAAACCAAGGCTTACTACATGTGTCACACAAGGACAGCTAGCAGCACAAGGACAGCTAGCCATTATCTGAGAGCACCTGCCTGACACACCCAGTCCAAAACTGGAAGAGTCTAACTGTAACTCCAGGATTACAAGTCCTACCTAACAACTGCTGACACTCATCCATCAGAACACACCAGCTATAAGACGCTGCCAGTGCCAATGAACTTTCCTTAAAGAAACAACTTTGAGGCTGGGCACAGTGGCTCACGCCTGTAATCCCAGCACTTTGGGAGGCCGAGGCAGGCAGATCATGAGGTCAAGAGATCGAGACCATCCTGGCCAACATGGTGAAACCCCGTCTCTACTAAAAATACAAAAATTAGCTGGGCTTGGTTGGCTAGTGCCTGTAATCCCAGCTACTCAGGAGGCTGAGGCAGGAGAATTGCTTGAACCCGGGAGGCAGAGGTTGCAGTGAGCCGAGATCGCGCCACTGCACTCCACCCTGGCGACAGAGCCAGACTCTGTCTCAACAACAACAACAACAACTTTGAAAAACCTTCCCTTTCCCCAATGAAACCCTAACTTTTTTGTTGTTGTTCGCAGGACACACTGGATGCTGCCCTGGTCTGTATGTCCTAACCACCATCCTACTTATGTGTTATTCCCAAATAAAACTTTTTTACTTGGAGATCTGTGTCTCTATGTTCATTGACTCTTGAACAACGTGGGCTTGAACTGTGTGGGTTCACTTTTTTTTTTGCAGGGGGAGGATACAAGGCCTTCCCTGTCACCCAGGCTGGAGTGCAGTGGCACTATCTCAGCTCACTGCAGCCTCAACCTCCCAGGCTCAAGCAATCCTCCCACCTCAGCCTTCCAAGTAGCTGGGACTACAGGCACATGTCACCACACCCAGCTAATTTTTGTATTTTTTGTATAGATGGGATTTCACCATGTTGCCCAGGCTGGTCTTAAACTCCTGAGTTCAAGCAGCCCACCCACCTCAGCTTCCCAAAGTGCTGGGATTACAGATCTGAATGTGTGGGTCCACTTATACATGGATTTTTTTCAATAAAATATTGGAGGCCGGGCGCGGTGGCTCAAGCCTGTAATCCCAGCACTTTGGGAGGCCGAGACGGGTGGATCACGAGGTCAGGAG
>NW_012120932.1:5049545-5051722 GCF_000951035.1 Colobus angolensis palliatus
CTCGAACACCCGACCTCAGGTGATCCGCCCACCTCAGCCTCCCAAAGTGCTGGGATTACAGGCATGAGCCACCATGCCCGGCAACATTTTCTTTTCTCTAGCTTACTTTATTATAAGAATACAGAATATAATATACATAACATACAAAATGTGTGTTAATCAACTGTTTATGTTATCAGTGAGGCTTCTGGTCAACAGTAGGCTATTAGGTTTTTGGGAAGTCAGAAGTTACACATAGATTTTCAGCTATGTGGGAGCTTGGTACCCCTAACCCCTGCGTTGTTCAAGGGTCAGCTACATTTTTTAATATACATTAACAGCCCCTATAGCTTTTTTGTTTTTGTTTGAGACAAAGTCTCTATCTTTTGTGCAGGCTGGAGCGCAGTGGTGCACTCTCAGCTCACTGCAACCTCCTCCTCTCAGGTTCAAGCGAGTCTCATGTCTCGGCCTCCCGAGTAGCTGGGATTACAGCCACCTGCCACTATGCCCAGCTAATTTTTTTATTTTTTAGTAGAGACGGGGTTTCACCATATTGGCCCGGCTGGTCTCGAACTCCTGACATCAAGTGATCCACCCACCTCTCTGGCCCCCCCAAAATGCTGGGATTACAGGCGTGAGCCACGGCGCCCAGCCAGCCCTTATAGTTTGAATCTGACTCTAACCAGTATGTGATTAATTGCTTCCTAGTTGGTCTTGGCCACTCACTAAGCATGTAAGTGCTTGAATGGCCCTTGTGTTCCAGGTATACTGTTGAGCAGTCTTTGAGTTCTGCGTAAGGACATGGCCCCTGTCTGCTTTAGCAGTAACTCCTAAGCCTGTTCCAGTAGGTGGAGAACAATGAACTGTGTGATGATTATCAACAATAACTGGGCCCCACTTAAACCTTATCAGTGTATTAATTCACACTTATAAGCTATGGTGTCGTGAATGCTCAAAGCTCTATAAAGATATTTCCATTTGTCATTGCACCTAATAATGTTTTATTATCAATAAAAATAGTATTTGTGAATGATGGCGGAAAATCAAACCTTAAGGTTTGTAAGTCTTCACATATTGATAGATTAGAATTCCAATCTTAATCAGCATTCACTTCTTTTTATAAGATAACCTTGATGAGGTTAAATTTGCTTTGTTTTGTTTTATTTTTATTTTTATTTTTGAAACAGTCTCACTCTCTCGCCCAGGCTAGAGTGCAGTGGCACCATCTTGGCTCACTGCAACCTCTGCCTCCTGAGTTCAAGCGATTCTTCTGCCTCAGCCTCCCGAGTAGCCGGGATTACAGGTGCCCACCACCACACCCAGCCAATTTTTTCTGTATTTTTAGTAGAGACAGGGTTTCACCATGTTGGCCAGCCTGGTCTTGAACTCCTGACCTCAGGTGATCCACCCACCTCGGCCTCCCAAAGTGCTGGGATTACAGGCGTGAGCCCCTGCTCCTGCCCATGCTTTATTTTAGGATTTCAGGATTGATCACATTCATGTTAAATGAGGCTTTCAAGCATTGTGAATGAAACTGCCCCGGAGGAAAGATAAGACAGATGTGGTATCTACCCAAACAAACCTAGAGAAGATTGGGCGTTAGCATTGTTTTCAGCAGATATGTAGTTCAGCTTAAACTTGATACACTGTGGTGTGCCCCCACCCCCAATCCCACCCAGGCCAATCTCAGGAATTGTGGAAAAGGCTTTCACTCCTGGAGATGAAGTAAAGGACAGCCACTGGATATGTCACTGACCCACAGGAACAGCGAGGCAGTAGGACGGAAAGCTGCAGGGCACTGATGAGTATTAGCTTTACTGACAGCAGTTACTGGATAGATCATCAAGCCCCACAAGTGTTTGGTGGGTTTTTCACGTCTGCACTGTTGGAAGGACTTTTGTGTATTGGTATGTTCAGGTATATGTGATAGTTGTAAGCCTTCAGTAGACTATAAAGGACTTATTTATCATGAACAGCACCACAGAGAATTTCACCAATAAATTTGTGTGCAGTAACCAAGTTGTGGAAAGAGTATCTCTTTCATCGCTTCTAACAAAGCCTCTGTTGTTCCCAGACTGGTCTTAACATAGGATTTAATGTGGTAACAGAAGTGTCTATGCTTATCAGATATAGCTGCTTATCAGTTTGTAGCAGAAGGTTAGCCATCTGTTTGGTTTCTGGTAAAAAAAAAAAAAAAA
>NW_012120932.1:5052002-5060577 GCF_000951035.1 Colobus angolensis palliatus
GGGGTTTCACCGTGTTCGCCAGGATGGTCTCGATCTCCTGACCTCGTGATCCACCTGTCTCGGCCTCCCAGAGTGCTGGGATTACAGGCTTGAGCCACTGCGCCCGGCCAACTCTTTGCATTTATAACAGGCATTTACTGTTTGTAATACTTATGTTTAAGGGAAACTGATAGAGTGATAGTATATTCAAATCCACCTATATGTCTTCAGAACAGGAGAAATTGCTTACCAGTGTTCTTTCTACATTTATTTTCCAGTTTATATAAAAGTAATATGAAAAGGGGAATAACAGTAAAGAATTTGAAAGCCGTAAACTTACAAATGTTGTTCTGTAAGAATCATTGTTTTGTTATTGAGTACCTTTAGATTGTTCTGCGAGCTAAAACTTTTCAGGACTTTTGTGTGCTAGCATTTTCTAAGTAGAAAGTGTTACATTTAATGACTACTTCATTGCAACCAATTCACATAGGCTAATGTTCACCTTGTTAAAGTGAATGATTCCACATTTAAAGTTTTCGGTATATTCACCAAGTTGTGCATTGATCACTACTGTATAATTTCAGAACATTTTATCATTGTCTTAGTCTTAGCTTATGCAAGAGGAGGAACTGAGTGGCTGCAGGTGTGGCTGAATCCAAGGTGCCTTAGTATGTTTTCTGTTGCTGTAACTGAATATCTGAGACTGGATAATGTATTTGAAAAATAAATTTATTGGTTACAGTTTGGGATTCTCGGAAATCCCAGGTCAAGGAGCCACACCTGGTCGACTTCTGGTGAGGGCCACATGCTGTGTCTTAATGTGGCAGAAGACATCGCATACCAAGAGAGAGCCAACCTGGCTTTTATAACAGACCCAGTCTCGTGATAACCAACCCATTCCCATGATAACCCATCCATCCATTAACACCTGAATGAATTAACTCATTCATGACAGCAAAGCCCTCAAGACCCAGTAACCTCTTAAAGGCCCCACCTCTTAGTATTGTTACATTGAGGATTAAGTTTCAACCTGAGTTTTGGAGGGGACAAGCATTCAAACCATAGCAGTCATCCCAAAAAGAAACCTCATAGCCATTAGTAGTCACTCACCGTTGCCCTCTACCCTCAGTCCCGGATGACCACTAATCCTTCTTTCCCTATGAGTTTTTTTCTGCTTGCTTTGACTTAGCATAATGTTTTTAGGGTTCATCCATGTTACAACTTGTATCAGAACTTCGTTCCTTTATAGGGCCGAGCAATATTTCACTGTACAAATATTCATATTTTGTTGATCCATTCATCAGACGATGGACATTTGGGTCGTTTCCCCTTTATGGCCATTATGAATAATGCTGCTGTGGAGATGTGCCTAGAAGTTTTTGACAATGTGTTCTCAGCTCTCTTGTGTATATACTTAGGAGTGGCGTTGCTGGTCATGTGGTAACTCTATGTTTAATTTTTGAGGAACTCCCAGGCTGTTTTTCAACGTGGCTTTACCATTTTAGATTCCTACTAGCCAGTGTATGAGAGTGCCAGTTTTTCTGCCTTCTTACCAGCACTTTTTACTATCCATCTTTTAAATTATAGCCTTCCAAGTACGTATGAAGTGATACCTCATTGTGCATTCAATTGGGATTTCCCTAATGATTAGTGATTTTAAGTAGTGCTTATAGTCCATTTGTAGATCTTCTTTGGAGAAATGTCCATTAAGATCCATTGTGCCCATGTCCGGGCGCGGTGGCTCACGCCTGGAATCCCAGCACTTTGGGAGGCCAAGGTGAGCGGATCACGAGGTCCGGAGATGGAGACCATCCTGGATAACACGGTGAAATCCCATCTCTACAAAAAATACAAAAAATTAGCCGGGGGTGGTGGTGGGCGCCTGTAGTCCCAGCTACTCGGGAGGCTGAGGCAGGAGAATGGCGTGAACCCGGGAGGTGGAGCTTGCAGTGAGCCGCGTTGCGCCACTTCTCTCCAGCCTGGGAGACAGAGTGAGACTCGGTCTCAATAAATAAATAAATACATACATACATAAATAAATACATAAATAAAATTTTTAAAAATCCATTGTGCCCACTTTTTAATTGCATTGTGTCTTTATTGTTGAGTTGTAAGAATTTCTTATGTATTCTGGATATAAGGCCCTTATAAAATACATGATTTTTATAGATTTATGCTTTCTTTTCTTTTAAGAGTTGTCTCGTTTTCACTCTTATGTAGGTCCCTGATTTGTTTTGAGTTGATTTTTGTGTATGGTGTAATGTAGGGGTCCAATTTCATATATTTGATTGGAGATACCTAGTTCTCCTAACAGCATTTGTTGAAAAGGTTATTCTTTCACTTTCAAGTTGTCTTGGCATACTGGTCAAAAATCAACTAAGCATGCATGTAATGGTTTATTTATGGACTCTTAGTTTTACTTCATTGATGTAGATCTGTCTGCCCTTGTACTAGTACTACTCTGACTGTCTTGAATACTGTATCTTCATAGTTAGCTATGAAATTGGGAAATGTTCTCTTTCGTTCGTTCGTTCGTTCTTTCTTTCTCTTTCTTTTTTTTTTTTTGAGACGGAGTCTCGCTCTGCCGCCCAGGCTGGAGCGCAGTGGCCGGATCTCAGCTCACTGCAAGCTGCGCCTCCTGGGTTTACGCCATTCTCCTGCCTCAGCCTCCCAAGTAGCTGGGACTACAGGCGCCGCCACCTCGCCCGGCTAGTTTTTTGTATTTTTAGTAGAGACGGGGTTTCACCGGGTTAGCCAGGATGGTCTCGATCTCCTGACCTCGTGATCCGCCCGTCTCGGCCTCCCAAAGTGCTGGGATTACAGGCTTGAGCCACCGCGCCCGGCCTTCTCTTTCTTTCTTTTTTTTTTTTTTTTTTTGAAAAGGAGCCCCCCCCTGTCCCCCGGACTGGAGTGCAGTGGCCGGATCTCCGCTCACTGCAAGCTCCGCCTCCCGGGTTCCCGCCATTCTCCTGCCTCAGCCTCCTGAGTAGCTGGGGCTACCGGTGCCACCACCACGCCCGGCTGATTTTCTTTTTTTGTATTTTTAGTAGAGACGGGGTTTCACCGTGTTCGCCAGGATGGTCTCAATCTCCTGACCTTGTGATCCGCCCGCCTCGCCCTCCCAAAGTGCTGGGATTACAGGCGTGAACCACCACACCCAGCCGGGAAATGTTCTTTTTCAAGACTGTTTTGGCTATTCTTTGCCTCTTCAGTTTTCATATGAATGTTAAGATCAGCTTATCCATTTTTTTTTTTCGAGATGGAGTCTCTCCCTGTCGCCCAGGCTGGAGTGCAATGGTGCGATCTCAGTTCACTGCAACCTCCGCCTCCCGGGTTCGAGCGATTCCCCTGCCTCAGCCACCCAAGCAGCTGGGATTACAGGCACAGGCCACCATGCCCAGCTAAATTTTTGTATCTTTAGCACAGACGGGTTTTCACCATATTGGCCAGGCTGGTCTCAAACTCCTGACCTTGTGATCCACCCGCCCCAGTCTCCCAAAGTGCTAGGATTACAGCCGTGAGCCATTGTGCCTGGCCCAGCTTATCCATTTCTAAGCTAGCTGAGATTCTTATGTGTATTGCATTGAATCGATTTGGAGAGTATTGCCATCTATAAAATACTATTTCTTATCTGTGAACATGGGGTATCTTTCCATTTATTTAGATCTTCTTTAATTTCTTAAAATATTTTGTAGCTGTTTGCATACAAGTTTTGCATTTATTTTTTATTTTTTTGAAGCAGTGTCTCATTCTGTCGCCCAAGTTGGAGTGCAGTGGCACAAACATGGCTCACTGCAACCTCAATCTGCTAGACTCAAGTGATCCTCTGCCTCAGCCTCCTGAGTAGCTGGGACCACAAGCGTGTGCCACGCCTAACTAACTTTTTTTATTTTTTATTTTATTTTATTTTATTGAGATGGAGTCCCGCTTTGTCACCCAGGCTAGAGTGCACTGGTGTGATCTCGACTCACTGCAACCTCCGCCTTCTGGGTTCAAGCAATTCTCCTGCCTCAGCCTCCCGAATAGCTGGGATTACAGGTGCCCACCACCATGCTGGCAAATTATTTTGTATTTTTAGTAGATACAGGGCTTCACCATATTGGCCAGGCTATTTTCAAACTCCTGATCTCAAGTAATCTGCCCACCTCAGCCTCCCAAAGTGCTAAGATTACAGGCATGAGCCACCGCGCCCAGCCGAACTTTTTTTGTTTTTACTTTTTGTAGAAGCAGGGTCTCATTATGTTGCCCAGGCTGGTCTCAAACTCCTGGGCTGGAACCATCCTCTCACTTCAGCCTCCCAAAGTGCTGGGATTATAGGCATGAGCCACTGTGTCGGGCATATCCCTGAGTATTTCGTTCTTTTTTACGCTATTGTATGTGGAATTATTCTCTTAAATTTATTTTTGGATTGTTCTTTGTTAGTGTATGGAAATACAATTGATCTTTGTATGTTGATTTTATGTCCTGCAACCTTCTGAATTCATGTATTGGCTTTAATGATTTTTTTTCTGTGTGTGTGTGGATTCCTTAGAATTTTCTGCCAATAAGATCATGTCACCTGTAAATAGAAGAGTTTTATTAATTTTAGATGGTTTATCTAAGGAAGGAAAGAATGGTCCTCACATTGAAAGACAGACTCTAAGAAAGAAGAAAGCAGATACTTTGTAGCTATTACTTTAAATTCAGCCTTAGAACTTGTAATTTGCACAGCTCCTTAAGGAGAGCCTTAAATAGAATGTGTTTCATCATTTATTAGTTATATTTTTATTTTTCTTTGCAGAAGGAAAAATTAAGGCAAAAAGATTTTGTATTTTTAAATCATGACTCAGTCATGAGTCAGGAACTGCTTATGTTCAAATCTGCCTCCTTCATTTATTAACTAACCTTAACTTCTTTATACTTAATTTTCTTACCTCTAAAATGAGAATGAGACTAGTACCTACTTTTAAGGTTGTTACAAAGATTAAATGATTTCATATATGATTCTTAATATCTGGCACATAGTAAGTGCTGCATAAATGTGAGCTGTTCCTGGTATTAGTTGAGCAGCAACCAGACCAAGTATCTTTTTGTTGCCTTTCTTAGTGACTATGCCAACTTGGGAAAACCTGGCAGAGCTTATTGTGATGGTAGCTATGACGCATTACTTAATGGCACTCCTCTCTCCTGCTAGTATCAGTAGAGATCACCACAGTCAAGGCACAGAAGTGTTTGGAGTTGTCAAATTAAAGTCTCAAGTGTAATGGCGAGAACACATATTGCTTGTTGTCAATCATTAAACACCAGAAATATCAAACTCCTGTTTTCTTTTTTTGTGTGTTTTTGAGAAAGAGTTTTACTCTCATTCCCCATGCTGGAGTGCAGTGGCGCTATCTTGGCTCACTGCAACCTCCGCCTCCCAGGTTCAAGCGATTCTCTTGCCTCAGCCTCCCTAGTAGCTAGGATTACAGGCGCCTGCCACCATGACCAGCTAATTTTTTGTATTTTTAGTAGAGATGGGATTTCACTATGTTGGGCAGGCTGGTCTCAAACTCCTGACCTCAGACAGTCCACCCACCTCAGCCTCCCAAAGTGCTGGGATTACAGGCGTGAGCCACCGCGCCTGACTTGAACCACCGTGCCTGGCTTCCTGTTTTCTGTTTTAACTAATAAAATACAAATTGTCTTGAGGAACTGTTGGGTTTGTCAGTAAAACCCATTCCTTTCATCCAGAAGAGCCCCAACACATGCTGACTATGCCGTGAATTAATAAGGGGCATCCTGAGAGTAAGAATTATAAGAGAAATTACTGTTGTAAATGTGCTTCTCATCATTCTCTGGGCATCAGTAGTTCTGTGGTGTAGGATAAGAAATGGGGTCAGGATGGGAGCAGCCTCCAGTTCCCCCTTGCCAGCCGCTTTTCGTTTCAGACATACATTTTCTATTAAGAGAGAAACAGCAAATTTTTTTTTTTTTTTAGACGGAGTCTCGCTCTGTCGCCCAGGCTGGAGTGCAGTGGCCGGATCTCAGCTCACTGCAAGCTCCGCCTCCCGGGTTCACGCCGTTCTCCTGCCTCAGCCTCCCGAGTAGCTGGGACTACAGGCGCCCGCCACCTCGCCCGGCTAGTTTTTTTGTATTTTTTAGTAGAGACGGGGTTTCACCATGTTAGCCAGGATGGTCTCGATCTCCTGACCTCGTGATCCGCCCATCTCGGCCTCCCAAAGTGCTGGGATTACAGGCTTGAGCCACCGCGCCCGGCCGAGAGACAGCACATTTTGAGAATTCTTCAGCAGCTAGAAATACTGAAAACTACCTTTTCAACTGAGAAAAATTCCCATAATCATGCCCTTTATTTGCAAGCGTAAAGGTGTATAAAGGATAAAGCATGGATCTTAACGTTCTTAGATGTTATTTATTGGCTGAATAAAATTCATGTGACTTTCTGCCCCCTTAGTGAAGCCAACTGGACTTCCTGGGTGGAGTGGGGACTTGGAGAACTTTTCTGTCTTACAAGAGGTTTGTAAAATGCACCAATCAGTGCTCTGTAAAAACGCACCAGTCAGTGCTCTGTGGCTAGCTAGAGGTTTGTAAAATGCACCAATCAGCACTCTGTAAAATGGACCAATCAGCACTCTGTAAAATGGACCAATCAGCAGGACATACGCAGGGACCAAATAAGGGAATAAAAGCTGGCCACCTCCCCCCACCCAACCCAGCAGCAGCAAACGACTTGGGTCCCTTTCCAGGCTGTGGAAACTTTGTTCTTTCGCTCTTCCCAATAAATGTTGGTGCTGCTCACTCTTTGGGTGCCACCTTTAAAAGCTGTAACACTGACCACGAAGGTCCACAGCAAGCCAGCAAGACCATGAACCCACCAGAAGGAACAAACTCTGGACACATTAGGAGCCCGTGTCCCTGGCAAAGTGTGAACACAATGACCCCAAGGAGAAGGAGCCACCCGTGTGTCAGCCCATGTCCTCCTCTGACACTGAGACATCCAGCAGTGACGAAGAGGTGGGTGTGGAGGGCCAGACCCCAGGCATGGCTGGGCATCCGAGGGTCTCTCCTTCCCCAGATGTTTACTGTTTCTTAAGCTGAGATACTTTCAAGGGGGAAAATACTTACCTGTTCACTGACTACACAAAAGTGACTTGAGCAAATTTCCAACCATGACAAAGTTAGCTTTTTAAAAACTTTTTATTTGAACTACTTATAGAAGCTACAAAAATAGTACAACGAGTGTCCATATGTCCCTCTCCATCCTTCCCCAGTGTTCACATTTTATATAACTATCCCTTGTCAGTTATTGAGGTAACCACAAACCAAGTGAGAAAGTCTCCAAGCAGTTTTGTCCAACCCTTTGTGTGCACCCGTTGAAGAAGCATGTTCAACTGTCTTGACAGGCAAGCCACAGTCCGCCTTGTAGGGAATGAGATCTTGAATGACTTCCCTCCTAAGAGTCAGCGCCCATGCTGCTCCCTTCCCCTCCCAGACCCACGTGCCCGTGGGCATGTTTCACATACTCCAGTCTGTCCTGTGGGCTTCTACCTCATCCATCATGACCATTTGTGACATTTGCCTGTTCTTTGAAATGCATCATGAATTCTTTGGCCCAGGGTCTACTAGTTAGCACAGAATATCTTAAAAATAAAGCAAATATCTAACTGTTTTGGAGGTAAGAAAGTAACTCACAAGCTTTAATAATCCTCCCTTCTACAAGAAATCTTAGTGGTACTGATGAGACTCAAATTTGAGGCAGCCTTAGAGACTTTCGAGTGCACAGGAGACTTCTCCCTCCAAATAAATCTTCATACTTGTCTAAGGTGGATAAGAGCCAAGTGTCATTGTGGAGTGAGGTAAATACATATTTATTTGTAGTCTCTGCCATCTCTTTCCATTTTCTTCCATAATTTTGTTAAGTTTTGTTTGAGATAATTGTAGATTCACCTGCAGGTACAAAAACTGTTACAGAGAAATCCCATGTACCCTTTACCCAGCCTTCAGCAATGGTAACATCATCCAAAACTATAGTACAATGCAACCAGAATATTGACATTGGCATAGTCAAGATACTGAAAAATTCAGTCACCACATGGATCACTCCTGTTGCTGTTTTATAGCCACAGCCACTTCCCTCCCACCTCCACCCCCTTCTTTACCACTAATTCTTTCTTCATTTCCATAATTTGTCAGTTGAAGAATGACAAAGTGGAATCATACAACATGTAAACTTCAGAATTAATATTTTTCACTTGGCATAATTTTCAGGAGCTTCATCCTGGTTGTTGTGTGTGTCAGTAGTTTGTTTTGTTCTTTTTTATTGTAGAGTAGTATTCATGGTGTGAGGGTACCACAGTTCGCTTAACCCTCACCTACTGAAAAACATCTGGAGCCAGGTGCGGTGGCTCATGCCTGTAATCCCAGCACTTTGGGAGGTTGAGGCAAGTGGATCACTTGAGGTCAAGAGTTCGAGGCCAGCCTGGCCAACGAGGTGAAACCCCGTCTCTACTAAAAATACAAAAATTGCCGGGCGCGGTGGCTCAAGCCTGTAATCCCAGCACTTTGGGAGGCCGAGACGGGCGGATCACGAGGTCAGGAGATCGAGACCATCCTGGCT
>NW_012120932.1:5061392-5065001 GCF_000951035.1 Colobus angolensis palliatus
TCTCGATCTCCTGACCTCGTGATCCGCCCGTCTCGGCCTCCCAAAGTGCTGGGATTACAGGCTTGAGCCACCGCGCCCGGCCAAGGCAAAGCACTCTTATGGAGCAGAGGTTTATCTCCGAGCCGAGCAGAGAGGCTTGTTCCCCTCAGAGTCACCTGACACAGGGCTCCCTTTGAATCCAGCTCAGTCCCTAGCCAGGGCAGCAGGACTGGTTTTGTTGAATGGCCAGGGCAGGAGTGAGCCATCTGGGCAGGCATTCCCTGGAAGAGCACGTGGTCGGAGTGTGCCTCGAGAGCCTCACGACACCACTCCAGAACAAGGAGTCAGGACGGAACTGGAACATGGAAGAGACAGACGGCAGAAGTGTTCACCCTCCCTTTGTTCCTTGTTACATGCAGTGTCTGGTGTCACTCATGCACTACCCACTGCTCCTGTGCTCTGCCTGAAGGCAAGATCTTTAAAAGGCTGAGTGAATGACCTTGGCCCCTCAGCTTCTTGTGCTTCCCGGGGGTGCACCACAGCAGGGGTGCCCACGACTGGCAGCCCAGCGTCTGTGAGCCCTGCTGGCTGACCATACCAAGGGAGGGAAATGTTTGTTTCCGTTGTCTCTTGTATTGCTCCACTCACAACATCCCATCTCAAGCTGCTTTTGCTTTGTTTGGGGTATTTTCTCCAGGTGAAGTTGGGCCCTCAGTTCCCTCTCACAGTTCCTCAACTGTGCTTTACTTCCCTGATGGTTCTTCTTCCTCCTTCAAACCTTAGTCATCCATCACAGCAACAAATAAAGCAGAAGCAGCAGGGATTTTCTGAGGAGCCCAGTGTGCTGGGGCACCCCATAAATTAGAGCTGATTTTACACTGGCCTGTCTGGGTCCCCGCAAAGCTTTCACTTTGGCCCCCAGTTGTTCTCCTCAGAGGCCAGAGGGAGCCCTTTGGCCTTCAGTGTCCCACGTTGCAGGGAGTTTTGACTCTCGCAGGGAATCCCGGTGGCCACCTGGATGTGCTGGATGGGATGACCCCAGCTCCAGCTGCCTTTTCTGTGGAGAATCAGAGTTCAAATTGGAACATACCTTTTTCTCTCACTCAGGTATGCAAAAGCAGGCCCTGACATTGCGATGGGTGGATTCCGGAGATTCAAAGGCCCCCGGTGGGCCCCAACTTCTCCACTTAGAGTCTGTGGTTACTACTTCCAGCAGGCCAAGATGGGCACCATAGCCCTTGTAGAAACTTCTAGTCTTACACAGCTCCACAAGGCAATGACGCCTTCTTTAATAAATGTCGGGCTGGGCGCGGTGCCTCACGCCTGTAATCCCAGCACTTTGGGAGGCCGAGGTAGGCGGATCATGAAGTCAGGAGTTTGAAACCAGCCTGATCAACATGGTGAAACCCCGTCTCTACTAAAAATTAAAAAGTTAGCTGGGCACGGTGGCGGGCACCTGTAATCCCAGCTACTCAGGAGGCTGAGGCAGGAGACCCGGGAGGCGGAGGTTGCAGTGAGCTGATATCACACCACTGCACTCCAGCCTGGGCAACAAGAGCCAGACTCCATCTCAAAAAAATAAATAAATATCTAAAAATAAATGTTTAATAGTGCCACCTTCATGCTAACCACAAGAAGGTGCTGTTCCTCCACTCATGCACAGAAAGGTCTATGGTTTCTTACAAAACCCAGTGACACAGCTGAAACTGAGCTGAGACCTACAAATGGGGATTTACTAAAATCCTTGAGAAAAGGAAAGGGAAAATAAATGTTGAGACCGTCACGACTCAGTTAATCTGGTGTATAGGTCGGTTTTCTCACCGTCAGCTCACACTTGACCACAAAGAGGCCTCTGGTCTCAGAAGGGACCATCTTCACCCCACCACCAAGGAACTTCCTGGGGGACACCTCTACCCCTATGTCCAGCTCCAAGAAAGGAGGGCAAAGAGAGGTTGCCACATCTCTTCTCCAGCTTACTATTAGGAAGAAAGTCCTCCCAAGACTGAAAGACCCAGCTCACTCTCAGTAACTAACAGCAGCAGCCATGCTCCATAAAGATTCTGCCTCGCCTGGCAAGGTCTCACTCCTCTAGTGTGGTCTCCAAAGTCCCAGAATATTCCTGGGATATTCTGGAATATTCCTGTCAGAGCATATGTAACTGGGCAGGCACCAGCTCTCACTCCTTCTGAAGCCCAGTACTTCAGTTCCCGTCTTCCCATCTACCTTCTCAGGAGGGTTTCCTGTCTGAGGATCACAGCCTTCCCAGGCGTCAGCCCTGAACACACCTCTGCCTCAGCATTTCCAGCGGTGGGTGGAGGAGGACCACAGATCGTTCAGCCTGGCGAACCACACCGCTCTGAGACAGGGTTTTCAAGAGGTAAGCAGGTGTGCCAGTGACAAAGGTTTATTGCTGGAATCTGGCCTGGGGTGACGGAGGCACACATGATAGTCAGAATCATATTGTCCAGGGATAATGAGTCTATCAGGCTCTCTACCGTTTTGCTAGCAGATCTGAGTGAAGATGTTTGATAATGTTATATGTTTGCCAAAATGGGAATGACTACCAGAACCAAGAAAGGAGGTCTCCTCAAGAATCCTCTTTTGGATGTCCTTCTCCTACTGAAAACAAAGTGCAAATGAGCTCCCAAAGTCCTCCTATTAGGCAGGTGAAGTGGCTCGTATTTGTAATCACAGTGCTTCAGGATGCCAGGGTGAGAGGACTGCTCAAAGCCTGGAGTTCAAGATCAACCTGGGCAACAGAGTGAGACTCTATTTCTACAAATAAAATAAAAAATTAGCCAGACATGGTGGTGCACACCTATGGTCTCAGCTACTTGGGAGGCTGAGGTGGGAGGATCACTTGAGCCCAGGAGTTTGAGGCTGCAGTGAACAATGATCACATCACTGCACTCCAGCCTGGGTGACAGGGCGAGACCCTATCTCTAAAAATAAATAAAATAAAAATAAAGCAGCCACAAAAAAAGAATAAAACCATGTCCTTTGCAACAATATTGATGGAGCTGGAGGCCATTATCCTAAGTAAATTAACTCAAACAGAAAATCAAATACTACTTGTTCTCACTTAGTGAGCTTAAACTTACAAGGGAGCTAAAGTTTAAGTAGAAACTTATAAATGAGCTAAACAATGGGTGCACATGGACATAAAGATGGAAATAATAGACACTGGGACTCCAAAAGCAGGGAGAGCAGGTGGGGAACAAGGGCTGAAAAATCACTTATTGGGTCCACTGTTTACTATTTGGGTAATGGGTTTACTAGAAGACCAGTTTCCCCCAGTACACAATGTGCCTGTGCAACAAACATGCACATGATCCCCTGAATCGAAAATAAAATTTTTAAAAAGTCCAGGTGTGGTGGCTTATGCCTGTAATCCCACTTTGGGAGGCTGAAGCTGGTGGATCACCTGAGGTCAGGGAGAGTCGCTTGAGCCCAGGAGGCAGAGGTTGCAATGAGCCAAGATTGCGCCACTGCACCCCAGCCTGGGTGACAGAGCAAGACTCCATCTCAAAAAATTAAAGAAAAGTTCAGGTCCGCCGGGCGCGGTGGCTCAAGCCTGTAATCCCAGCACTTTGGGAGGCTGAGACGGGCGGATCACGAGGTCAGGAGATC
>NW_012120932.1:5066286-5070698 GCF_000951035.1 Colobus angolensis palliatus
GGAGTGCAGGCAATCTAGATTCACTGCAAGCTCTGCCTCCCAGGTTCACGCCATTCTCCTGCCTCAGCCTCCCAAGTAGCTGGGACCACAGGTGCCGCCACCACATAAGTTAATTTTTTGGATTTTTAGTAGAAACAGGTTTTCACAGTGTTGGCCAGGATGGTCTCAATCTCCTGACCTCGTGATCCGCTGCCTCGCCCTCCCAAAGTGCTGGGATTACAGGCATGAGCCACGGCGCCCAGCCTTTTTTTTTTGAGACATAGTTTTTTTCTTGTTGCCCAGGCTGGAGTGCAATGGCACGATCTCAGCTCACCGCAACCTCCGCCTCCTGAGTTCAAGCCATTCTCCTGCCTCAGCCTCCCAAGTAGCTGGGAGTACAGGCCCCCGCCACCACATCCAGCTAATTTTGTATTTTTAGTAGAGATGGGGTTTCTCTCCGTGTTGGTCAGGCTGGTCTCAAACTCCTGACCTCAGGTGATCTGCCCGCCTCGGCCTCCCACAGTGCTGGGATTACAAGTGTGAGCCACCGTGCCCAGCTACCGTTGGCATTTTTGAGATCATCTAGTCTCTAGTTTCTCTCTGTCTCTGTCATCCTGTAACTTTCTTTCACTGTGTTTCTCAGTTTATATGTAAGACATACTCTTATGGTCAAATATTCATGTAATCCTTAAGTATATGGAGGAAAACGCCAGAGGCTTCTCATAACTTCACTTTCCTCTTCACAGGGGTAGCCACTGTTAACAAGTATATATGCTTACAGTTCATTTTCTGTGCATCCATATCAGTATAAGTACATGCATATATCAGTTTTATTTATTTCACTTAAAGCGGCTTGTATTATATGCATTGTTTTGACACCTGCCTTTTTTACTAAATATGAGTTGAAGATCTTTCCATGTCAGTGCATACAAATCTACTTCATTCTCTCTATAAATCATAATGAATATGTCCTAATTTATTTAACCAATTTTTGTTGATGAGTAATTAGGTCGATTCCACTTTATGATGGTGAATTTATGTGTCTATTTGGCTAAACTCTGGTGCCCAGAGGTTTGGTCAAACACCACTCTACATGTTGCTGTGAAGGTTTTTTTTTATTTTTTATTGTTTTTGGCTGTGATTAACATTTAATGATTGCTTCTCTGAAAAACAAACCTAGAGCTTCATCCTCAGAGTAGCTGAATTACCACACAATTGGGACAGCACAAGTTAGGACCTGGAGGAAACATGGTTAGAGAACTGGTGATAGCCGGGCGCGGTGGCTCACGCCTGTAATCCCAGCCCTTTGGGAGGCTGAGGGGGGTGGATCACGAGGTCAGGAATTCAAGATCAGCCTGGCCAAGATGGTGAAACTCTGTCTCTACTAAAAAATACAAAATTAGCCGGGCGTGGTGGTGCGTGCCTGTAATCCCAGCTACTCGGGAGGCTGAGGCAGGAGAATCACTGGAACCTGAGAGGCGGAGGTTGCAGTGAGCCAAGATCATGCCTCTGCACTCCAGCCTGGGCAACAGCGCCAGACTCTGTCTCAAAAAAAAAAAGAAAGAAAGAAAAGAAAACTGGTGATCAGGAGATCTGGGGAACAAGTGAATGGACCCACCTTTCTGAATGAGTGAAAAACAAAAACATTTGTATTCCACGTGGAATACTCATCAAAGGGTGACCTCAGCAGAGGAGGATTTTAATAATCAAGTGAGTAGGTTGACTTTTGTGTGGATACTAGTCAGCCATTTTCCACAACCCAAAGTTTCGTGGCAGTGGTGAGGGTATGCATGAGCTCAGCAACATGGACTTTCACCAGCCAGAGCCAAGCTGGCCAGAGCCGCTGCTGAGAGCCTAATCTGCTAGAAACAGAGATCGGCCAGGCGTGGTGGCTCAAGCCTGTAATCCCAGCACTTTGGGAGGCCGAGACGGGCGGATCACGAGGTCAGGAGTTCGAGACCATCCTGGCTAACACGGTGAAACCCCCGTCTCTACTGAAAAATGCAAAAAGCTAGCCGGGCGAGGTGGCGGGCGCCTGTAGTCCCAGCTACTCGGGAGGCTGAGGCAGGAGAATGGCGTGAACCCGGGAGGCGGAGCTTGCAGTGAGCTGAGATCCGGCCACTGCACTCCAGCCCAGGAGACAGAGCGAGACTCCGTCTCAAAAAAAAAAAGAAAGAAAGAAAAGAAAACTGGTGATCAGGAGATCTGGGGAACAAGTGAATGGACCCACCTTTCTGAATGAGTGAAAAACAAAAACATTTGTATTCCACGTGGAATACTCATCAAAGGGTGACCTCAGCAGAGGAGGATTTTAATAATCAAGTGAGTAGGTTGACTTTTGTGTGGATACTAGTCAGCCATTTTCCACAACCCAAAGTTTCGTGGCAGTGGTGAGGGTATGCATGAGCTCAGCAACATGGACTTTCACCAGCCAGAGCCAAGCTGGCCAGAGCCGCTGCTGAGAGCCTAATCTGCTAGAAACAGAGATCGGCCAGGCGTGGTGGCTCAAGCCTGTAATCCCAGCACTTTGGGAGGCCGAGACGGGCGGATCACGAGGTCAGGAGTTCGAGACCATCCTGGCTAACACGGTGAAACCCCCGTCTCTACTGAAAAATGCAAAAAGCTAGCCGGGCGAGGTGGCGGGCGCCTGTAGTCCCAGCTACTCGGGAGGCTGAGGCAGGAGAATGGCGTAAACCCGGGAGGCGGAGCTTGCAGTGAGCTGAGATCCGGCCACTGCACTCCAGCCCAGGAGACAGAGCGAGACTCCGTCTCAAAAAAAAAAAAAAAAAAAAAAAAGAAACAGAAATCAACACTGTGGTCCCACCGTGGCACCCTTCCCCAGGTGATGAGCCAGAGCCACCTGGTGGCGGTTTGATTATATTGGACCAGTTACACCATGGAATCAGCAGCATTTTGTTCTCACTGGAAGAGACACTTACCCTACATAAGGATTTGCCTGCCCAGTACACAGTGCTTCTGCCAGAACTATCACTTGTGAACTTACAGTATGCCTTATCTACTGTCGTGGTACTCCACACAGCATGGCTTCTGTTCAAGGAACTCGATTCGAGACAAATGAAGTGCAGCAGTGAGCCCGTGCTCATGGAATTCACTGGTGTTACCATATTCCCCACCGTCTTGAAGCAGCTGGCTTGACAGAACAGTGGAATGGCCTTTTAAAAATTCAGTTACAGCCGGGCGCAGTGGTTCACGCCTGTAATCCCAGCACTTCGGGAGGCCAAGACGGGCAGATCACCTGAGGTCAGGAGGTCGAGACCAACCTGACCAACATGGAGAAACCCCATCTCTACTAAAAATACAAAATTAGCTGGGCCTGGTGGCAGGGGCCTGTAATCCCAGCTACTTGGGAGGCTGAGGCAGAATAGCTTGAACCTGGGAGGCGGAGGTTGTGTGAGCCGAGATTGTGCCATTACACTCCAGCCTGGGCAACAAGGGTGAGTGAAACTCTGTCTCAAAAAAAAAAAAAGAAAGAAAGAAAATTCAGTTACAGTACCAGCCAGGTGACCATACCTTGCAGGGCTGAGGCAAGGCTCCCCGAGAAGCCATATAGTCTCTAAATCAGTGTCCAATACGTGATACCGTTTCTCTGACAAGAGAGGATTTACAGGTCCGGGAATCCAGGGGTAGAAATGAGAGTAGCACTACGCAATATTTGCAAAGCTTTCGCTTTCTGTTCCCGTGACCTCATGCTCTGCTGGTCTACAGCTCTTAGTTCTGAAGGGAGGAACACTTCCACCAGGTCACACAACAATGACTTCATTGAACTGGACGACAAGACAAACACCCGGCCACTGCAGGCTTTGCATGCCTCTGAGTCAACAGGTAAAGAAGGGGGTCACTCGACTGCCTGGGACGACTGTTTTCCTAATTACGAAGGGTCACTGGACTTCACGACAGAGGTAAGGAAAAATATGTCTGGGATGCAGGGAATCCCTTGGGGCGTCTCTTAGAACTAACACACCTTCCGATTAACGTCAACGGACAACTACAGCCCAATCCAGGCAGGACTGTGAATGGCGCAGCCCCTTCAGGAATGAAGGTTTGGGTCATCCCACCAGGCAAAAAACCACACAGCCAGCTCAAGTGCTTGCTGTGGACAAGGGAATATGGGATGGGTAACAGAAGGTATTTATAAATATCAGGTGTAATAAACACGTGACCAATTGTTTAAATGAGAATGGTAGTTGCTGTGAATATTTATTTTCTTATGAATATGGGGTGTGTGTGTGTGTGTCTAAAATCTTTTCTGTCTTATCCCCTTATATACTGTAGGATGTATTAACTTTACACTAGAATATTTAAATACTCTTAACTTTTTATCATAGTATTTAAGTTACAGGATATTAAGAAGAGTGAATATCGCCCAAGGATTTTGCATCCTTTTCTGGGGAAAAGTTAATGCATTTTCAGTT
>NW_012120932.1:5072660-5076604 GCF_000951035.1 Colobus angolensis palliatus
CCGTCTCTACTAAAAATACAAAAAACTAGCCGGGTGAGGTGGCGGCGCCTGTAGTCCCAGCTACTCGGGAGGCTGAGGCTGGAGAATGGCATGAACCCGGGAGGCGGAGCTTGCAGTGAGCAGAGATCGCATCACTGCAGTCCAGCCTGGGGACACAGCGAGACTCCGTCTCAAAAAAAACAAAAAGATTACTGAATTGTGCGCCCACATACACAGTAGCTTTATTCATAATAGCCAAAGGATGGACACAACCCACACGCCCATCAGCAGACGAATGGATAAAGAAAATGCGGTGGATACATTCAATGGACTATTATTCAGGCTTAAACAGGAAGGAAATCCTGTCACATGCTGCAACAAGGATGAACCTTGAAGACATTGTGCCAAGTGAAGTAAGTTAATCACAAATGGACAAATACTGTTTGATTCCAGTTATACAAGATAACTACAGTAATCAAACGCATAGAGATAAAAGGTAGAATGGTGGTTGCAGGGGCTAGGTAAAGCAGGGAATGGAGAGTTAGTGTTGAATGGTTATGGAGTTACAGTTTGAGATGATGTAAAAGTTCTGGAGATGGATGATGGTGCAGGCTGCACAACAGTGTGAATGTACTTAATGCCAGTGAATTATACATTTAAAAGTGGTTTAAGTGGGAAATTTTATGTCATGTATATTTTACCACAAAAGGGAGACAGATTTTTTAAAATTAACAAATTAAGAAAAACTGTACACACTGTTGGTGTTGTCCCCTCAGAGCTGTATTCTTGGTAGTTGAATCTCTAGTTGAACTTGGCAGCAGATATTTTGGAGGCTTTCTTGGGCAACACAGTAGTTACACTGGCAACTCTACACTCATGTAGTGCTGTCTCTGTATTTTTCAGTGTGTGTTCTTTGATTTCTTTTAAACCATGGACATATGAAATATTATGTCAAATTATAACAAATATTAGCAGGTCATTCCTAAATAACAGAATGGAAATGGTAATAGTTTACATTTACTTTTCTTTAATCATAGTATCTAAAGGTACTGTGTTAGTCTGGGTCCAATAATGAGACTGAAACCACACTGTAGGTTACACAGGTAAAGTTTGATATAATGAATGAGTAAACTCTGATCAGCCAGGCATGGTGACATGCACCTGTAGTCTCAGCTACTCAGGAGGCTGAGGCAGGAGGATTGCTTGAGGCCAGGAGTATGAGACTGTAGTGTGCTATAATCGTAGCACCTGTGAATAGCCACTGGACTCCAGCCTGGAAAACATAGTGAGACCCCATCTCTGAAAAAACAACAAATCTGATTAAAGTATGTCTAGAAAATATAAGGAACCTGTGGCTAAGGACAAATACTCAAAGAAGACAAACTTGAAAGGGACCCCTTCCCCAAATCTGGGTTTCAGACCTGACGGGAGCAGGTATAGGTCAGCCTACTGGATAGCTACCGTGTGGAAGTTTGATGGCTTGCCCAGGCTGGATCTGGTGTGCAGCCAAGGGGAAGGCAGGAAGGAACCCACTAGAATGCACGCAGGACACCGGTCATCAGCAAGCAGTGGCGTGAGAGCAGAGGGAGTGGTGATGGGAAAGGTGAGCCAACAGCTCTACAGAGAGCGGTGGCTCGATGGGAACAGGTGAAGAACTGGGGGCGCAGGTGAGGAACTGGGCTGCTAGTGGAGTCAGGAGGGCTTTCAAGTTCCAGTTTTCATATCAAGTGAGGTGCTAGGTTATTGCTAGAACAGCCAATAGTTGCAGTGTTGCCAAGGAAGTGTGTATCCTGGTAAAGTGCCAGAGGCAGAGCTCCACCCACTACCCTCAGGGGACTATTTGAAATCCCCTTCCTCCTGCAATGTCCTGCCAACATTGTCTATTAAAAATGCTTAATATATGGCTCATTGCAAAGGTTAGATGCTTACAGGAAATCTGTCCGTTGTCACAGAGCAGATAGTGAAGGGTTAATTTGGAGCTGAGAAGCAGTAAGTTGGTAAGTGTCATGTACTGATGCTCCCTAGACAATACCTTCTAATTTCTGCATTTCTGCATGGCTGCTATTCCTCCTACAAAACCATGTTTTGATGATGTCTGAGTTCATCACTCCGCAAAAACTAAGTCATGTGGCTCTTTGTATTTGAAAATGAAACCGTCTAACCTGTCATTTATTTCACATGAAATAGGACACCAAAAGCAGTATGTGAAAGAAAACTTTTCATTCGTTGATATCAGTTTTTTTTTTTTTTTTTTTTTTTTTTGAGACAGAGTCTCGCTCTGTCGCCCAGGCTGGAGTGCAGTGGCCGGATCTCGGCTCACTGCAAGCTCCACCTCCCGGGTTTACGCCATTCTCCTGCCTCAGCCTCCCGAGTAGCTGGGACTACAGACGCCCACCACCTCGCCCAGCTAGTGTTTTTTTTTTGTATTTTTTAGTAGAGACGGGGTTTCACCTTGTTAGCCAGGATGGTCTTGATCTCCTGACCTCGTGATCCGCCCGTCTCGGCCTCCCAAAGTGCTGGGATTACAGGCTTGAGCCACCGCGCCAGGCCTGATATCAGTTATTAATTAGAGCTGTCAAAATACCACCATTCTTATCTGTGTATCAATTTCTGCTTATCAAAACACTGCTTACAATAAATTTGGTGACATCTGGCAAACTGCCTGTTGCGAGTGCTATTCATCAGCCTGCACTCTGGTCATGCATTTATTTCCAAAAACTCATAAAGCTCCTGGCCAGGCCCAGTGGCTCATGCCTGTAACCCCAGGACTTTGGGAGGCCAAGGCAAGAGGACTGCTTGAGCCCAGGAGTTCAAAACCAGCCTGGGCAACATAGAGAGACCCTTGTCTCTACAAAAACAAATCTAAAAAAAATTTGCCAGGCATGGTGGTGCATGCCTGTGATCACAGCTACTTGGGAGGCTGAGGCAGGACGACTGCTTGAGCCCAGGAGGTGGAGGCTGCAGTGAGCCATGATCGTGCCAATGCACTCCAGCCTGGGCGACAGAGCGACACCCTGTCTCAGAAAGAAACTATCTTGACTTAGAAACATATCTATGCTTAAAATTTTCTAAACACACTGCAGAGCTTCTCAGAGCACTTAATGTGTGCTCAATAAAGTATACAATCTTCACACAGGTGAAAGCCAGAGGATGCAGCATCAGCCTTTCCTGCGCTTTGTGGCAGTCGTATCAGTCACATAGACCTGCCTAGTGCTCCGCCCCGGAAATATTCTTCAACTCAACAAAGACCATAGATAAAGGATGTACTTTCTCAACTCCAAATCCATACACAAGGGTGAGTAAACTTATGAAGACAAAGAGCCTGAATGTTACCTGGTCCTGCTCTGGAAATCTTGGACACACGGTTAGCACCCATGAGAAACCCGAGAAAGACAAACCTCTAAATCCAGGGCCAGTTTGGTCTCACAAAGGCTGAGATCTCCAGATTTCCCTATGCCTGCCTACCCACCCCAGGAGAAACTGAATTGGAAGTGTGTGATTTCTACAAAACAGCTGCTAAGCCATCTAACTTCATCATCCTCATCCCTCCCAGCTCACCTTTTTTTTATTTTTATTATTTATTTTTTAAAAAAACGGAGATGGTGTTGCCCTCTGTTACCTACCCAGACTGGTCTTGAACTCCTGCCCTCAAGTTATCCTCCCGCCTCGGCCTCCCAAGTCGCTAGGACTACAGGTCCGGCCTGTGTGTCTACAAAAGGTGGGCCCAGCCCCAGCCCACCTTCTCACACATACCCATTAGTTCTCGAATAGGTAAGAACCTCCGCTCAGGTGGCTACGGAGGGCGCGGGCGGCTTTCTTCCTTAATAACGTTTGCTCGCCCTGGAAGGACCTTACGTTCTCTCTCTACCCTGACAGCAGAGTCAGAACCGCCCGCGGGGTTCACGCCGGCAGCTCCGAGGCCCGCGCAGCGCGGCGGAAACCGTGGCTTGCCAGGTCCCGCCTCT
>NW_012120932.1:5083806-5085618 GCF_000951035.1 Colobus angolensis palliatus
CTCCTGACCTCGTGATCCGCCCGTCTCGGCCTCCCAAAGTGCTGGGATTACAGGCTTGAGCCACCGTGCCCAGCCTGGTACACAGTTTTTATGTGCTGTAATAGAGTCTCAGCATGTGTAAGGTCTGTTTAATTATTTAGCACTTTAGGGCTGGGCGCAGTGGCTCATGCCTGTAATCCCAGGACTTTGGGAGGCCAAAGCGGGAGGATCACCTGAGGTTGGGAGTTCGTGACCAGCCTGACCAACATGGAGAAACCCCATCTCTACTAAAAATACCAAATTAGCCGGGTATGGTGGTACACATCTGTAATCCCAGCTACTCGGGAGACTGAGGCAGGAGAATTGCTTGACCCCGGAAGGCGGAGGTTGCGGTGAGCCGAGATTGTGCCATTGCACTCTTGCCTGGGCAACAAGAGCGAGACTCTCTCAAAAAAAAAAAATTTAGCACTTTAGATATAAACTGTTGAATTTCACTTTAGTTGCACCTCACTATTCATTGCCACAGTAAAGATATGGAATTGCAAAGTAAATAGATGAATACTAAGTTGAATATATGCTTGTAATTATAAGAGAGGGTGTATTCAAATCTTCACTACTTCGACCTGTGTTAAAGGACTGCATTGCCAAACAAAATATTAGGTTCTCATAAAATAATTTTTTTAAGGTTTCTCCCTAAAAAAACATAAAGCATAAATCTCAAAGTCAGTCTCAGAATAGTCTTACTTGAAAAACTAAGGCACTAAAAATGTACAATTATAATTTAAAATTAATGGTACCTATTTTATAAAGACGAAGAGTAAGAAAATGAAGCCATTACATACAAGGGAGTACTGGGTTTATAGAAGAGTGAAAAACGAAGTGTGACACATAAGAATTAAATTCAAACTGGCAAAACTAGATTGTGCTTGACAACAAAGATTCTTAGCTATGGAATCTCAAATTGAATTTCTAAAATTTCTGAAATATTAACTGACCCCTTCTTTGAACATAAGAAGAGAGTTTGGGCTGGGTGTGGTGGCTCACACCTGCATTCCTAGCACTTTGGGAGGCCGAGATGGGAGGACTTCTTGAGTGTAGGAATTCCAGACCAGCCTGGGCAACATGGCGAAACCCTGTCTCTACAAAAAGTACAAAAATTAGCTGGGCGTGGTGCGTGCCTGTACTCCCTGCTATGTGGGAGGCTGAGGCGGAAGAATTGATTGCAGTCTGGGAGGTTGAGGCTGCAGTGAGCCGTGATCGTGCCACTGCACTCCAGCCTGGGTGACGATTGAGGCTCTGTCTCAAACAGTTTTTTTGAATTTTAAAAAATAAGGAGAGAGTTTGGATTTCTGAACATTATTTCACATATAGAATCCTATAAGATAGTAAAATTCAAGGCCAGGCACAGTGGCTCACACTTGTAATCCCAGCACTTTGGAAGGCAGAGGTGGGAGGATCTCTTGAGGCCAGGAATTTGAGACCAGCCTGGTCAACAAAGTGAGACCCCATCTCTACAAAAGAACATTTTTTAATTAGCCAGGATTGGTGGCGTGAACCAGTGGTCGCAGCTCCTTAGGAAGCCGAAGGGGGAGGATCCCTGAGCCCAGGAGTTGGAGGGTGCATTGAGCTCTGATGGTGCCACTGCACTCCAGACCGAGCAACAGAGCATGACCCTGTCTCTTAAAAAACAAAGTAAAAGCCGGGCGTGGTGGCTCAAGCCTGTAATCCCAGCACTTTGGGAGGCTGAGACGGGCAGATCACAAGGTCAGGAGATCGAGACCATCCTGGCTAACACGGTGAAACCCCGTCTCTACTAAAAATACAAAAAACTAG
>NW_012120932.1:5085668-5089020 GCF_000951035.1 Colobus angolensis palliatus
CGCGGGCGTCGCCTTTAGTCGCGTCACGCACAGCGAAGTCCCGGGCTCTTTCGGGGCCCGCGGGTGCTGCGTTACTAACTTGCCCTTTCTGCCGAATTGGCTTTCAGCATTTCCTGTGTTACATCTGCAAGGAATACGTAGAGGATCTGGCCAAAATCCCCAAGAGTTTCTTACAAGTGAGTTTCTGAGCGTGGGCGGCCCAGTGCAGGCTTCTGCAGACCTTGCGAGCGGGGCGGGGGAGGACGCGGCTCCAGCGCGGCACTTGCAACCCGGATTGCCCCTCCCCGCACCTCTCCACCCTCGCCCCTCCAAAGGAAGAGAGACGTCAGAGATCTATTTCTGCCCTCACTGGGTGCTGCCTGCTGGTGAACGTACTAACAATTGTAGTGTTGCCTGGTAACCTAACGCCTGTTCTCAAATGTTGACTGCTAGTGCCCTAAAACAAATGCTGGAAATGGTTGATATTTTCTTCCCTTTAATTTTGTGGCACTCCAAATAGCTGCTCATTATGGGAAAATACTAATATATCGTAAAGGTGCAAATGTTTATGTTAATAGGCTGCAAGTTCCATGTTCCCTAGCACAGCCACATACTTGTTTTTCTTCAGGCACAGATAAGTTTGTGCCCAAGTGAGCTTTTTGAGGGAAGGCATTGGGCAGCCTTTATAAAACAGATGTTTTTTCAGCAGACCTTATCAATTAGGATGTGAAAAAATAAGATTGATTAAATAACAGTGCCTAGTTTTAAAAGTATGTCTTTGGGAAGAATATAGAGAATTATTGACTATATCATTTCGAAAACAATGTTTTGACTGTTCGTCTGCATATCCTTTTATTCTCTTTAAAAATTGACGTATATAATTGTGTATGTTTATGGGATGCAGTGTGATATTTTGATAGGCATTTACGTTGTGGAATGATTAAATTGAGATAATATACCCATCATGTCAGATAGTGATTTTAGTTTTTTTTTTGTGATGACAACGTGTAAAAACTAGTCTTTTAGCAATTTTGAAGTATACATTATTAACTATAGTCACCATGCTGTGCAGCAGATCTCTAAAAGTTATTCCTCTTGTTTAACTGAAACTTGGTACCCTTGGATCATCTCCCTTCTCATCCCTGAGTAACTAGTCTCTGGTAACCATCATTCCACTCTACTTTTTTCGTTTTTATAGCTAAGTGAGATCATGAGGTATTTTTCTTCCTGTGCCTGGCTTATTTCACTTACATGATGTCCTGCAGGTGCATCCAGTGTTGTCGCAAATAACAGAAAAATGTCTCTTTTATGACTAAATAATACTACATTGTGATACCGCATTTTCTTTTTTCTTTTTTTTTTTTTTGAGACGGAGTTTTCGCTCTTGTCACCCAGGCTGGAGTGCAATGGCGCGATATCGGCTCACTGCAACCTCCGCCTCCCGGGTTCAAGCAATTCTCCTGCCTCAGCCTCCTGAGTAACTGGGATTACAGGCATGTGCCTCCATGCCCCGCTAATTTTGTATTTTTAGTAGAGATGGGGTTTCTCCATGTCAGTCAAACTGGTCTCGAACTCCTGACCCATCCACCCGCCTGGGCCTCCCAAAGTGCTAGGATTACAGGCGTGAGCCACTGCGCCCAGCCTATACCGCATTTTCTTTATATTTATTCATTGTTGAATACTGAGGTTGCTTCTATATTTTGGCTATGGTGAATCATGCTGTAATAAAACATGGGAGTGGAGATATCTCTTCAACATACGGACTTCATTTCCTTTGGATAAATGCCCAGTAGTGGGATTGCTGAATCATATTATAGTTCTATTTTTGATTTTTTAGTAACTTCCAGACTGTTTTCCATAATGGCTGTACTAATTTACGTTCCTAACAACAGTGTACAAGAGTTCCTTTTTCTCCACATCCTCACCAAACACTTACCTCGCATCTTACTGATAGCCGTTTAACAAGTGTCAGGTTATATCTCATTGTAGTTTGAATTTGTATTTCCCTGATGAATAGTGATTTTGAGCATCTTTTCATATATCTCTTGGCCATTTGTATGTCTTTCGAGAGCTATTCATATCCTTTGTCCTTTTTTTTTTTTTTTTTTTTTGAGGCGGAGTCTCACTCAGCCCCCAGGCTGGAGAGCAGTGGCCCAATCTTGGCTTGCTGCAGCCTTCGCCTCCTAGGGTCAAGTGATTCTCCTGCCTCAGCCTCCAGAGTAGCTGGGATTACAGGCACGTGCCACCACACCCAGCTAATTTTTGTATTTTTAGTAGAGACGGAGTTTCGCCATGTTGGTCAGGCTGGTCTCGATCTCCTGACCTCAGGTGATCCACCTGCCTTGACCTCCCAAAGTGCTGGGATTACAGGCGTGAGCCACCGCGCTCGGCCCTCCCAGAGTGCTGGGATTACAGGCGTGGGCCGCCGCGCTCGGCCCTCCCGGAGTGCGGGGATTACAGGCGTGGGCCGCCGCGCTCGGCCCTTTGTCCAGTTTTTAATCAGGCTATGTTGTTTTCTTGCAAAGTTGTTTGAGTTTCTTTTATACTTTGGAAATTTGCCCCTTATCAGATGTGTAGTTTGCAGATATTTTCTCTCAATCTGTGAGGTGTCTCTTCTCTGTTGATTGTTTCCTTGCTGCGCAGAAGCTTTTTAGTTAGATATAGTCCCATTTGTCTATTTTTGCTTTTTGTTTTCTGTATTTTCGAGGTCATATTCTAGAAATGATGGTTTATACCCATGTCGTGGCGGTTTTGTAGTTTTCTTCTAGTAGTTTTGTAGTTTTAGGTCTTACGTGTAAGTCTTGAAATTCCTACTTAGCAAAAGAAACATCTGAATTAATATTTTACCATACGTATCTTTGCATTAACTCACACAATTTTGCTGTTTATTCCATTCCTCTGGAAGCCTATAGGTGGCATTAGAATGAAACAGAAGAGTTGGGTTAAGGGATGTTGTATAAAACGTGCGTAATTTCTAATGATATATACATGTCCTTTTTTTCCTCCTAAGGAAGCAAATGTCACCCTTATAGTGATTGGACAGTCATCCTACCATCATATTGAGGTAAATATCTAGTACATTGGGAGACTAATGAATGAAATCTTTTTCCGACATAAAAATTACATTATTTAAACCACTAAATGTAGGCTAAATTGGCTGAAGTTAGAGTATCGTTACTTTTCTCTCATTTGTTCTTGTAAAAATTCTAGCCATTCTCTCTTTTCAGCCTTTTTGCAAACTGACTGGATATTCTCATGAAATCTATGTCGATCCTGAGAGAGAAATTTATAAAAGATTGGGAATGAAAAGAGGTGAAGAAATTGCCTCCTCAGGTAAGACATAACGTGTCTCAGATAGAAAACACTCGTGGTG
>NW_012120932.1:5092856-5098845 GCF_000951035.1 Colobus angolensis palliatus
AAAAATACAAAAAACTAGCCGGGCGAGGTGGCGGGCGTCTGTAGTCCCAGCTACTCAGGAGGCTGAGGCAGAAGAATGGCGTAAACCCGCGAGGCGGAGCTTGCAGTGAGCTGAGATCCGGCCACTGCACTCCAGCTCGGGCGACAGAGCAAGACTCTGTCTCAAAAAAAAAAAAGTAAAACTTAATCTTTTACTCAAGTCTCGAGTCTCTATGCTAGTGAGCCTGTATTTGTTTCTTGGTAAGATAAATGCTCATTATAATGTAAACATGAAAGAAACCAAAGAGTTGAAGAGATGAAATAATAGATATTTGGAAATATTAGGAAATGAGGCAGGCCAAAGGCTGCATAGTCATTAAAATAAGAAGCTAAAAGACAGACATCAATGGCAGGGAGAAAAATTAATTACAAGGACAGTAAAGAGACTGGGTTTCTTTGCTCAAACGAGGTGGAAATTAAGTATCAGCCACCGTGAGAACAGAAATAGAAAACTGACAGCCAAGGAGAAGTGAAGAGGTAGCTGCAGTGGCTGTTGTCACAGCTCAACCCCCATGTCTCAGTAGCATGACATGGTAGGAGGTTCTTTCTTTTTATCTTAAATTTCAAGAACGGTTTTTCTATTTGGATGCTCTTCCTCTTGAGCAGCAGTTCCGGGATCCAGGCACCTTCCACCTTGTGCTTTGCCATGTTCAACCCAAGCCTTCCAAGAATGTAGAAGGAACATGAGAATCACTTGTGGGAGGAGCTTGGCCTGGAAGCAGCACAGATCATTTCATTCATTGTTTATGACGTAGTCACATACCTTGCCTAACTGCAACTAAGACTGGAAAATATACTTTAGCTGTGGGCCCAGAAAGAGGACACAGGTTTTGACCAACACGTAACAGTCTGTGTCACAATGTCTCTTGAAAAGGACTGTAGCTGCCTATTAATAAGTGAGAGACTAAACAGAGTATAAACGGGGAATTAAAATGGAAAGCACTGCTAATTTGAGAAGTCTATAGTTGACATTTTTCTTTGGCGGAAAATGATGTGGGTCTGTCATCACGTTTTCCTTTAAAGCAGTAGTTCTTAACTGGGGCATTTACTCCTTTCTCCCCTGGGAGACATTTGGCATTGTCTGAAGACAATGGTTTTTGGTTTTTACAACTTGGTAAACGGTGCCACTGGTATTTAGTGGGTATAGAAGGCAAGGATGTTGCAAAACACCTTATGTCGCACAGGACAGAGAATGATCTGAGCCAAAATGTTGATAGTAAAAGGTTGAGAAACTATTCTTTGAAGGAAGACAGAGAATGTCTTCTGGAAATACATTATCTTCTTAATATCAAATTGAATATAAAATGGCGTCTAAAGACAGTTTTCAACATTTCAGGACAGAGCCCCCACGTAAAATCAAATCTACTCTCAGGAAGCCTTCAGAGCCTGTGGCGGGCAGTGACTGGCCCTCTCTTTGATTTTCAAGGAGACCCAGCTCAGCAAGGTGGGATCCTCATTTTAGGTCCAGGTAAGCATTCAAAGCCCAGGTTCAGCAGTAGACGTCTTGTTCCTTTTACAAGTTCAGAGGCCGCCATTTTCTTTTCTTTTCTTTTCTTTTTAAGACGGAGTCTCACTCTGTCGCCCAGGCTGGAGTGCAGTGGCGCGACCTCGGCCCACTGCAAGCTCCGCCTCCCGGGTTCATGCCATTCTCCTGCCTCAGCCTCCCGAGTAGCTGGGACTACAGGCGCCGCCACCACACCCGGCTAATTTTTTGTATTTTTAGTAGAGATGGGGTTTCACCATGTTAGCCAGGATAGTCTCAATCTTCTGACCTTGTGATTTGCCTCCCTCTGCCTCCCAAAGTGCTGGGATTACAGGCGTGAGCCACCGTGCCCGGCCCAGAGGCCACCATTTTCTTCATAAAGCAGACACGCTCTACAAATGGACATCGTGGCATTACAATCAGGATGCTGTGCTTTTGTAGAGGGGCATCTTTTGTTTTCAAAGGCTTCTGTGTATTTTGATGTTTATGCATTTGATGAGCGTGTCCATCATCCCGTGCCTGGATGATTCCCCACAGTCACCTGTGGGTTGGTGATCTGTATATGGCCTTGACACTCCCCTATTTAGGAATGTTCAGTGGAGATGACCATTTCCAAATAGGGGAAAATCGTCACACGCTTTTCTTGTCAAGAAAAGAATCCATGTAGTTATTTACACCTAACAAAACTAGGAGACTTACTCAGTGTCAGCAAGTCAGTCAGTGCTAGGGACAGCTCATCCCATTGAGGCCGGGCACAGTGGCTCACACCTGTAATCCCAGCGCTTTGGGAGGCCAAGGTGGGTGGATCACTTGAGGCCAGGAGTTCGAGACCAGCCTGGCTAACTTGGTGAAACCCCATCTCTACTAAAAATACAAAAAATTACCGGGCACGGTGGTGCATGCTTGTCATCCCAGCTACTTGAGAGGCTAAGGCAGGGGAATCACTTGAACCTGGGAGGCGGAGGTTGCAGTGAGCCAAGATCGTGCCACTGCACTCCAGCCTGGGTGACAAGAAGGAAACTCCCTCTCAAAAAAAAAAAAAATGGGATTGAGGTCCAACTATAAGCCACACACTGTTAACAACTTTACTGATGGGTGTGGACCACCTGAGATTGCTGTGGCTCGTCTCTGCTAAGTGTTTGAACAGATGTATTTGAACAGATGTAAGGATTGTGGACATCTAAGTATATTGTAACTGATTAGATCTCTACTGTGTTCCAGCATTGCAGCAAAGAACACCCGTATCAGACATGGTCCAAAAGCCTAAATCACTATATTGTAAGATCATCTTTTTGCTTTTTCTTCCTCTTTAAAACTGTCCATCTTAATGAGCATAGTTTATAAGAGTTATAAAAGTAATATTTATTTTCATAAATACGTTTTTTTTTTTTTTGAGATGGAGCCTTGCTCTGTCGCCAGGCTGGAGTGCAGTGGTGCAATCTCGGTTCACTACAACCGCTACCTCCCAGGTTCGAGCGATTTTCCTGCCTCAGCCTCCCGAGTAGGTGAGACTACAGGCACCCGCCACCACACCCAGCTAATTTTTGTATTTTTAGTAGAGGCGAGGTTTCACCAGGTTGGCCAGAATGGTCTCAATTACTTGACCTCGTGATCTGCCCACCTCTGCCTCCCAAAGTGCTGGGATTACAGGTGTGAGCCACCACGCTCAGCCAATACCATATTTTTTAGAAGGAGGGTTTTGACTGAGTAATACGACTTTTGGGCTTTTTGCAGCTGGAACGTTATAGCCAAAATCTCCCTTTCCCTCCCTCTCGTGAATTTATAACAGTTAGATTAGTTATAAAAAGAAGCCCTGATTAATGAGAATGAATCCTATGCATTAGCCCAGAATGACATTAGCCATATTTCTGAACAACTTATTTCTATCCTCAGACCCAAAAGGGGATGTTTTGGGGCCCCTTATTTCCATGTCTCTGAATCATTTGTCCACATCTTCTGTTGTGTAAGAATAAAGAGTACACAAAATGGGCCAGGCACGGTGGCTTACTCCTGTAATCCTAACACTTTGGGAGCCAGAAGCGGGCAGATCACAAGGTCAGCAGATTGAGACGATCCTGACTAACATGGTGAAACCCCATCTCTACTAAAAATACAAAAAATGAGCCGGGAGTGGTGGCACGCACCTGTAGTCGCAGCTACTCGCGAGGCTGAGGCAGGAGAATCGCTTGAACCTGGGAGGTGGAGGTTGCAGTGAGCCAAAATCATGCCACTGCACTCCAGCCTGGGCGAGAGACTGAGACACTGTCTCAAAAAATAAATAAGTAAAAAATAAAGAGCACATGGAGAGCATCATTTGTGTGCCAACTTGGGACCATATAGTCATCCCTCAGCATCCATGGGGGACTGGTTCCTGGACCTGCAGTGGATACGAGAATCTGAGATGCTCAAGTGTCTTATATAAAATGCTGTAGTATTTGGATGTAGCCTATGCACGTCCTCCCCTGCACTTTAAATCATCTGTAGTTTACTTTTTTTTTTTTTTTGAGATGGAGTCTCTCTCTGTTGCCCGGGCTGGAGTGCAGTGGCGCAATCTCAGCTCACTGCAACCTCCACCTCCCGGGTTCAAATGATTCTCCTGCTTCAGCCTCCTGAGTAGCTGGGTTTACAGGCGCCTGCCACTATGCCCAGCTAATTTTTTGTATTTTTAGTAGAGACAGGGTTTCACCTTGTTTGCCAGGCTGGTCTCGAACTCCTGACCTGCCTCGGCCTCCCAAAGTGCTGGGATTACAGGCGTGAGCCACTGAGCCCGGCCTCGGGCTGCTTTTTATTATTCTAATAAGTGATCCAGATACACCAGGCTCCAGAAGATTCATTTTCTGGGTGTAATGACATGGAAGGCTGTTAGCAAAGCACTGTTCAATGGAAATAAGCTGCAGAAGTGTTTTCAGTGTGGTTCCATTTTTGTGAAAACAGAAATGATTTTCATAAAGATCGTGTGTGTGTGCACTTCATTATATGCTCTATTATTGCATTTAAGGGGACCAGAGAGTATAGTTAGTTGAAGAGTTTCATGTTTATTCATCCTTACATTATGTTCTCTGCCCTTGCCACAGTTCCTTGTAATTAATAGAGCTTAGAAAACTTGAGTTGCACTGGTTATGTGTGTTTCTGAAATGCCAGATAAGAGAACTTGAGTTGCATTGGTTATGTGTGTTTCTGAAATGCCAGATAAGAGAACTCAACTCAAACAAAAATCAATCATTTTGAATACATATTATTGGCGTCTTGTCTGATACCCACTGTGTCAGATGCTCCCAGGAGGACAGTGGTGAATACCGTCCCCACCATGCAGACTCGTCATCTCCTCTGGGAGAGAGACACAAACCGCTCATCACAATGCCATCTAAGGGCCAGTGATGGGGGGAGCCATTCCTGACTAGAAGTACCTTCGTCAGCAATTTAAGTGGAGAAGGATCTGGGTGGGCTTCTCAGAGGAGATGGTCTCAGCTGACTGTAAAAGGAGTTAGCTGGGTGAAGTGAGGGTGGGGAAGGGCACTCTAGACAGAAAGTAGCATGTGCAAAAGCACAAAGGCATGAGAAAACGTGACTCCTTCAGAAAAATCCAGGTCCCTGCCTCTGTCCGGAGTGTAAGACCCAGCTAGGGGAATTGGTGTGAGCCAAGGGGTAAGTTATAGCCAGTTCATGTTGAACCTGGGGTAATGTGCCAAGGAGTTTGGATTTATTCTGAAGCAGTTGGGGAATTATGCAAGTGTTTGAAGCAGAGAGGTGAGACAGTCATATAACCCATGTGGAGCAGGGATTCGTGCTGGCCAAACCAGAGCCAGTGATATCCGTGACAGGGTTGTAGGGCAGGTATAAGCTAGAAAGAAATGGCAAGGCCTCAAGAGGGGATAGAGAGGAGGAGATGGGCCTGGGAGCTGTTTGTGAGGCAGAGGTGCATGCTACCTTTATTGATGTTTTTTGTTTGTTTTTTTGTTTTATGAGACAGAGTTTCACTCTTGTTGCCCAGGCTGGAGTGCAATGGTGCGATCTCGGCTCACTGCAATGTCTGCCTGCTGGGTTCAAGCGATTCTCCTGCTTCAGCCTCCTGAGTAGCTGGGATTACAGGCATGCGCCACCACGCCCTACTAAGTTTGTATTTTTAGTAGAGACGGGATTTCTCCATGTTGGTCAGGCTGGTCTCAAACTCCCGCCCTCAGGTGATCCAAAGTGCTGGGGCTACAGGCATGAACCACCGCGCCCGGCTCCTTTATTCATGTGTTTAAAGAGAAAGACCTAAACTTGATCAGAACTCATGATGATCCAGCATAAACACAGAGGCTGCTTGTTTCTCTCTCTTTAGTATAGGAAATCATAGCAGTACAGATCGTGAACCTTACTTTTTGGTACACAGTTTTTTGTTTTTTTTTTTTTTTTTTTTTGAGACGGAGTCTCGCTCTGTCGCCCAGGCTGGAGTGCAGTGGCCGGATCTCAGCTCACTGCAAGC
>NW_012120932.1:5102595-5106911 GCF_000951035.1 Colobus angolensis palliatus
AAAAAAAAAAAAAAAAATTCTTGTCTTGAGTTCAAGAATCAAACAGAAACTAGACTTTGATTTTAAATGATTGATGTTAAATTGATGATTGTAAATTATAAACTCTGTATTTGAACAGATGTAAGGCTTGTGGACAGCTAAGTGTATTGTAACTGACTGTCTTTTAAGGCCTTATTTTAGAGCCTCTTTTGGGCTATGGTTATAATACAGATAGCCTGTTAAATCAGTATTTGGGAGTGGATTTTTTGAAGTGAGTGATTTATTCCCTTATTATATTTATTCTGTTATTAGATTTAAGAAACAGATGTGATTTTCCAGCTTGATATCTATGGGAGTTCCATATTCTGCCCGTCCAACAGGACATTTTATTTAATTATATTTAATAAAACCTAACAGAAGGTTATAATTTAAAAATCTTTCCCCTTGGATCTCATAAAACATCAAGTATCACTTTTATTTAACCATAATCCTTGTCATACTTTATTGCCATGATTAAAAATTATTATGGCATTCTATAGAGAATATAATGCATGCCAGGTAATTAATTTTTCCCTTTGGACTAATTAAAGGTTGAAAAGCTTCCTTGATTTTAGTCAGCAATAAATCTGATGAATAATACTATGCCTTAGCCTTTTATTCTTATTCTCTTCTAGGTAACAACATCCATTTTATACACCGTGATAGGAATAGGTTGGATCACAAACCCATCAACTCTGTTTTACAGCTTGTAGGAGTTCAGCATGTGAACTTTACAAACAGAACTTCAGTTATCCATGTGTGACTTAAAATGCAATCAGTCACTTTCAGCTGGTCCTTCTGGAATGTGACCTTCAACATCCTCTGCGGTGTCGAACCTGCCGTCCCTTCCCAGCCTTGAGGAGTTAGGGAAGCATAAAGGGGGCTTGAAGCAGTTGAATTGCATGCTGGGAGGCATCAGTTGTCAACAATGTGATATATACTTCCATTTTATAACTTTTAACATTTTATACAAAATAACAAAAATGAATATACAAAATATAACTTTAAACCTATAAAACCTATAAAATCATAAATATTTAAGTTATTTTACATTATGGTATATTCAGTCAATGAAAGATTTTTTTGGCAATGTAAATTCTGATGAATATGTAAAGGGATGGGAGAGCAGCAGAAGACCATTGTATTCAGTGAAGAAGACAAAATATCAAATTCTGTCAACAATGTAACTTCATTTTTATATGTATATATTTGTATTTTTGTATGCTTAGGAAAAAGACAATAAACACCAAAATGTTCCCAGTAGGTATCTCTGTGTTAAGATTACAGTGTTATTATTTTCTGTACTTTTCTGTATTTCCCAACTGTTATATAATGAGCATGATTAACATTGTAGGGCCAGGAAAAGGTCTTTAAACCTTGTACAACAATTTTATGCCTATATAACAACCTTCACAAAAGTGCAAATGATGTAAGGTGCAGTCCACTTTTCCATCCTAACTGCCTTACTCAGAGTAGGTGTGGCAGTCCGAACATCTGATACACAGCCAGTGTCCGCAGCACCTTCTCAAACTACATACTTGCTATCCATTTCACTAGGATTTTGGGGGGCTGGGGGAGCTATGGAGAAAAAATTTGTTTTAGATATTTAAGATATATATTTAAAATATGGTCGGTATGCTTTTTGAAAGGGAACTATAAGGTTTGTTTTTTGTTTTTTTTTTGAAATGGAGTTTCACTCTTGTTGCCCAGGCTGAGTGCAATGGCACAATCTTGGCTCACCGCAACCTCTGCCTCCTGGGTTCAAGCGATTCTCCTGCCTCAGCCTCCCGAGTAGCTGGGATTATAGTCATGTGCCACCACGCCCGGCTAATTCTCTATTTTTAGTAGAGATGGGGTTTCTCCATGTTGATCAGGCTGGTCTTGAACTCCCGACCTCAGGTGATCCACCTGCCTCAGCCTCCCAGAGTGCTAGAATTACAGGTATGAGCCACCACGCCTGGCCTATGTTTCTGGAATCTTAATATGTTTAGTTGGGAAGTGTCCCAGAAATCCTGATGGAAAGTATAGCAAAATCAGAATTTTGGTAATTAATAGCAAGTACAATACTGCTTTGAACTCAATACTTTTATATGAAGCATATAAAGTTACAAAAAAAACTAATGTATTCAAATAGTTGCATATATTTTCATGTTTGTATAATGCTTTTATTCAATAAAAATGTAATTTCTCATTTAAACTATTTGTGCTTTTTTTTGTACTAAAGGTGGCCTTTGCTGATTTTAGACTTAAAACTGCTGAATCACAAACTTACACAAAAATTATATACAATTGACCCTTGAGCAACATAGGTTCAGACTACATGGGTCCAATTATATGTAGATTTTTTTTTTCAGTTAAAGTTATACCAAGTCTGCCTGCCTCCCCTGCCACCTCTTCCACCTCTGCCTCACCTGAGACAGCAAAACCAACCCCTCCTTCTCCTCCTCCTCCTCCTGCTCCTCAGCCTACTCCCGGTGAAGATGAGAAAGAAGACCTTTCATTTTGCCCATATCAGCACATCATGTCCACTACCAAGAAGGAATTACAAGGCATATGAAAAGACAAAAAACAATTTGAAAAGACAATGAGGCCGGGCGCGGTGGCTCAAGCCTGTAATCCCAGCACTTTGGGAGGCCGAGACGGGCGGATCACGAGGTCAGGAGATCGAGACCATCCTGGCTAACACGGTGAAACCCCGTCTCTACTAAAAATACAAAAAATTAGCCGGGTGAGGTGGCCGGCACCTGTGGTCCCAGCTACTCGGGAGGCTGAGGCAGGAGAATAGCGTGAACCCGGGAGGCGGAAGTTGCAGTGAGCTGAGATCCAGCCACTGCACTCCAGCCTGGGCGACAGAGCAAGACTCCGTCTCAAAAAAAAAAGACAATGAGCACTAGAACCAGATTCAGATATGGCCAGAATGTTGGAATTAATCAGACCAATAATTGTTTTAAAAACTATGATGAATGTACTAAAGGCTTTAAAGGAGAAAAATTAGCTGGGTGTGGTGGTGCATACCTGTAATTCCAGCACTTTGGGAAGCCATGGCGAACAGATCACCTGAGGTCAGGAGTTCAAGACCAGCTTGGCCAACGTGGTGAAAACCCATCTCTACCAAAAATACAAAAATTAGTTGGGCACGGTGGAGTGTGCCTGTAATCCCCGCTACTTGAGGGTGAGACACAAGAATTGCTTGAACCCAGAGGCAGAGGTTGCAGTGAGCCAAGATTGCACCACTGCACTCCAGCCTGAGTGACAGAGTGACACTGTCTGGAAAAAAAAAAAAAAAGGCAGAGAGAAATAAACCACCTTACCTATAGAAGAGCAAAAATAAGAATTACATCCAACTTCCCCTCAGAAACCATGCAAGCAAGAAGAGAGTAGAGTGAAATAGTGTTAAGAGGAAAAAGTCACCAACCTAGAATTCAGTACTCTGCAAAATTATCCTTCAATAACTTTCTAACAGAAGAAAAAAAATGACCCTTCTAAAGTGAAGGATAAAGACATTCTTCAGACAAAAAATGAGGGACATTGTCGCCAGTAGACTTGTCATGCAAGAAATATTAAAAGAAGTTTCTCAGAAAGAAGGAAAGTGATAACAGATTAGAAACTCAGATCTACATTTAAAAAAGGAAGGGCACTGGAGAATAAGTAGGTGAAGGTAAAATACTTTTTCTCTTTTTTTTTTTTTTGAAATGGAGTTTTCTTCTTGTTGCCCATGCTGGAGTGCAATGGCGCAATCTCGACTCACTGCAACCTCCTTCTCCCAGGTTCAAGTGATTCTCCTGCCTCAACCTCCCAAGTAGCTGGGATTACAGGCGCGTGCCACCAAACCTGGCTAATTTTTGTATTTTTAGTAGAGACAGGGTTTCACCATGTTTGCCAGGCTGGTCTCGAACTCCTGACCTCAAGTGATCCACCCGCCTCAGCCTCCAAAAATGCTGGGATTACAGGGGTAAGCTACCACACCTGGCCTTATTTTTCTTATTCTTAGTTGATAACAGTTCAAAATAATAATACCAACAATGTGTCTTTGTGTGTGCTTATGTGTGTATATGTATTTATATATAGATAGATATGCTTACATATGCTTATATATAAGTGAGTCACACTTATATATAAGTGAATGACAGCAAAGATACAAGAGACAAGATGAGGGAATTAGAAATATTTTGTTATTGCTGGGCATGGTGGCTCATGCCTGTAATCCCAGCACTTTGGGAGGCCAAGGCGGGCAGATCACGAGGTCAGGATATCTGGATCATCCCGGCTAACATGGTGAAACCCCGTCTCTACTAAAA
>NW_012120932.1:5106961-5108556 GCF_000951035.1 Colobus angolensis palliatus
ATCCCAGCACTTTGGGAGGCCAAGGCGGGCAGATCACGAGGTCAGGATATCTGGATCATCCCGGCTAACATGGTGAAACCCCGTCTCTACTAAAAATACAAAAAATTAGACAGGTGTGGTGGCGGGCGCCTGTAGTCCCAGCTACTCGGGAGGCTGAGGCAGGAGAATGGGGTGAACCCAGGAGGCGGAGCTTGCAGTGAGCTGAGATGGCGCCACTCACTCCAGCCTGGGCGACAGCCAGACTCCGTCTCAGAAAAAAAAAAAAAAAAAGAAAGAAAGTGGGAATAGTTATAGTGACCTCAGACAAAGTTAAGTTCAGAGCAAGGAAAGTTATCAGGAGGGATGAAAGGAGCCATTACATAATGATGAAGGGGTCGGGGTCAGTTCCTCCTGAAGACATAATAATTCTCAATGTGTATGCTCCTGACAACAGAGTAAAACCTGATAGAACCACAAAGCGAAGTGGATGAATCCACTATTATAGGTGAAGATTTCAACACCCCTCTCTCAGAAATGGATAGGTCCAGCAGGCAGAACATCAGTCAGCACATAATTGATCTCGACAGCACCATCACGAAATTACATTTCCACATTACTTCATCCAATGGCAGAATAGCACACATTCTTCTCAAGCTCACATGCAACATTCACCAAGAGAGACTGTATTCTGTACCCTAAAACACACCTTAACAAATGAAAAATCATAGAACTCATAGCATGCCTGCTCTCAGACCACAGTGGAATTCTACTCAAGAGCAATAACTGGAAAAATCCCCAAATACTTGGAGATTGAAAACATACTTCTAAATAACACATGAGTCAAAGAAAAAAAAAATCTCGGCGGGGCATGGCGGCTCACGACTGTAATCCCAGCACTTTGGAAGCCTGAGGCAGGCAGATCACTTGAGGCCAGGAGTTTGAGACCAGCCTGGCCAACATGGCAATACCCTGTCTCTACTAAGAACACAAAAATTAGCTGGGCTTGGTGGCACACACCTGTAATCCCAGCTGCTTGGGAAGCTGAGGAAAGAGAATGGTTTGAACCAGGGAGACAGAGGTTGCAGTGAGCTGAGATCGTGCCATTGCACTCTAGCCTGGGTGACAGAGCAAGACTGTCACAGGGAAAAAAAGAAAATGAAGACCTTTATGATGCTCTACTTCCACTTAATGAACAGAAAATACATTTTCTCTTCCTTGTGATTTTCATAATAGCATTTTCTTTTCTCTAGCTTACTTTATTGTAAGAATATAAGTATGTAATAAATATATAAAATATGCTATTGACAGTTTATGTTATTGGTAAGGCTTCCAGTCAAAAATAGACTATTACTAGTTAAGATTTTGGGAGGCGCAAAGCTACATGCAGAATTTTGACTGTGTAGGGGATTGGCACCCCTACCCCCAACATTGTTTAAGGGTCAACTGTATTTATAAATGTGCACCACATTTTTCTTTATTTTTATTTCTATTTATTTATTTATTGAGACGGAGTCTCGCTCTGTCGCCCAGCCAGGAGTGCAGTGGCTCCATCTCAGCTCACTGCAAGCTCCGCCTCCCGGGTTCACGCCATTCTCCTGCCTCAGCCTCCCGAGTAG
>NW_012120932.1:5109266-5111471 GCF_000951035.1 Colobus angolensis palliatus
GGCCAATAGCGTTTCTTGTTTGAGATTTGTGCTGTAGTACTGCCCTACAGGTGATGTGGTCTGATAAGGAAAAGATGGTTTCAAGTGCCTGTATGTGTTGGTACCCTGGGAGATTTAAAGGACAGATAAGGCAGAATTTCTGCCTTTAATCATTCAGGAGCTATTTGGGGAGGGCAGGAAGAACGTCAGGGTAAGTAACAGAAGAGGGCAGGGATAATAAACAGTCCTTTGCACAGTGCAGTAAATCTCACAGCTAATTTGAAGGTCTTGGAGGAATCACGGATGGAAGTGTTCAAAGAAGGTTTGCATATAATTTTTTAAAGCAGCTCACAAAGCCCCCAAGTGTAATTAGCCTTATTCATCATGATGAGGTATTTGATCAAAGCTCTTATGGGAGTAAAACTCGTTTCTAGAAAATGATTTTAAATATCATATCAATTTTCCTACAATGCCATTTTCAAAAATAGGTAAGTAGAATGTTTTTAAGGTTTGTTTAGAAATCATTACAGAACACTGTTATTTAACTTCACTCTAAGAGCAGCCTGTAATCACTAACATTTTCCAGATTTTGACACCTAAGGATTTAAAATGCCAAATGTGGCTGAGTGTGGTGACTCATGCCTGTAGACCTAACAATTTGGGAGACCCATGCAGGAGGATCTCTTGAACCCAGGAGTTCAAAACTAGCTTGGGCAACATGGAAAAACCCCATCCCAGCACTTTGGGAGGCCAAGGCGGGTGGATCACCTGATGTCAGGAGTTCAAGACCAGCCTGGCCAACGTGGCGAAACCTCGTCTCTACAAAACTACAAAAATTAGCCAGGGGTGGTGGTGGGCGTCTGTAGTCCCAGCTACTTGGGAAGCTGAGGCAGGAGAATCACTTGAACCCAGCAGGCAGAGGTTACAGTGAGCCGAGATTGAGCCACTGCACTCCAGCCTGGGTGACAGAGTGAGATTCCACCTCAAAAAAAAAACAAAACCAAAAAATAGCCAGGCATGGTGGCATGCACCTGTGGCCCCAGCTACTTGGGAGGTGGAGGTGGGAGGATCACTTGAGCTCTGGAAGTCAAGGCTGCAGTGAACTGGGATGGCACCACTGCACTCCAGCCTGGGTGACAGAGTGAGACCACTCCATATATGATCCCCCTCCAAAAAAGGTAAGTCAAATGTGAACATATTTACTGACTTTACGTAAATAAGGAATAGCTTCATATTTCCAAGCAATGCGTATCCATGTCTCATAAGCATAACATTCATCCTACTTTTTGCTGAATCCAGTGGGTTTTCCACTTCATTTTCTCAGATTGAAAGCTCAGATTTTGATATTTGTTGCTCTTGTCTACATTGGCAAGTACAAAGACCTCCTGTGAATTAATAAGTTGCCACACAATAAGAAAGTGAAACAAAAGCAAACTCTTTCAAAATGTATTGGAAAAATGATGAATGTTGTATAATTAGGAAAGTAAAATATAGCACTGGAGACATTCTGGTAGAGAAACCTGTGACCAGTCGGGCGCGGTGGCTCACGCCTGTAATCCCAGCACTTTGGGAGGCCAAGGCGGGCAGATCACGAGGTCAAGAGTTCAAGACCAGCCTGGCCAATATGGTGAAAACCAATCTCTGCTAAAAATACAAAAAAAATTAGCCGGGCATGGTGGCACGTGCCTGTAGTCTCAGCTACTCGGGAGGCTGAGGCAGAAGAATCGCTTGAACCCAAGAGGTGGAGGTTGCAGTGAGCTGAGATCGTGCCATTGCACTCTAGCCTGGGCAACAGAGCAAGACTCCATCTCAAAAGAAAAAGAGAGACCTGTAACCACAGATAAACAACTTAAGCATCTTTCTGCCATCTTTGTAGGAAGAAAATGTGTTCACTTTCCTAATGCTGAGAAACTAAATATTCTAGTATTGACTTAGAATCACGGGCTGCAATGTAATCAAACATACATAGCTTCATGAAAAACTATCAAGGTAATTCTGCATGAATGTTTTCTTAGGTCATGTTAAGATAGAAAAATGAGCCACATTCAGGGAATTAAAATATGTATATATGCTTGTATATGTATAAACTATATCTATCTCAATATGTAAACAATTGCAAACGTTGTTTACCTATAAGGAAGGCAACTGGGAGATTTGGAGATACCAATGGGATGAGCTTCTTTACCATATTGTTTTCCACTTTCTTTTTTTTTTTTTTTTTTTTTT
>NW_012120932.1:5111942-5121056 GCF_000951035.1 Colobus angolensis palliatus
TTAAGACAGGGTCTCACTCTGTCACTCAGGCTGGAGAGAAGTAGCGCCATCTCTGCTCACTGCATCCTCTGCCTCCCAGGTTCAGGTGATCCTCCTGCCTCAGCTTTCTGAGTGGCTGCGACTACAGGTGTGCAACGCCACTCCCAGATAATTTTTTTGTATTTTTTGTAGAGACAGAGTTTCATTATGTTGCCCAGGCTGGTCTGGAACTCGAAGGTTTAAGCGATTCTCCCACCTTGGCCTCCCAAAGTGCTGGGATTACAGGAGTGAGGCACTGCGCCCAGCCAACCTCATTTCTTTATAATCCCATTTGTCATGTTATCTAGCACGTATTATTCTCTATTTCCCACAAACAAAAGAAGATGTATTCACTCACACTGGTCATGAGGAAAAGGTAAATCAAATCAATGAGATGCTATTTTTCTACATATCTGAGAGGAGTTAGGAAGTTAGAGTTGCCAGGAGCACAGCTCTGTGTGGTGCTCTGAGGTGGTCAGGGAAGACTGCACATAAATGAATATTTGAATAGTGGTGAAACGAGTAAGAGCCAGCCACCCCAGAAGAGGAGTGGCAGCAGCCTCAGGCAGAGGCCAGGGCATGAGCGAAAGCAGCAAAGGAAGGAGCATGGCACGTTTGGGTGCTCAAGCTGGGAGGGTGTGTGGCTGAAGCGCAGAGGAGGGCAAGTGGAGGACTTGCAAGAGGAGGTGCTGTTGCTGATGCCAGGCCATAGCGGCCCTGATGCCTCCTCAATACCATCGCCCACTGAGAGGAGCTCCATCTTCCTGGAGAAATGGCTGGTTCCAGCACTGGGGCAGGGAAGGACCAATTAAACCTGGAACATCTTGTGTTAGAAAGTAAAAAAGCATTTAAAAAAAAGAAAAAAAAGATGGGACATGTCAAAAGGGCACAGAAGCCAGTATGAGTGGCACCCACTAGTCAAACCGGTGACAATTTGAGCATTGAAATAACGACAATAAGAGATGATAACCTGCCCAGCGTGGTGGCTCACGCCTGTAATCCCATCACTTCGGGAGGCCGAGGCGGGTGGATCACGAGGTCAGGAGATCAAGACTATCCTGGCTAACATGGTGAAACCCCGTCTCTACTAAAAATACAAAAAATTAGCCGGGCATGGTGGCGGGCGCCTGTAGTCCCAGCTACTCGGGAGGCTGAGGCAGGAGAATGGCGTGAACCCGGGAGGCAGAGCTTGCAGTGAGCCGAGATCGTGCCACTGCACTCCAGCCTGGGTGACTGGGCAAGATTCCGTCTCCGTCTGAAAAAAAAAAAGATGATAAGCCCTAGCATAAAACAAGAATTAAATAATCCTTAATTCACTCATCTGTCCACCTTCATATACATATATATATGTACATACATGAAAGAGAGAAGAAAGATCTTTCTATTTATTTTATTTTACTCTTTTTAAATTTATTTATCTATTTATTTTTTTGGAGACAGTCTCACTCCATCACTCACTGCAACCTCCGCCTCCCAGGTTCAAGCGATTCTCCTGCCTCAGCCTCCCAGGTAGCTGAGATTACAGGCGCCTGCCACCATACCTGGCTAATATTTGTATTTTTAGTAGAGATGGCATTTCACCATGTTGGCCAGGCTGGTCTTGAACTCCTGACCTCAAGTGATCTGCCTGCCTCAGGCTCCCAAAATGCTGGGATTACAGGCGTGAGCCACTGCATCCAGACTAGTTTATTTTTATTTTTTTAGATAGGGTGCTGCTTTGTGCTGCACACGGCTCGAGTGCAGTGGTGCAATCGTAGCTCACTGGAGCCTCAAACTCCTGGGCTCAGACAATCCTCTCACCTCAGCCTCCTGAGTAGCTGTGACCACAGGTGTGCACCGCCACACCTGGCTAAATTATTTACTTTTGTAGAGACAGTATCTTTCTCTGTTGCCCGGGCTGGTCTCAAACTCCTGGGCTCCAGAGATCCTTCTACCTCAGCCGCCCAAAGAGCTGGGATTAAAGGCATAAGCCCCTGTGCCTGGCCCAGATCTTTCTATAGAATAACAATGAAGAGTTGTAGACTGGTAATTTTCTAATTACCAGTCTATAACCATTACAACTGATTCAGAATTATCATTATCAATGTATACTAAATCAATATATGGAAGTTTGTGGTCTTAAAGTATCTCCCCACAAACTATTTATTAATAATAAAGAGAAAAATTATACATTTACAGTGGATAAACATGGCAGATACCACTTTAATGAATCTAGTGATCGAAGTCCATGTATTACTCAGAATAGGACAAACAAACTGTTGTCCTGGCCTCGTACTCTGATCTAACAAAGATGTACTGTCACAAAGAACTGCAAAAGTATATGTCCTGAGGCTAATCCATAGGAGGTTGAGGATTACTATCTGATGAAGAAAAAAATGCTATCCAGGACACTTTTAGGACAATTGGTAAAATATGAAGATGGACTAAACTATACTGTAATCACGTGAAGTTTTCTGAATTTGAGAATTACATTAGGATTATGTAAGAGAGAGTCACCTGTTCATGGGATATGCAAGTCATGATGTCTGCAACACACTCTGATGGTTCAGATATTTAAAATTTTCCCTAAATTAACTTTCCCGTAGGTTTGAAGTTTTTCTTTTTCTTTTCTTTTCTTTTTTTTTTTTTTTTTTTGCGATGGACTCTTGCTCCACTGCCCAGGCCGGAGTGCAGTGGAACAATCTTGGCTCACTACAACCTCTACCTCCAGGGTTCAAGCGATTCTGCTGCTTCAGTCTCCTGAGTAGCTGGGATTACAGGCGTGCACCACCACGTCCAGCTAATTTTTGTATTTTCAGTAGAGATGGGGTTTCACCATGTTGGCCAGGCTGGTCTTGAACTCCTGACCTCAAGTGATCCACCTGCCTTGGCCTCCCAAAGTGCTGGGATTACAGGCACGAGCCACCGCGCCCAGTCAGGTTTGAAATTTTTCTAACTAATAAAAACAAAAAAATCACTCCCATAAAAATGTGTAGGATGGTTCAGAAGAGAAAATCCAGTAGAAGGAGACATTCCCTAAATGGGATGGGGAATTTTAATTGATAAAATGATACAATTAGGTTTGCCACTTGGAAAGTTTACTGGAGAGCAGGGTCCCAGAGCCAGACATGCTGGGCACAGGACAAATCTGATTCCCAAACTCTGTACTTTAATGTTCTTGTTTGTTTGTTTGAGACAGAGTTTCACTCTATTGCCCAGGCTGGAGTGCAGTGGAACGATCTTGGCTCACTGCAACCTCCGCCTCCCAGGTTCAAGCGATTCTCCTGCCTCAGCCTCCTGAGTAGCTGGAATTACAGGTACCTGCCACCACACCTGGCTAATTTTTGTATTTTTAGTAGCAACGGAGTTTTGCCATGTTGGCCAGGCTGGTCTCGAACTTCTGATCTCAGGTGATCCGCCTGCCTCAGCCTCCAAAAGTGCTGTGATTACAGGCGTGAGCCACCACGCCTGGCCCACTTTGATTTTCTAAATATGTTTTTTGTTTTGTTTTGTTTTTATTTTTGAGACAGAGTCTCTCTCTGTTGCCCAGGCTGGAGTGCAGTGGTGCAATTTTGGCTCACTGCAAGCTCCATCTCCCAGGTTCATGCCATTCTCCTGCCTCAGCCTCCTGAGTAGCTGGATCTACACACACCCAGCACCACGCCCAGCTAATTTTTTGTATTTTTCATAGAAAGGGAGTTTCACCGTGTTAACCAGGATGGTCTCGATCTTCTGACTTCATGATCTGCCAGCTTCGGCCTCCCAAAGTGCTGGGATTACAGGCGTGAGCCACTGCGCCTGGCCCTAAATATATTTTAATGTTATTTTGGCAGTTAGATTTAAGTCAGATGCATGACTTTTTCATATAATGTTTATTTATTCATTTACTTATTTATTTTAAAGACAAGGGTCTCCCTCTGTTGCCCAGGACAGAGTGAAGTGACACAATCATAGTCTTGAACTTCTGGACTGAAGCAATCTGAAGGCTCAAGCCTTCTGAACTGCAGCCTTGAACTTCTGGGCACAAGCAATCTTCCCACATCAGCCTACCAAGCTGCTGGGACTATAGGAGTGTACTACCACACTCAGCAATTTTTTTTTTTTTTTTTTTTTTGATAGAGATGAGATTTTCCTATTTTTTTTTTTTTTTTTTGAGACAGAGTCTCGCTCTATCACCCAGGCCGGAGTACAGTGGCATGATCTTGACTCAATGGAACCTCTGCCTCCTGGGTTCAGCTAATTTTGTATTTTTAATACAGATGGGTTTTCCCATGTTGGCCAGGCTGGTCTTGAACTCCTGATCTCCGGTGGTCTGCCCACCTCGGCCTCCTGACAGAGAGAGTCTCACTCTGTGGTCCAGGCTGGGGTGCAGTGGGGTGATCATGGCTCACTGCAGCCTCAACCTCCAGGGCTCAAGCGTTCCTCCCATGTTAGCCTCCTGAGGAGCTGAGACTACAGGTGGACACCACCACGCTGGGCTAATTTTTAAAATTTTTTTGTAGAGATGGGATTTTGCTATGTTGCCCAGGTTGGTTTCAAATTCCTGGGCTCAAATGATCTTCCAACCTCAACCTCCCAAAAGGTGTGTAATATTTAATAATGCACAAACTAAAATAATTAATATATTAAATGTGAAAACAAATTGCCTTTCTTTAAATATTGTTAAATATTCATTTGCTTCTATTTCTAGAAGCTGACTGCCTAAATAAGGGGCCATTTCAGCCTTCTTCACTTTTTAAATTTTATACAGCCCCTAACTTTGGATAAAATAATTCACTGTTCACTTGAATCTGCATTTAAAAATGAAAAGAGGAAATTAATAGAGAATCCAACCTAATCTGCCCAAATGTATGCTCTGGTATCACTGAAGAGAAAAAAAAAAAAAAAATCACGAATAGAGAAAAACATCCCACCACATGAGAATTTAAAACTATAGATCTGTGCATTTTGGTCATTCCTGATCTCCTTTTTCCTAAGGAGAACTTTGGTTGAGAGTGGGAACCCAGCACACCAGGATTTCGTCACATATGGAAGAATTTGTAACAAAAAGAAAAATAACCCAATATATTAGAATTGGTTGCTGGTTCTCTTCCAAAACCAGAAAAGTCATTGCAAGAAATTTTCTTTCCAGCCACAACAGGAGATAAAGAATACATTGCTTTTATCCTTCCACAACTACAGAAGTGACTTGAAATTGATGCCTTTAATTTACTTCTAATTGTGTGGATAAGGGGAGAGTCAGACAAGGATGTCTTTCTTGTCCTGAAATGATTGGAAAGAAAACCGTGTAGAGAGGATAAAGGAGGCTGTTAGCTACCTCAGATTACCTGATGATCTCCATTGATTATGACTGTGAAGCAGGCTCTCTGCTGCCTTTCCCATTCCCCTGAGGGAGGAGACCTGGGGGGTGAGCCTGGCAGCGGGGGCCAAAGGCAGGGACAACTTGGATCTGTAGCAAATGTTGCAGAGCCCAAGAGAGAACAGCCAAGTTCTGTCTGAAGAAGAGGACCAAGACTCCAGCCAGCAGAGCCTGTCCAATTCGGTCAGAGTAAGCAAGCCAGAGGTGTTTCCGGAGAGGTCTGGTGCCAAAGAGGTGTCAGAGATGGACAGCGGTGAGAGAGATGGAGAGACATAAGAGAGATGGAGAGATGCCAGAGAGATGGAGAGCGGCAAGAGAGATGGAGAGCGGTGAGAGAGATGGAAAGATGCGAGAGAGTCGGAGGGATGCGAGAGAGATGGAGAGATGTGAGAGAGATGGAGAGCGGTGAGAGAGATGGAAAGATGCGAGAGAAATGGAGAGATGCGAGAGAGATGGAGAGATGTGAGAGAGATGGAGAGATGCGAGAGAGATGGGGAGATGTGAGAGAGATGGAAAGATGCGAGAGAGTCGGAGGGATGCAAGAGAAATGGAGAGATGCAAGAGAGATGGAGAGCAGTGTGAGAGCACCAAGAGGAGAGGATGCAGCAGGAGATAGTCAGGAGAGAGGGCTGACCTCCTTAGCTTTGCATGGATGGCTTTTTTAAAAAAGGCCTGTTGCTCCTATATCTTCTTTTTGGACCGTGGTTATACAGGTGTATATAATTTTAAAACTCATTGAACTAACATTGAAGATCTTTGCTTTTGTATGTCAATTATACCTCCATTTTTTTTTTTTTTTTGAGATGGAGTCTCGCTCTGTCACCTAGGCTAGAGTGCAGTGACGTGATCTCGGCTTACTGCAACCTCCAACTCCCCGGGTTCAAGCGAGTCTCCTGACTCAGCCTCCCAAGTAGATGGAATTACAGAATTACAGACACACGCCACCACGTCCGGCTAATTTTTTGTATCTTTAGTAGAGACGGGATTTCATCATATTGGCCAGGCTGGTCTCGAACTCCTGCCCTTGTAATCTGCGCGCCTTGACCTCTCACAGTGTTGGGATTACAGGCGTGAGCCACTGTGTCTGGCCAAATTTTTGTAATTTTAGTAAAGACGAGTTTTCACCACGTTGGCCAGAAACTCCTAGCCTCAAGTGATTCACAGCCTTGGCCTCTCAAAGTGCTGGGATTACAGGCGTGAGCCCCGCACCCAACCTGTTATACCTCTTTAAGGTTCTTTTTTTTTTTTTGAGATGGAGTCTCGCTCTGTCACCCATGCTGGAATGCAGTGGCGCGATCTCGACTCACTGCAACCTCCACCTCCCAGGTTCAAGCCATTCTCCTGCCTCAGCTTCCGGTGTAGCTGGGACTACAGGTGCCCACCACACATGGCTAATTTTTGTATTTTTAGTAGAGACGGGGTTTCACCATGTTGGTCAGGCTGGTCTTGAACTCCCGACCTCAGGTGATCCGCCCGCCTCAGCCTCCCAAAGTGCTGGGATTACAGGTCTGAGCCACCGCGCCCAGCTTGCTGGGATTACAGGCATGAGCCACCGCACCTGGCTTCTTTTAATCTATCACAAGTCCCCTCACCCACTTGGACAAATTTTTTTCCATGACATTTACTTGTTGAAGAGACAGTTTATAGAAAATCCCACATTCAAGATTTGTCAGATTGTTTCCTTATGAGTCATTTAACGTGTTCTTCCACCCCCTGTATTTCCTGTAAACCGAAGTTAGATCTCAAGACTTGATTCAATTCAGGATAAACATTTTTGGATAGAATACTACTTTATAGGTAATCCAGGGTACATCATGTCGCCTTGCATCAGGAAGCATCATACCTCTCTCTCTCTCTCTTTTTTTTCCTTTTAGACGGTGTCTCGCTCTGTTCCCCAGGCTGGAGTGCAGTGGTGTGATCTCAGCTCACTACAACCTCCTCCACCTCCCAGGTTCAAGCGATTCTCCTGCCTCAACCTCTCGAGTCACTGGGACTATAGGCACGCACCACCACGCCTGCATAATTTTTGTATTTTTTGTAGAGAAGGGGTTTCACCGTGTTGCCCAGGCTGGTCCGAACTCCTGACCTCAAGCGATCCTCCCTCCTTGGCCTCCCCGAGTGTTGGGACTACAGGCATGAGCCACCACTGCACCATCCAGGAAACATGGTGGTGACTCATTCTAATGAGGCAAAGTTTGACGTAAGGTGGTGATAGCCATATTTTGAGTATTGTTGGAAAAGAAAAATATTAAAATAAAATACATATCATTCCTAGAAGCCTTAAAAATTGGTCAAATGTATTTGACATTACAATAGATAAAACTGGCCAGGCTCGGTTGCTCATGCCTGTAATCCCAGCACTTTGGGAGGCCAAGGGAGGAAGACTGCCTGAGCTCAGGAGATCAAGACCAGCCTGGGCAACATAGTGAAACCTCATCTCTACAAAAAAATTAAAAAAAAAAAAAAATAGCTGGGTGTGGTGGCATGGGTCTATAGTCCCAGCTACTCGGGGGGCTGAGGCAGGAGGACCACCTGAGCCCGGGAGGTCCAGGCTGCAGTGAGCCATGATTGTACCACTGCACTCCAGCCTGGGTGACAGAGCAAGACCCTGCCTCAAAAAAGCAAAGCAAAGCAAAACAAAACCATAAAACTTCTGTAAACCAATGTGAATAGAGCAGCAAGAAAGAGTAGATATGCAGGCATTATCTGCAAAGGGTGAAGGGGTGATATCCATAATATATGAAAAGCTGCCATATATCTACAAAAATGAAATCAGATACAGCCAGGCGCGGTGGCTCACGCCTGTAATCCCAGCACTTTGGGAGGCTGAGGCGGGCAGATCACCTGAGGTCGGGAGTTGGAGAAAAAACTTGAAATAAAGAAAGCAAATACAAAATAAGCAAAGGACAGGAATAAAAAATTCTTAGGAAAAATACTGCAAACATCTAATGAGAACTTTATAATATGCTCAACTTCACTAGTGATCAGGAAAATACAATAAAACCAATAGTGAGACTTTTTAATTCTTAAACTTAAAAAATATTTGTTGTATCCAGTGATTTCAAGGATGTGGGAAAATGGGATTCCTTTTTATTTTGTTCTGAGATAGGGTCTTGCTCTGGAGTGCAGTGGGGTAATTATAGCTCACGGCAGTCTCGACCTCCAGGGCCCAAGCTATTTTCCTACCTCAGCTGCCCGGGGAGCTGGGACTACAGGTGCACACGGCCACGCCCAGCTAATTTTTAAATTTTTTGTTGAGTCAAGGTCTTCCTATTTTGCCCAGGCTGGTCTGGGATTCCTGGGCTCAACCCATCCTCCCACTTTGGCTTCCCAAAGTGCTGGGATTACAGGTGTGAGCCACTGCACCCAGCCAGCTCAGCTATCCTTAAATATTGTTGGTATCGATGAAAAATTAAAAAGTGAGTATCTTTGATTCAGCAATTCCACCTCCTGTGGATTGCCATATGTTAGGGTATTCATTGCAGCACTGTACATAACAGCACTTTTCCTTCCAGCCCCCATGCAACCTAACCATCCATCCACCCATAGGAAAAGAAATGATGGAAAAGATACAAGGGAAAACTATGCAGCCATTAGCATGAATGAGGCTGGTCAAAAGGACTGAAAAGGAAAATTTTCAAGATTCAGTATTAACAAATCTGGAAAAAGATGCAGTATTATGTGAAAAAAAGCATAGAACATTATGCCAAGGATGAAGCATTTTATTTTTAAAAATCTGTTTTTTTGTTTGTTTGTTT
>NW_012120932.1:5124639-5127591 GCF_000951035.1 Colobus angolensis palliatus
TTAGCCAGGATGGTCTCGATCTCCTGACCTTGTGATCCGCCCGTCTCGGCCTCCCAAAGTGCTGGGATTACAGGCTTGAGCCACCGCGCCCGGCCCTATTTTTGTATTTTTAATAGAGATGGGATTTCCCCCTGTTGAGCAGGCTGGTCTCGAACTCCTGACCTCAGGTAATCTGCCTGCCTTGGCCTCCCAAAGTGCTGGGATTACAGGTGTGAGACACCGCGCCTGGCCCAAAACAACTCTTTTTATACATGAGAGTGAAGACTTCAGTGTGTGCCCGTTTTCCCATATGACTGCCACCTAAGCCCTCTAGTTTTATGGAAATTTAACTTTTTTATGGAACGTACCATATTTATCAAATTTAACCTTTTATGAAATTAACCAACTTATGGAAATTGACTTTGTACAAATTATTTATCTTCACATAATTAAAACTCATTCACAGATTCTGAAACTTAAATTATTTGAAATTCACATCACATATCTGTCAACCAGTTGCTACTGATTTTAGTGTAACATTTCACATTTTCAGAATATGATCTATCTGGAATAAACATATAAGAAAATGCTCCACAATTGTTTTCATTTCAGGGTGAATTTACCTAGGAAAGAGGAATATTTTAGAGAGAATCCCTCCTTTTTTTTTTCTCTCTTTTCATTGTGCTGCCATAATGTTGAGAATCAACCAGATGCATCTGTTCCCTAAGCTCCGCAGTTCAGGAAAAGACAACCCAGATTCTAGAGAGTTTTGGTTCCCACTCTAGCCACTCATCTGGGTCCTCGGGTCCTCACTGTGAAAGGATAGCCTTGGCCCAAAGGAGCTTTCAAGCTCTAAAATTCTATGAGTTGTCAAGCAATGAACAACCAACTAATCAGGGAAGCAAACTACAATACATTTCCTGTGGCCAAATTCTCAGAGCCCAGGGATCAACTTATCAAAGAGGGGGAGGAGTCAAACCATTCAAGAGCAGAGCCACACACACAAAACAAGCATCAGCTAGGAAACAGCACTTTTCTGCCTCTATCTAAACACGACCTAAAAACAAAATATAAATAGGGTTTAAAACTTTAATGTGTATACTCAGCACACAGACTTCCTATTCACAAGAAGGAAAGATACTTCCGCATAATCACAAAGTGTAGAGTCCTGTACCTTGTCTGTTCATACTATACAAAGCATAAAATTATATACTTGCAAAGTATGAAAATATTTAAATGGTATAATTACCTGTATTTATGACACTTTTTTTTTTTGAGATGGAGTTTAGCTCTGTCACCCAAGCTGGAGTGCAGTGGCACAATCTTGGCTCACTGCAACCTCTGCCTCCCGAACTCCCGACATTTAAACAAGTTACTCTCAAAAGACCAGAATGTCATGGAGATATTTGTTTTTCTGTACTTCTAGGGAGCCACACGGACCAGTCCCTTGTAATATCTATTCAAAACAAGACCCACTCCTTTAAAATCCCTGGTAATCTGGGAAACTGGGTGGCTTTCCAATGCTGAGCCCCTGGGCCAGTCTGAAAGGTCTCCTCCTCTTCCTCCAGGTCAAAACAAAGGGCTGTGACCTACTGTTTCTGCTCTCTAAGACAGCCTCCCACTCTCTAGCTTTCTTTGCTGCCCCTACAGAAAAACATGTAGACGTTTTTAAATTTAAGGCCTTCACTGATGTCCTTAGGGGAAACAGAGGAGGAATGAATAGGAGAACCAACCTTAAGAAAAAGTGCTTACAGAGCTGCTCATCTCTAGCTTCACACACAACCCCCCTACTTCCTTATTTAGCAGTGCTTAAGGCAAAAGCCCACAACAATTGAAGTCAAAGAGCCCCTTCCTGAGGTGCTCTATGAAAATTTGCATTTCTGAGAGGCTTCCAAGGGGACTGACTCAAATTCATCTTTCTTTTCCCCAGGCTGGCAGTTAACTGCGGAACTGCAGGATAAAACGTTCAAGTGCTGGTGAAAAATAGGGACAGCTTGCAGATGTAAAATTGGGGGCCGTGAAATCTTAACACTACTCTCCAATCTTCTCACCCTTTTAGATGCTGCCATGGACGTTTGTTTAAAGGCCCTCCAAAATGACAGTTTTTGGTTAAGTTCCAGGAAGACAGAGCATTATTTTAATCCAGTAGAAAAAGAAGAGATATGACCCTACAGTGTGCCAGATAAAAAATTCAAGGACTAAATTTGCCCCTTGCGTCAATACTTCATGATATAATCAGACCTGTCGACACCTCGGTATACACAGCAATGAGTGTATAAAATTACTGAATTAATGTGGGTGCTGGATTCCGAGATGAGAAACTCTGAGGTGCAAACCACCACGGTATACTGTGGTTCCACGGAAGTTTTATCGGGTCCTTAAGAAGCTCTTGCTTGGCCTCTTTGAACATAGGTCGATAAATAGAGCGTAGGTGTTTAAATAGTTCTACTAAAGTTCTGAAATTAACTCTACTTTAAATGTATATTCCTGCAGGTAATGTACTCAGGCCATACGCTTCCAAGCTGGCAGCCATGGCAAAAGTCCCTTTCTCTTGGCGCGAATTACAAGGAAATTCAAGAAATACTTTAAGATATATACATGCCAAAGACCTCGAGTTAAGTTACTAGGGTGGGGCTGTGTAAATGTTTGGTGACTCACTAAAGGAAGTTGGGATCTGAGGTGCTGGCAGCCGGAGGACACAGAAGAAACAGAAGTTGGGGGGCTGGCGAAGGTCGCTAGCACACTTTACCTCTGATTGGCGGAAGCGCTCAGAGTTTTCTTTATGGCGTCACCGAGTACCTGCCTGTAGAAAGGCCCCGTCTCCGTGACGTCACGCCGCGCTGGCCAATGAAAGGCCTCAGTCTGCGGGCCCCGAGGAGGGTTGTGGGCCCTTTTTTGTGAATGAAGCGCCACGGAACAGCCCTCCTGGGGTCCCCACGAGCCGCGTCTGGCTGTGCCCCGGCGCCTACGCAG
>NW_012120932.1:5128216-5132636 GCF_000951035.1 Colobus angolensis palliatus
CCTCCGGGCTGCCCTGGGCCTCCGGGGCCGGACCGAAACACTTTCGCCCCCACCCCCTTAAACGCCCCGGCCGCCACACCCCCTTTGGGAGCCTGGCTCCTGGGGAGCGCCCCCCGCCCCGAGTTTCTAGCTGCGTGGGCTGCGAGCTATAACTTTAGCCAGTGCACCCTCCTCCACCGGCAAGAGGGACCGAGGGTCACCTTTCTTAAGTTGCGGGCGTCAGCCCGGCGTCTCGAACCTGCAGCTCCTCCCCGCGGGCTGCTTCCGAGTTCCTGTGGATTCCGCCTCCAGGGATTGCGAGTCCGGTTGGCCCTGGCGCTAGTCACAACCTCTCAATCAGCCCCAGAGGATTCCCCGAGCGCGCTGACCGCGCCTGGCACGGGAGCTGCCCCTTTTTGGCGTTGGCCAAATTCCCGCTGCTCCGTAGCCTTGGGACCCCGGGGGCGCCGCGTTGCCCGTCCGGCGCGGAAGCCCGAGCCCCTCTCCCGGGCCTCCCGCGCCCTGCCCCTAGCGCGCCCCCCGCACGCCTCCGCCTCCCGGGGTCCGCTCCCCGCCGGGGCCTCGAGAAGGAAGGTGTCACGTTGATGGCATTCGAGCCAGCCGGCAAGATGAATGCCCGGGTTGTCACTTTTGAGAAATCCCAGCCAGCCAGAGCAGGTAGCCAAGCAGCCCTTCGATAGCTGTTTTGTTAGTGCTGATTCGACCGTTCTTGGAGACTCATAAATCCAATTTGGCAGCTGTTAGGTTTGCTGGGATTGACAGTGACGCGTGTAAAGGCATTAAATGTGATGATGTATGTGCCAACGCTGTGTAAACAGCAGAGCTGTCCACGGTTTTGAGGGAATTGGCAGTCTGTTTTCAGTGGCGGGGAATGTGTCAACGGCGGTGCGTGGCGTTAAACTGTTTCCCGCCCCTAGCCTTTGATAAACCAGGTAAGCTGGAGTGGCGAGAACATTAAGTTGAAGTGTTGAGACAAACAGACGTTTAGGAGAAATAATATTTTAGGTTCACGGACAATCTGGAAACTAAGGTCCTTTTGAAATGAAGCTGAGAGCAGAGCAGGTTTCTCGGCTTTGGTGGATGGCCCTTGGGAACCAGAGCGGGCAGAGGAAGGGGTTGCCCTGAGTACCCAGTCCCCTGCCGATAGCTGCGGGGGGTTGTGCGGGAGGTGAAGCCTGCTGAGGCTGAGAAGCCAGGTCCCTCCAGCGTTGTGCACTTCCCAGAAGAGGGCCTCACCGAGGACGGGTGGGACTGGGAGCCCGTGGGCCTACACGTAGTTTCTGCCCGTTATTATTTATGCCTCTTCAAAGGATCTGTGTTGAATGGAATTTAATTTTAAGACAAGTAATGCATGTACATGGTGCAGAACTCCAATTCTAAAGGTGCACAGGAGTACTTACAGAAAAGCTGGTCTCAGCCTCCAAGTGTCCTTCTCTAGAGGCAACTACTCTTCCCAGTTTCTTGTGAAGTCTTCCAGAAATAGACTGTGCATGCGTACTATATATGCTATATATGCTTTACCATACACGTGCGAGTAGCACACAACATGTTGTTTTGCACATTGTTCCATTTTCGTAGTGTTTCTTATTAGAATGATTGTTCTGAGTTGGTGCATACAAGACTGGCTTGATTTTAATTACCGCTTAGGCCAATGTACATATGGTTTTATGAGTGAAACCATTAACAAGTACGTATGGATTTAAATGTATATGTAGATTTAAATGTTTTTTTAACCTATTTAGACAGTTCCTGTTGATGAACATTTAGGTTTTCAGTCAGGTTTGTGACAGCAAAGACATTGGAGTAAATCTTTCTCCTTGATGGAGATCAAATATGATGTGGCTAGCCTTCGTGAGGCAGTCACCAATTTATTAACTTCAGAAAAATATAACCAAACAGAATACTGAGGAGAGGTGCATTATATGAAATAAAAATGCTATCAGAGGGCAACCCTCTTGGGTCCCCTTCCTTCCACGTTGTGGAAGCTTTGTTCTTTCACTTTTCACAATAAATCTTGCTGCTGCTTAAAAAAAAAAAAAAAAATCCTATCAGATTGCAAGCCCTAATAATGGAAGGGTCCAGCTTTAATGTAAGGGAGCTCCAGGGGAGTAAAGGTTATAGTCACCTTTCCCTGTGACTTCTCTAGGTCACAGTGATAGTCCTCAGTGATAGTCTGCAGTGTGATATACAAGGCCAATTAAAGTATCTTCAGATACAGAGTTTAGATTACTTTTTATTGGGCTTTTGGGGGAAGGCTTGAGGCCTGTCCTCAGCAAATGGCAACTGGTCCTTCCCTTCCCCATGTGTTTTTCCCTCTATTATTGTTTTCTTAATTTAAAAAGCAGTGCATGCACACTTCTAAAAAGTCAAACATTATCAAATGAGCTTTTTCTTTTTTTTTTTTTAGATGGAGTCTTGCTCTGTTTCCCAGGCTGATGTGCAGTGGCTCAGTCTTGGCTCTGCCTCCTGGGTCCAAGGGATTCTCCTGCCTCAGTCTCTCAAGTAGCTGGGAATACAGGTGCCTGCCACCACGCCTGGCTAATTTTTGTATTTTTAGTAGAGACGGGGTTTCACCATATTGGCCAGGCTAGTCTCGAACTCCTGACCTTGTGATCCGCCCGCCTCGGCCTCTCAAGGTGCTGGGATTACAGGTGTGAACTTTCACCTGGCCTATCAAATTAGTTTTATGGAGTCTCCCTCCCTTGGTAATATTTTTCCTCCTTCAATTTTCTGTGCACATTCAAGTTTCTGGAAATTGTGCCATACCAGCAAGATGGAGTCTCGCTCTGTTCCCCAGGTTGGAGTGCAGTGGCGCTGTCTCGGCTCACCACAACCTCTGCCTCCCAGGTTCAAGCAGTTCTCCTGCCTCAGCCTGCTGAGTAGTTGGAACTACAGGCGCACGCCCATGTCCAGCTAATTTTTGTATTTTTAGTAGAGATGGGGTTTCACTATGTTGTCCAGACTGGTCTTGAACTCCTGACTTTGTGATCCTCTCCAGCCTAGACCTCCCAAAGTGCTGGGGTTACAGACGTGAGCCACTGTGCCTGGCTTAGTTATCTTTTGATGGCTGCAATGTATGGCCAAATCATGATTTATTTAGTAGTAATAAATGGATGGTTATTTGGGAGTTTTCCAGTCCCTATTGCAAATGGCTGCAGTAGCATCAATGTATGTGTCTGTCCGTATGTGTGACTGTATCTATAGAGTGTATTTCTAGAAGTCAAAATGCCAGGCCAGAGTACATATGGACTTTATCCATTCCTCAGTGGACTGTTTGACTATTAGGAATAATGCTGCTGTGAACATTCCTATACACGTTGCTGCATGGACATGTTTTCAGTATAACACCCAGGTGCAGAATGGCAGGATCACATGGTATCTGCATGTTTCATGTTTTAAGGAACTGTCAGACTCTTTTTCCAGAATGGCTACACCACCAGCGTTCCTGCAAGCGATGTACCAATTATTCCACGTCCTTGCCAACACTTATGATTGGATTGACAAGATTCTTTCACAGTGGAGTAGGTTTGTGAAAATTAATGCATGTTGTCACTTCTGTCCACCCTGGCCTTCAATACATCATTTTTTAACTTAGTCCCTTGACATTTTTATTGCAGCCTATTTAATCTGTAAATTGAATTCCCATAGATCCCAGGATACTTCATGTGTGTGTAATATAGGATGCTTAATGCCTATTTTTGTTCCTGTTGTCATTTGTTATATATCACTATTGTTTAGTATCTAGCCACCCACACCCCGATACTGGGCATTTACTCTTACTAGGAGCAGACTAAGGGGTTTAATTCTCATTCTAACCCCATCCACCTCTCACCGAGCCATTCATTCACCTCTTGCCATGTGCAATGACATGAATTTTTTTACTTGAGCTGTACTGCTAGTTCAGTTTCAGTCTACCATGAAAACAAAAGGTCGTAAAGACAATGTAGGCAGGCGCAGTGGCTCATGTCTGTAATCCCAGCACTTGGGGAGGCTGAGGCAGGTGCGAGACCAGCCTGGCCAACATGGTAAAACCCCTTCTCTACTAAAAATACAAAAATTAACTGGGCATGGTGGCATGCGTCTGTAGTCCCAGCTACTTGGGAGGCTGAGTCAGGAGAATCTCTTGAACCAGGGAGGTGGAGGTTGCAGTGAGCTGAGATCGCGCCACTGCTTTCCAGCCTGGGTGACAGAGTGAAACTACACCTCAAAAACAAAGCAAAACAAAACAAAACGAAACAGGCAGTGTAAACTGTAAGCGTTAATGGTAAAAAGATGCTGAGTACAGATCAGAATGAGCTGTTACCAGTCTAGGAAACTGGAGGAAGTGGGGAGGTTGAGGAGGGTTTTCAAGGAAAAAATACTAGATTTTTCTATGAACCTCCTTAATGTTAGAGGTCTGAATCTTTTTTTTTTTTTTTTT
>NW_012120932.1:5132738-5140857 GCF_000951035.1 Colobus angolensis palliatus
GCCATTCTCCTGCCTCAGCCTCCTGAAGTAGCTGGGACTACAGGTGCCCACCACCACACCCGGATAATTTTTTGTATTTTCAGTTGAGACGGAGTTTCACCTTGGTCTTGATCTCCTGACCTTGCGATCCGCCCGCCTCGGCCTCCCAAAGTGATGGGATTACAGGCGTGAACCACCGCGCCCGGCCCAGAGGTCTGAATCTTTATCTCTATTTTCCTATCCCTTAAATAGGGACCTCCATTCATGGCAGTGTACTTTTTCCTTTCCACAGGAAAAAAAAATTGAAAGACTCTAACAGTACTGCATATATCTATGTTTGATAATTTATAAGATGTAATAGTTGGTGCAGTGCTTCAATTTTTTTTACTATTTTTATTTTTAAAATTTCTGATTAGACTGGGAGCAGTAGCTCACACCTGTAATCCCAGCACTTTGGGAGGCCAAGGTGGGCAGATCGCTTGAGCCCAGGAGTTCAAGACCAGCGTGGCCGACATGGCAAAACCCCTACTCCGGAGGCTGAGGTGGGAGAATCACTTGAGCCTGGGAGGTCAAGGCTGCAATGAGCTGTGTTCATTCCACAGCACTCTACCCTGGGCAAAAGAGACATAGTGAAACCCTGTCTCAAAAAAAAAAAAAAAAGGAAAGAAAGAAAAGAAAAATTCTGATTAGTAAAGAATATTGGTGCCCGCACGGTGACTCACGCCTGTAATCCCAGCACTTTGGGAGGCCAAGGTGGGTGGATCACCTGAGGTCAGGAGTTCAAAACCAGCCTGGCCAAGATGGTGAAACTCTGTCTCTACTAAAAATACAAAAATCAGCTGGGGCTGGTGGCGGGTGCCTGTAATCCCAACTACTTGGGAGGCTGAGGCAGGATAATTGCTTGAACCCAGGAGGTGGACATTGCAGTGAGCCGAGATCATGCCACTGTGCACCCTCCTGGGCGACAAGAGCAAAACTGTGTCTCAAAAAGAAAAAAGGAATATTTTTAATAGCTGCTGGGTCTGCCATGATCTAACTTTTAAAGACTGTCTGTATTATCACAGTCAATAATTTTATTGGAGAAACACTAATTGAGGTCAAGATTGTCATTTTAAAGCACTGATTAATGGTGATATATTGGATACTCATCAAATAAACAAATACAGCGTTGTCTCCTCCCTCCCTCCTTTTTAGGATCTTTAAAATTCACAGCAGACATTAGACAGGGAAAATTTATTCATTAATTCAAGAAGTATTTATTGCATGCTTACTATGTAAAATAGTCATGCATATTCATTGCAGTGATGGAAGTATATTTTTCTTGATAGAAAAGGAATGCTGTTATGTAGAACACTGAGTCAAGGAGAAAAATTGCTTTTTCTTCAAGAGTTTTGTGTTATAGTAGATTATTCAGTTTCAGGAATCGAAGCCCATCATAGTGTATAGTGTGCGTTTTTCTTCTTGCCTGTGTCTTGGTTCTCTACTTACACTTAAATTTGTCTGTAATGCGAATTTGCTTTCTTGATTTCTGTGCTTGCTTAATTCTTCCAACATCTTCACTTCTGATATTCATGTTACTTATCTGCTTTAAATCTAATTTCTTAGGCACTCCAACACCACATGCAGGCAACAATTTGACAGTTTCAAATGTCACTCCTTACTTAAGTGGACATACAGAGTAGTTGGGCGCAGACATGAAGGGAAGGTGGAGTAATTGTGTTGCAGAAATGGTACTGATGCCAGGGAGTTGCCAGTCAGTGCAAATTGTAATTGCTCTGTGCTTTTGATTGGGAAGGAATGTTCCCAGTTTCTGTTAGGGTTAGGAAGAGCTGGACTGACACCACACTGTGGATATTTAGGATGGAAGAAGGGCATTGGTGCACACAAGTGACATTTCTTGGAAATTTCTGAGATAGTCTGTGGGAATCACTGAATTGATAGGACAGATGTTTTGCTTTTTAGGGGAAAGAATTTCAAGAGATCAAAGCCCTCCACACTCCCCTGTGGACAAGCCAAAGGGCCAGAGATAAAATTGGGCCACATTGATGTAGTTTCTTTCTGGCAAAGCCATGACTACCTAACTTTTACTGTTGCCAGCAGATAAAGCTGCTTCACAGAGTTGTACATAAATGATTTATTGGACATCCCCTAGTTAGTCCTGTGCTACTTAGGCTAGGAGATGAATAATTACCTACTGAATTTTAGGAAAAGGAGCAAAACAAGTACATCATTCAGGTCTTCTACAGGTCATGCTGTTTTCCAAATTGACTGTCATTAACAGTCCCAGTTTTCCAGATATTTTATTCATTCAACAAATGCATAATGAATTTGTGCAAATGAATACCTACTCTGCCAAGCTTTCTTCCCCCTTCAGGTGCTAAAAATAGAGCACTGCTAGAGATAGTCCCTGCTCTCATGGAGTTTATGTTTCCTGTGTTAATTGAGAGAATAACACTGGGAGGGTCTGAGGGAGAACTAGCATATAGAGTAACCATATCGCATATTGTGATTGAAATCTTTAGGGAAGGAAAACTTTACTCAAAGAGTTTTTGAAGAGCCAGTTCTATGAGGCCAACGACGCTAGCTGCTAGCCACGAGGACGCCGTGGACACCTGGTCTCTGCCCCATCCCAGGGTTGAGCACAGGCGGGTTATCAGGAGCCTTTTGGAGGCTCGATGCTCTCATGTGCCACAGATTTATTGTGAGAATGAAGTGAAGGGGATGCCTGTGAAGTGCCTGGCTCGATGCCCATTGATGGCCAGGGCTGCATCAGTGTTCTCTCGTGTCACACGCGTGACAGCAGCTGCGAGGACAAAGGGCAGGCTGAGGCACAGTCATCACGCCTGGAAGGGTTTCAAACTAAGCGGCAAACATTCCTGTGTACTTGCACAAAAGGTTCAGTGAATCAGCACAGTGGAAATGCAGTGTGTTCCTGTCTCTGCTTCTGAGAGCGAGCTCAGGGCAGAAATGCTCCCGATGAGGCTGGCTCCATGCTTGTCAGGGCAGCGGAGGAGGTTTGGCGCCGTGGTGATCATCTTTTCTGCCTTGGGAGAAATGTTACAGTTTCTCTGTAGAAAGATGTCCTATAAGAGGAGGAATAAACCAAAGCTGTTACTTCATTCTTGAGGCTATTGTTATGTATTTTTCTTCTACTGAAGACTTATATTGCCTAAGATTAAATTGCAGCTAAGTTTATTGTTGGGGAGGTCTTCTTAAAGATGGGAGACCCCTCTACCATGGGAGAGCCTGAGAGAGAAAATAAAACAACATATGAAATTATTTACTGATAGAATATAAATTTTCAGAGTGGTTAATTTAAAAAATGCTGTTCTTGTATATGTTTTAAAATAGTGTTTCACAGACGATTATCCAAAAGATTTGAAACCGATAGTGCGTATTACTGGCAGACAGGGCCTTTTTTTGTTTGTTTGTAAAACAAATTACCTTCCAAAGGACGTTTCCATGCTTAATGTGTCGCAGAGACACAAGTTATTTGGAAAGGTTGGGAGTAGGATATAAAGAAGAAATTAGATCTTTAAATCTATTTTTTATTACCCTGGGAAAAGTGAATTTCAGTAGCCAGTATTTTTTGTTTTCCTTCCCATCTTAGCTTCTGAATATTTTTATTACCTAAGTAAATCCTTCACATTAAAGTTGTTATAAGGATTTGTAAGTTGACATGAAAACATAGACCATTTGAACATCTCAAAGCCACACCTCCGCTAGATCAGGCACCTTTATGAATGAGGTAAGTAGGTGCGGGGTTGGTTGTTGAGGACAAATGTGGAAGAGATTGTATTAGAGACAAACAGACTGGTTCGCAGGAACTAACCAATCTTCCAATATTGTTTCTTCCCACTATTTCATTTTTAGCTTCCAAAGTGAGTCATTTGATTTCTAGTGTTATAAGAAGAATTGACTTCCATATTAGGCAGGGATTACTTTTGAAAACATTTTCCAGAATTGATGGTAGCCTTCCTAAACTCAAGGATATTGAACTGGAATGTGTACATCTCATCTGGACTCTCTAGTTTATATGAAAGTTTTACGCCCTTTTCTCTTTTTTTTTTTCTATAGCTTTTCATGGATACTGCTCCAACAAAGGTATTCAGATCATTGACTGCTTGCAGTTCTTTTATATTACTTTAAACTGTAGAATTTCATCTGTTAGTTGTCGTTCTCGGTTCCGGCCTTTCCTGTTTGCGTGTCTTAATCTCCGGCAGCAGATGCAGTTTTCTGGAACCGTAGAGCAGCGTTGGTATGTTTATGACTTGAGTGGAAATCTGTCTTTATATGAAAGGTTTTGTTGGTTTCTGTGATGGTTAATACTGAAAGTAGTTTCTGCGATATTTTATTGGATTAATATGAATGCCAAGTTTTGGGTGGTAGATACTTTTTGGTAATATTCGATTTTTCTTTTTCAATTGAATCTCACTTTTGTAGGCTCTTGTGGAAAGGGTACTCACAATGAGTTGTTATAACTATAACAGCTACTCCTGATTTTTTTTTTTTTTGGCGGTCATTTAGTTCTTTCTAGACATTTATTTGACTAATAGATTTATATCCTATTTACTGAGTTTGGCAAGAGGGAAATGTCATGAAATGCTAACTAGGGGAACAGGGTAGTGCTTCTATATTCTTTTTTTAATTTACAAAGTATTCTTGCCGGGCGCGGTGGCTCATGCCTGTAATCCCAGCGCTTTGGGAGGCCGAGGCGGGTGGATCACAAGGTCAGGAGATTGAGACCATCCTGGCTCGCATGGTGAAACCCCATCTCTACTAAAAATACAAAAAAGTAGCCGGCCGTGGTGGCAGGCGCCTGTAGTCCCAGCTACTTGGGAGGCTGAGGCTGGAGAATGGTGTGAACCTGGGAGACAGAGCTTGCAGTGAGCCGAGATTGTGCCACTGCACTCCAGCCTGGGCAACAGAGCAAGACTCCATCTCAAAAAAAAAAAATACATAAAAAAGTATTCTTATTCACTTTGACTTTCAAATGCCTCAGATATAGGTAGTAAGCAAAAAACAAATCTGAATGGGCGTGGGCGTGTGTGTGTGTGTGTGTGTGTATGTGTATGTATCTATGTATCTTTCCAATTTAAAACAATTCTAACTTTAATCTCTTGGTCTTTTATACAGTTTCTTTAATCTCAGCATTGTTTATATTCTAGAGGAGCAGTTCTCTTAGAGAATGCTTCATTCACCAGTTGGTTTACAAATTTGGTCCTATTCATTGTCTTTGAGTCTGAAAAGCTGAAGAAGCTAGGCTGGATAAGTTAATTCTAGTTGCATAAGATCACATATCAACTTCATTTCTCAGGTAGTTCAGTTTTATACCATTAAAATTTGGTTGGCAGTGTACTTTTTACAAAATAAAAACATCTTGTTCCTGATGTCTGTGATATTTATTGTTCTTTCAAGTTCTCATTTGAAAGTAAAATTACTTTCTTGGCACTGTTTTGTGGTTTATGACATTGATCTTTTTATATCCAATCCATAATGCAGTACTATCATTACAGATTCTGAATTCTGCAAAGCCTTCTCTCAATTTTAGGACCATCTCAGCTGAATCATTCTTTGGATTTTGCTCATTTATTATTTGTATTTATATGAATGGTGCTATGGAATTAATTAATGTATCCATTCACCAAGTATTTATTGAGCAACTACTTGAATTGGGCCAAGTGTTATTAAAGAACGGAGGGGAAGGGATGTGAAGATTTATACATGCCCCTTTTCCCTGAAGACTGAGAAAGAATACACTCTTAAATCATCATCTCAATGAAGACAGGTAATGAAAGAATTAGTCATTATGTAGTTTTGCTCTTTTCTTCATTTAAATAGCATCAGTCTGAAAGAATTGTGTGTTGGAAATGTCACTCGATCATTCCTATACAAAGTGAATAATTTGGACTGGGCGCAGTGGCTCACGTCTGTAATCCCAGCACTTTAGGGAGGCCATGGCGGGCAGATTATTGGAGGTCAGGAGTTCAAGGCCAGCCTGGCAAACATGGTGATACCCCGTCTCTACTAAAAGTACAAAATTAGCCAGGCGTGTTGGCATGCACCTGTAATCTCAGCTACTCAGGAGGCTGAAGCAGGAGAATCGTTTGAACCAGAGGTTGCACTGAGCAGAGATTGCACCCTGCACTCCAGCCTGGGTGAAAGAGTGAGACTCCATCTCAAAAATATATATATGAATGAACAATTTTTCCAATATCTGGTGAAAATAATCTGTCTTATGGTGTGTCTTTTCTTGTGTGTGTGTGTGTGTGTGTGTTTTAACCTTTAAAAGAAACAACAGGGAAAAGTGTCATTTTGATATGTAACTGATCATATATAAGTATATGTTAATAATTCACTGAAAACCCTATCTATTAAAATATATCTAAAGGAAAAGGTCTACATTTCAATTAGTTCTACATCTCTAATTTGGATCTCTAGTTATCCCAGAGGATATAATTTAAAATAAGATTTCTTGTTTATTCTCGGTAAGAAGTAATTACAGAGCACCTTTAAGATGAGTATTGCTTCTTAAATTGAAGGCACTAAAGATAAAGATTGCTAAATATTTCGGGAACTAGATTTAATTATGTGACTTGAACTGAAAAGCATTCTAATTTTCCATTCATTTATGGGTGTTGGGGAAGAACTGCTTTGACATGAATGTATAATAGAATTCGAATGTCGGTCTTAAATTTTGGGGAGTTGTTCTCAGTTTGCTCTTGGAATTTATTATTGTAATACTGTCATTAGGTAGCTTGTTGGAAGCAACTAATATGTGAAAGTGAAGCATCTTAACATGTATCTCTTCTGACAACTGTCAAAAAAGCTTTGAGTTTAGCTAACAAACACAACTGAGGCTGGGATTTTAACTCCACTATTAATATATTCTAATTTTAAACTACTGTAACTGAAAGGGCATACAGCACTAATTCAATCCGGATACGTTTGAGTGCGTTTGATAGTCTCATCCTTGCAACAGCTGCTGAAAAAGATGTGGTAGAGATTTCAGACTGGACCACTGACGTCTGGGAATTGACACTAGCACGCAGACTGGGTCAGGCAGGGTATAACCTGGTGCCGCCAGCTGGTTTGCATGGAAGACCTTATCTGTAAAAGTCAGAGAGAGTCAAACAAGATGGGTGCCTCTGAATGAATGGGATCCTTTGAAAGGAGGTTTGAACTAGGTTTTAAAGATTCTCATATTTTCCCCTCCACAACCAGAAGGAACTGTTCTGGATCACAGCAACGTAAGAGTCTGCTTTCTGCTTCTCGACAGCGCCATTGCCCCTGTGGTGGCAGTTGTGTGGTGGGTGGTAGCTGGGAGTGGGAATGGACTCTACTCCAGTGTGAGGGAAAGATTCTTTTCTAACTTCCCCAGATCCATCCCACATTGCTCTTGTATTCTGCCACTAACAAACATTAAGACATCACATTAAACCTAAAGTAAATAACAGCTTTGCTCCAGAATGAAAAAAATAATAATAATGAACTCTGTCTTACTGAGGAAGGCAGGAAAAGGAAGAAATACCTCAAAGCATGCCTTATCCATGGGGGCCTTTTCAGGTAGCATTGATCAGATTTTTAGAGCTTAAATTTATGGATTCAGAAGACAACCATTTCCTGCCACAGTGCTAACAGAATTTTTTCTTAATGTAAGAGTTTTGGGAATTCCGAAAATAAAGATATGTGGGATATTCTGAAACCTAACCAGTAATTCCCAATAAACTCAGATCTTTCTTTTTTTTTTATCAAAGCTCTGGATTAAGGATTCTTATTTAATTTTTTTTTTTTTTTTTTTTTGAGACACAGTCTTGCTGTCTTGGCCAGGCTGGCATGCAGTGACACAGTCATAGCAGCCTCCATTTCCTGTACTTGTGATCCTCCCAAGTAGCTGAGACTACAGGTGCATGCCACCATGCCCAGCTAATTTAAAAAAATTTTTTTAGTAGGCCGGACACGGTGGCTCATACCTGTAATCCCAGCACTTTGGGAGGCCGAGGCGGGCAAATCATCTGAGGTTGAGAATTCGAGACCAGTCTGACCAACATGGAGAAACCCCGTCTCTACTAAAAATACAAAATTAGCTGGGTCAGGCCGGGCGCGGTGGCTCAAGCCTGTAATCCCAGCACTTTGGGAG
>NW_012120932.1:5142837-5150344 GCF_000951035.1 Colobus angolensis palliatus
TGGGGTTTCACCATGTTGCCCAGGCTGGTCTCAAACTCCTGACCTCAAGTGATCTGCTGCCTTGGCCTCCCAAAGTGCTAGGTTTACAGGTGTGCCATGCCCGGCCCTTTTGTAAGTTTTTTTTTTTTTTTTTTGAGATGGAGTCTCTTTCTGTCACCAGACAGGAGTGTAGTGGTGCAATCTCGGCTCACTGCAACCTCCGTCTCCTGGGTTCAAGCAATTCTCCTGCCTCAGCCTCCTGAGTAGCTGGGACTACAGGTATGCACCACCATGCCCAGCTAATTTTTGTAGTTTTAGTAGAGATGGGGTTTCACCATGTTGGTCAGGATGGTCTCAATTTCTCGACCTCGTGATCTGCCTGCCTTGGCCTCACAAAGTGCTGGGATTACAGGTGTGAGCCACCACACCTGACCCCACAGTTAGGTTTTTAGATTGTTCAGAGCATGTTTAGATACACAGCTATGTCTATAGAGAAATACACTTATTTTTTTTTTGAGAAGTCTTGCTCTGTCGCATACACTTTCACATCAACAAGAGAAATATTCCAAGTACTATTATATCGTTTCTTTTTTCCTATTTCATATATTGTCATAAACACTTCTAAACATGGATATCTTTTTTTAGTGGATGCATACTGTTCCATTATATGGTTGCATAATAATCTGTTTCCTTGTGTATCCTCTACTGAGCAAAATGTACATAAATTCATTTGCATAACATTGGGTAGAAAATTTTAGGAGTTGTGGACACCATCCCTAGTCCCTAGCCAAGCCGTGGTTTGCTGTTACACTTTATAGGTTATAAACACAAGCACTAGGCCGGGCGCGGTGGCTCATGCCTGTAATCCCAGCACTTTGGGAAGCTGAGGTGGGCGGATCACTTGAGGTCAGGAGTTTGAGACCAGCCTGGCCAATATGGTAAAACCCTGTCTCTACTAAAAATACAAAAATTAGCCGGGCTTGGTGGTGCACACTTGTAATCCCAGCTACTTGGGAGGCTGAGGCGGGAGGATCGCTCGAACTCGGGAGGCGGAGGTTGCAGTGAGCCAAGATTGCACCATTGTACTCCAGCCTGTACAACAGAGTAAGACCCCATCTCAAAAAAAAAACCAAAAACAAAAACATAAGCTCTGTTTAGAATGCTCTCTCCTTATCCCATTAATCTCCTTCATAAGATACCTTTTAATACCTTTTTACACTTGATATTTTGGTAGGTAAATAAATTCACATGGTTCTGAGAATAAGTATAAAGTGAACAGCCTCTCATCAGCCCCTCCTTGTCCTCATCTGTCCAGTTCTTCTCACCCCTGCTATCCCTCACAGATTTTAATTTTTCATTTCCCTCCAGAGTTGTTTTTTTAAATGTATTTGCATAAAATAGATAATTTTTTTTTTTGTAGTAAAGATGGGCTCTTGTTACGTTGTGCAGTCTGGTTTCAAACTTCTGGCCTCAAGTGGTTCTCCCACCTCAGCCTACCAAAGTGCTGGGATTACAGGCGTGAGCCACCATGCTCAGCCAAGATTCTTTAAAAAATTATTATTTTACTCTTTTTATTTTGGGATAAATTTAGATTTATAGAAAAGTTACATTTAGAAATAATGGCCGGCTACGGTGGCTCATGCCTGTAATCCCAGCACTTTGGGAGGCCAAGGTGGATGGATCACGAGGTCAAGAAATTGAGAGCATCCTGGTCAACATGGTGAAACCCCGTGTCTACTAAAAATACAAAAATTAGCTGGGTGTGGTGGTGCGTGCCTGTAGTCCCAGCTACTTGGGAGTGTGAGGCAGGAGAATCACTTGAACCTGGGAGGTGGAAGTTGCAGTGAGCCAGGATCGCACCACTGTACTCCAGCCTGGTGACAGAGAGAGACTCCGTCTCAAAAAAAAGAGAAGAAAAGTTACAGAAATAATACAGAGAGCTCACCCAGTTTCCTGAAATGAAAACATCTTATGTTGCCATAGTGTATTTGTCACAACTAAGAAGCTAACATCATTGTGAATTATTAGCTAAACTCTAGATTTTATTTGGATTTCCCCAGGTTTTGCATTAATATCTTTTTTCTGCTCCTGGATACAGTCCAGGACACTACATTGCATTAAACAGATTCTCTTTGAATTGAGAGATAGCTTGTGCTCCGCATGGTTCAACTGATGATGTCATAATTCATTGATTCCAAAATCCAATATAATGTTACTATTATTTTTGCTTACTTTTGTTTTTCAAGACGGAGTTTCACTTTTGTTGCCCAGGCTGGAGTGCAATGGCCAATCTCGGCTCACCGCAACCTCCGCCTCCTGGTTCAAGTGATTCTTCTGCCTCAGCTTCTTGAGTAGCTGGGATTACAGGCACCCACCACGATGCCTGGCTAATTTTTTGTATTTTTAGTAGAGATAGGGTTTCACCATGTTGGCCAGGCTGGTCTTGAACTCCTCACCTCAGGTGATCCACCCACCTTGGCCTCCAAAAGTGCTGGGATTATAGGTGTGAGCCCCCACACCCAGCTTTAAGTACTTCTAAGAAAGGAGAAATGCTGCCAATTATAATTGTAAGTTACTGATTATAAGATATGGCATAATTTCAGAGATATTCAAATGTGAGAAAAGTACATTTTAGATTTGATGGAATATGATACATCTTGGAAAGATTTCAACTTTATTTCACAGAATTTTCTCATTATTTTTGTATCTACATAGAATTTCACTTTATAATATACAAAAGATCTTTAAGCAATCCCTTATTGACGCTCATGTGGATTGTTTTCTGTCTTTAGGTATTAAAATGCTGTATTCAATAATCCGGTACATATATGTCATTTCACATATATACAGATGTGTATCAGAGTGGCATTCCAAAAGTGCACTGCTGAATTAGAGGTATATGTATTTGTAATTTTAATGGAAGATTTACCAATTTACAGTCCCACTAGCAATGTATGAGAGTACTTTTTTTTTAATAACGTCACAAATAGGCTGGATGCAGTGGCTCACACCTGTAATCCCAGCACTTGGAGAGGCCCAGGCAGGTGGATCACAAGGTCAGAAGTTCAAAACCAGCCTGGCCAAGATGGTGAAACCCCATCTCTACTAAAAAATACAAAAATTAGCTGGGCGCAGTGGAAGGTGCTTGTAATCCCCACTACTCAGGAGGCTGAGGCAGGAGAATCGCTTGAACCTGGGAGGCAGAGGTTGCAGTGAGCTGAGGTTGCAGTGAGCCGAGATTGCACCATTGCACTCCAGCCTGGGCAACAAGAGTGAAACTGTGTCTCAAATTGATAATAATAATAATAATAATAAATAAATGCAAGCTTCGCAAGGCCTTTTCAAGGAAATGTTTAAGGAAACCAAGTAAAGATAAGTATGCAATTAAGGACTGTTGGAAGTTGTGTGATTTTTATGAAAGGCTTTATAAACATCACCGTACTTGGAGGTTTGACTAAGAGTTGTGTGACTAGAATTATGGCCAGTGACAGGTCCTGACTTTGGTGAATGAGGAGTGACTGGAAAAGCTGAGCCATTGCCAGTGTAGCATGCCAGGAATGGATCTCCACAGAGACTGCGGATTCCGTTCAAGTTCCATTTCCAGGAACTCCTCGTCCTCAGCTAGACAGAGTGTGTGCCTGTAAAGTCGACCACTTGAAGTCTTTTATTTCGAACAAGGGCAGATAACAAATACTTAGGTACTCTTGGGAATGTTTCAAGGTGGATCTACTGATTTAATTCTTTCAGGGTTTCTAATCTGTGTGTCACATGCTTACACGAAGCTAGGCAGTAGGGAGATCACAGGTTACCACGTGATATCCCTTAGTGCTGTTTACTATCAGTACCTTTTTGGATGCTTTCCTCTCAGTTAAAATCTTGCGCAGTGCCTTTTCATTTTTTCTTCAGAGATAATTCAGTCTGTTCTTAGTGAAGGGGAAAAATAAGTCATACTGCTAATCTTGTAAGAAGTGGAATTTAACATGCTCAACTTTCACATGGGATCAAGATTCAATAATAAAAGCCTTGACATTGGAAGCATAATAATTTTAGAAGTAATTTTTCTGCAGTTTCTCGAATGTCAGTGGGCAGCATTTAGAACGTGTTTGACTAAGTAGTGCCGGTCTTCCTCCCCTTTAAGCCTGCACTTGTGGTGCAACCAGGTTTCTAGTTTCATGACGCATTTATCATTGGCCTATGCCTGCCCCTTGGTTCGGCTTCCTGCATTTTTCAGATGTGACCAACTAGACAGCACTATACCTCTTCACTTGGAGTTGCTTTCTTTTTCTAAGTTTTTCATTTCATTTTTTTAATAGGTAATGTATGCATGTGGTTTAAAATTCAAAAGATTTACAAAAGAGTAAACAACATAGACTAAGGCACTTTCCTGTTTTCCCTCCCCGTAATCTATCAATATTACTAACCTCTTGTGTGTCTTACCAGAGATGTTCTGTGTATTTACGTGTGTGTGTGTGTGTGTGTGTTTCCATCTCCTCAAATTACGGCACATAATTCTCGTTGTTCTGCATCTTGGTTTTTTCACTGCTCTTAGGGTTACTCGGTGAGCACAGAATTGGAACAAAGTGGGATGGAAGATCTTAACGGATGGTTAAGCCGCTGGTTTCCATCCAGTAGCTGGCAGGAGGCTGACGGTTTCAAGCTGCTCTAAGTTGAGATGTGGTGATAATAGCCTTGGTGTGGTCAGTGTCTCTTCAGTGCTAAGGCTCATGCTAAACCTGTGTCTCTCCCCAGCCCGCAAATACAGTTCCTATGATATAGGTGCTCGTTACTTTTAAAAGAAGAATGCAGAGAGAGAAAAAAATCATCAGTGTTCCTAATAGCATAAAAGAGCTAACTCCAGAGTTAGGTTAGACTTGGTTGTGTGGTGATACAGTTTGGCTTTGTCCCCACCCAAATCTCATGAATTGTAGCTCCCACAATTCCCACGGGTACTGGGAGGGACCCCGGTGGGAGGTCATTGAATCATGGGGGCAGGTTTTTCCTGTGCCGTTCTCTTGATAGTGAATAAGTCTCATGAGATCTGATGGTTTTATAAAGGGGAGTGTCCCTGCACAAGTTCTCTTCCCTTGTCTGCTGCTATGTGAGACATTCTGCCACGATTATGAGGCCTTCTAGCCCCATGGAACTCTGAGTCTATTAAACCTCTTTCTTTTGTAAATTACCCAGTCTTGGGTATGTCCTTATCAGCAGTGTGAAAACGGACTACTATATGTGTTAATAAAAAATAAGACCCCCAGATCTCAGCAGCTGAAAATACAGATGTAATTCTTGTTTTTTGCAGAGGTGCTGTGCTTCAGCAGGGAACTGTGCTTGTTGTGACTGCTTGGGGAACATGGGCTGATGAGCAGCATCTTCTCAGTATTGCCGGTCCCTGTGCAGAGGGAAAAGAGCTGTGGAAGGTCTGGAATTAACATTTAGATGCCTTTTTCCACTCATAGCTCACTGGCCAGAAGTAATCAAATGGCTCCACCCAACAGGCAATGTGCCTGTTAGGTAGAGAGCCAGAAATATTTGGTGAACAGCACTAATGACTACCACAGTTAGGTTTTTTTTTTTTTTTTGCGACTGAGTCTCGCTCTGTCGCACAGGCTGAAGTGCAGTGGCGCGATCCCAGCTCACTGCAAGCTCCGCCTCCCGGGTTCACGCCATTCTCCTGCCTCAGCCTCCCGAGTAGCTGGGACTACAGGTGCCGCCACCACGCCCGGCTAATTTTTTTGTATTTTTTAGTAGAGATGGGGTTTCACCCTGTTAGCCAGGCTAGTCTCAATCTCCTGACCTTGTGATCCAACCGCCTCGGCCTCCCAAAGTGCTGGGATTACAGGCGTGATCCACCGCGCCTGGCCCAAAACGACTTTTAGTAGAGATGAGGTCTCACTCCGTTGCCCGGGCTGGTCTAGAACTCCTGGGCTCAAGCGATCCTCCTGCCCAGGCTTCCCAAAGTGCTGGGATTACAAGCATGAGCACTGCACCCGGCTGGAACTCTTGGTTTAAAATGATTTCAGAGAACAAATAATATTCTCTCTTTTTTTTTTTTTTGAGATGGAGTCTTGCTCTGTTGCCCAGGCTAGAGTGCAGTTGTGTGATCTTGGCTCACTGCAACCTCTGCCTCCCGGGTTCAAGCGATTCTCCTGCCTCAGCCTCCTGAGTAGCTGGGATTACCGCATGTCACCACACTGGCTTATTTTTGTATTTTTAGTTGAAATGGGGTTTTGCCATGTAGATCAGGCAGGTCTTAAACTTTTGACCTCAGGTGATCTGCCTACCTCAGCCTCCCAAAGTGCTGGGATTACAGGCATGAGCCACCATGCCTGGGCAACAAATATTATTTTAATATGGAGACTTATGAATGTAAATATTAAGTTTTGTCCTTTAATGGTATAAAAGCTATTTTTTAGAAAAAGCTGATTCTTTGGGTGCCTGTTACACATCCCATCGAACGTAACACAAGCAGTGCTGCTTTGTGGTAACTATTTGTTTTTGAAAAAAAACCTTTTTTTGAGGCAAAGTTTCGCTCTTGTTGCACAGGCTGGAGTGCAGTGGCTCAATCTCGGCTCACTGCAACCTCCGCCTCCTGGGTTCAAACGATTCTCCTGCCTCAGCCTCCCGAAGTGCTGAGATGACAGGCGTGAGCCACCACCCCTGGCCCTTGAAATATTTTACTGAAACTAAGTAGGCACATATACGTCTGCAGTCAGTGTCTTGCTTTGCCTTCCCCAGAACAGATGCTGAATGAAGGGTCCAGTGCGAGTTCTTCCTTTGGGAACGATCCCAGGAAGCACTCCCGGGGGATGGGGAAGTGAGATGGTAGGAAAGGCTGGCTACAGATGGCTCGTTCTCAGGCACGTGACTACTGTGGAAATGGAGTTAGAGGCCGCAGGGGATCCTGGGAGCCAGTATAGGACACGCTGCAGAGCTCTCCTCACTGAGGGTGGAGGGTGTGGGATATTTATATGCCAGTCACTTACCCCTGCTTGAGGTTTGGCTGGGGAGTGGGGAGTAATCGTTTTCAAGTCCTGTGACAGGAGGCAAAATGGACTCTTTAGGCCAGAGAAAGCCCTGAAAGAAATACTGGTGCAATGGGAAATTGTGCTGCAAGTGGGAAGGGGATAAGACTGGTTCTTAACAGCACCTGCTGCATTCCATTACGTTATTGTTATTTTTTTCCTCTGTGCTCTTAGTGCTGTTATTGTAAGTTCTTAGCTGGTTCCCTCTCAGCCATTATCCCTAAATTGGACGTGTTATTGTCACTACGTTGTGTCCTGGTAGGGCATTTTTGACAGTGAATGTTGAGAAAGCATATGCATGTGACAGGGCGGATTTGTTAGAAGCAGTGGAAAGGTGAGTACTAAACTGGCTGTTTAAAATGCAAGCCTCAGCCGGTCACGGGGGCTCACACCTGTAATCCCAGCACTTTGGGAGGCAGAGGCGGGTGGATCACCTGAGGTCGGGAGTTCGAGACCAGCCTGGCCAACATAGTGAAACCCATCTCTACTAAAATACAAAAAAAGTA
>NW_012120932.1:5150394-5172111 GCF_000951035.1 Colobus angolensis palliatus
TGGGGTTTCACCATGTTGCCCAGGCTGGTCTCAAACTCCTGACCTCAAGTGATCTGCTGCCTTGGCCTCCCAAAGTGCTAGGTTTACAGGTGTGCCATGCCCGGCCCTTTTGTAAGTTTTTTTTTTTTTTTTTTGAGATGGAGTCTCTTTCTGTCACCAGACAGGAGTGTAGTGGTGCAATCTCGGCTCACTGCAACCTCCGTCTCCTGGGTTCAAGCAATTCTCCTGCCTCAGCCTCCTGAGTAGCTGGGACTACAGGTATGCACCACCATGCCCAGCTAATTTTTGTAGTTTTAGTAGAGATGGGGTTTCACCATGTTGGTCAGGATGGTCTCAATTTCTCGACCTCGTGATCTGCCTGCCTTGGCCTCACAAAGTGCTGGGATTACAGGTGTGAGCCACCACACCTGACCCCACAGTTAGGTTTTTAGATTGTTCAGAGCATGTTTAGATACACAGCTATGTCTATAGAGAAATACACTTATTTTTTTTTTGAGAAGTCTTGCTCTGTCGCATACACTTTCACATCAACAAGAGAAATATTCCAAGTACTATTATATCGTTTCTTTTTTCCTATTTCATATATTGTCATAAACACTTCTAAACATGGATATCTTTTTTTAGTGGATGCATACTGTTCCATTATATGGTTGCATAATAATCTGTTTCCTTGTGTATCCTCTACTGAGCAAAATGTACATAAATTCATTTGCATAACATTGGGTAGAAAATTTTAGGAGTTGTGGACACCATCCCTAGTCCCTAGCCAAGCCGTGGTTTGCTGTTACACTTTATAGGTTATAAACACAAGCACTAGGCCGGGCGCGGTGGCTCATGCCTGTAATCCCAGCACTTTGGGAAGCTGAGGTGGGCGGATCACTTGAGGTCAGGAGTTTGAGACCAGCCTGGCCAATATGGTAAAACCCTGTCTCTACTAAAAATACAAAAATTAGCCGGGCTTGGTGGTGCACACTTGTAATCCCAGCTACTTGGGAGGCTGAGGCGGGAGGATCGCTCGAACTCGGGAGGCGGAGGTTGCAGTGAGCCAAGATTGCACCATTGTACTCCAGCCTGTACAACAGAGTAAGACCCCATCTCAAAAAAAAAACCAAAAACAAAAACATAAGCTCTGTTTAGAATGCTCTCTCCTTATCCCATTAATCTCCTTCATAAGATACCTTTTAATACCTTTTTACACTTGATATTTTGGTAGGTAAATAAATTCACATGGTTCTGAGAATAAGTATAAAGTGAACAGCCTCTCATCAGCCCCTCCTTGTCCTCATCTGTCCAGTTCTTCTCACCCCTGCTATCCCTCACAGATTTTAATTTTTCATTTCCCTCCAGAGTTGTTTTTTTAAATGTATTTGCATAAAATAGATAATTTTTTTTTTTGTAGTAAAGATGGGCTCTTGTTACGTTGTGCAGTCTGGTTTCAAACTTCTGGCCTCAAGTGGTTCTCCCACCTCAGCCTACCAAAGTGCTGGGATTACAGGCGTGAGCCACCATGCTCAGCCAAGATTCTTTAAAAAATTATTATTTTACTCTTTTTATTTTGGGATAAATTTAGATTTATAGAAAAGTTACATTTAGAAATAATGGCCGGCTACGGTGGCTCATGCCTGTAATCCCAGCACTTTGGGAGGCCAAGGTGGATGGATCACGAGGTCAAGAAATTGAGAGCATCCTGGTCAACATGGTGAAACCCCGTGTCTACTAAAAATACAAAAATTAGCTGGGTGTGGTGGTGCGTGCCTGTAGTCCCAGCTACTTGGGAGTGTGAGGCAGGAGAATCACTTGAACCTGGGAGGTGGAAGTTGCAGTGAGCCAGGATCGCACCACTGTACTCCAGCCTGGTGACAGAGAGAGACTCCGTCTCAAAAAAAAGAGAAGAAAAGTTACAGAAATAATACAGAGAGCTCACCCAGTTTCCTGAAATGAAAACATCTTATGTTGCCATAGTGTATTTGTCACAACTAAGAAGCTAACATCATTGTGAATTATTAGCTAAACTCTAGATTTTATTTGGATTTCCCCAGGTTTTGCATTAATATCTTTTTTCTGCTCCTGGATACAGTCCAGGACACTACATTGCATTAAACAGATTCTCTTTGAATTGAGAGATAGCTTGTGCTCCGCATGGTTCAACTGATGATGTCATAATTCATTGATTCCAAAATCCAATATAATGTTACTATTATTTTTGCTTACTTTTGTTTTTCAAGACGGAGTTTCACTTTTGTTGCCCAGGCTGGAGTGCAATGGCCAATCTCGGCTCACCGCAACCTCCGCCTCCTGGTTCAAGTGATTCTTCTGCCTCAGCTTCTTGAGTAGCTGGGATTACAGGCACCCACCACGATGCCTGGCTAATTTTTTGTATTTTTAGTAGAGATAGGGTTTCACCATGTTGGCCAGGCTGGTCTTGAACTCCTCACCTCAGGTGATCCACCCACCTTGGCCTCCAAAAGTGCTGGGATTATAGGTGTGAGCCCCCACACCCAGCTTTAAGTACTTCTAAGAAAGGAGAAATGCTGCCAATTATAATTGTAAGTTACTGATTATAAGATATGGCATAATTTCAGAGATATTCAAATGTGAGAAAAGTACATTTTAGATTTGATGGAATATGATACATCTTGGAAAGATTTCAACTTTATTTCACAGAATTTTCTCATTATTTTTGTATCTACATAGAATTTCACTTTATAATATACAAAAGATCTTTAAGCAATCCCTTATTGACGCTCATGTGGATTGTTTTCTGTCTTTAGGTATTAAAATGCTGTATTCAATAATCCGGTACATATATGTCATTTCACATATATACAGATGTGTATCAGAGTGGCATTCCAAAAGTGCACTGCTGAATTAGAGGTATATGTATTTGTAATTTTAATGGAAGATTTACCAATTTACAGTCCCACTAGCAATGTATGAGAGTACTTTTTTTTTAATAACGTCACAAATAGGCTGGATGCAGTGGCTCACACCTGTAATCCCAGCACTTGGAGAGGCCCAGGCAGGTGGATCACAAGGTCAGAAGTTCAAAACCAGCCTGGCCAAGATGGTGAAACCCCATCTCTACTAAAAAATACAAAAATTAGCTGGGCGCAGTGGAAGGTGCTTGTAATCCCCACTACTCAGGAGGCTGAGGCAGGAGAATTGCTTGAACTCGGGCGGCAGAGGTTGTGGTGAGCCAAGATAGTGCCACTGCACTCCAGCCTGGGTGACAGAGTGAGACTCCATCTCAAAAAAAACTTCACAAAGTGTGTTACTAAACTTTTAGATTTTTGTCAATCTAATAGGTAGAAAATTAGAGTCTCAATGTAGTTTTCATTTGTATTTATCTTATGAGTATAGATTGAGTTTCTGAAAACTGGCCATAAATATTCTTTGTGCATTGTTTTATTGGGCTATTGGCTATTTCTAATTTTTATGTTGTTATCTGTGATGAATTACAAATGTATTTTCTTTTTGTCGTTTACCTTTTGATTTGCTTATACATGGTTAGTGCTTTGTGTTTGCCACACAAAGTTTATAGCTGACTCTGTTACTCTTTTCTATTATGGCTTCTGGATTTTAAGCCATAATTGTACTCAACAGATTTATTGAGGAGTTCCTCTATGTTTTCTTCCATTTCTCCCATCCTAGCCTTTACACTATTGTCCTCATGAATTTTACTTTTACATATATTATAAATCCTGTTACTTTTGTTAATTACTTTTGTCAAAATAATCCTCTTTTAAAGCAACTTAAATGAGGACAACAAATTCTTAAACATTTGTCCGTGTAGTAGTTAGCATTTCTAGGGCCATTCATTCCGTGGTATAAATACAGATTTCCAACTGGCATTTTCCTTCTACCTGGAAGATGTCTTTTAACATTTTTTATAGTGTAGATCTGCTAGTGATGAACCCTTTCATCTTCTGAATGTCTAAAAATGTCTTCATTGTGCCTTTGTTTTTGAAGATTTTTGTTTAGTGTTGAACTCTAGGTTGACATTTTTCATTTTTTTTTTCTTTCAATACTTTAAAGATGGTTCTCTCCTGTTTTTTTTTTTTTGTTTTTTTTTTTTCAAAACAAGGTCTTTCTTTGTTACCTTGGCTGGAGTGCAATGACACCGTCTCGGCTCACTGCAACCTCTGCCTCCTGGGTTCAAACGATTCTCCTGCCTCAGCCTCCTGAGTAGCTGGGATCACAGGCATGTGCCACCACGCTCAGCTAATTTTTGTATTTTTAGTAGAGACAGGGTTTCACCATGTTGGCCAGGCTCATCTCGATCTCCTGACCTCAGGTGATCTACCTGCCTCGGCCTCCCAAAGAACTGGGATTACAGGTGTGAGCCGCTGCGCCTGGTCCTTTCCTGTCTTGTCACTTGAATTGGTAGCAACAATAAATCTGATAGCCTTCTTTGTGTCCTTGTGTGTAATTTTTTTTCTCTGACTGCTTTTAAGATTTTCTCTTGTTGGCTTTGAGCAGTTTGTGATGTGCATTGGTGTGGTTTTCTTTATGCCTGGCAATCTTTGATTAAATGCTGAATTTTACTTCATGTGTGTTAAATATTTTTATATTGTTATAAAGCTTGAACTTTGTTCAGAGACGTAGTTAAGTTACTTAAACAGTCCAATACTTTTAGATCTTGCTTCTGTCATTTGTTAAGCAGACCTGGACCAATGCTTAGTTGAGGGCTAGTCTTTCTTTTTTTTTCTTTTTGAGACAGAGTCTTACTCTCCCTCCAGGCTGGAGTGCAGTGGTGTGATCTCAGCTCACTGCAACCTCCGCCTCCCGGGTTCAAGCATTTCTTCTGCCTCAGCCTCCTGAGTAGCTGGGACTACAGGTGCACACCATCACACCCAGCGAATTTTTGTATTTTAGTAGAGACGGAGTTTCACCATCTTGGCCAGGATGGTCTCTGTCTCTTGACCTCGTGATCCGTCTGCTTCAGACTCCCAAAATGCTGGGATTACAGGCATGAGCCACCACGCCCGGCCAAGGGCTAATAATTGTTATGTATTTCCCAAGCACTCCATCCAGTGTCCCATGATGACTTAGGAGTGCTGAGAACAAGCACTTATCAGAGCCTGTATGATTCTGCTGTAATTCTTTCAGATGATTCTCTCTTGGGGTTTTTTTTTTTTTTTTTGAGACAGCCTTGCTCTGTTGCCCAGGCTGGAGTGCAGTGGCGCCATCTCGGCTCACTGCAACCTCTGCCTCCCAGGTTCAAGTGATTCTCGTTCTTCAGCCTCCTGAGTAGCTGGGATTACAGGCATGTATCACCACACCGTGCCAATTTTTATGTTTTCAGTGACGAAGGGATTTTGACGTGTTGCCTAGGCTGGTCTTAAACTCCTGGACTCAAGTGATCCACCTGCCTCAGCCTCCCAAAGTGCTGAGATTACAGGTGTGTACCACTGCGCCCACCCTCTCCTGGGCCTTTAGTAGTTTTCTCACTTGCATAGTCTATGTTCTCTTGAATTCTGTTGGATACTTTGGACCCTTTGCAAATCTCTAGGGTTCTCTATTCTGTGCAGCTTTCTTCTCTTTGGTTACTCTGTCCTGGGAGCTCTTGCTGCCTTGATTTTCCCTGGACTCAGCTCCATGTCCTTGATTCAGGGCATCTGCCAGGTTCTGCCTCAGTTTACTCTGCGTGCAGCAGTGGTAAGCTGAGGCAGTTGCAGGGCTCACCTTTTTGTTTCCTGTGTCTCAGGGATTGCCGGTGTCCTTCATTGCTTGATATCCAGTCTTGAAAAACATATAATGTATTTTGTTTTTTATAATTTAAGTTACTTTTTCCGGAGGAATAGTAAATCTGGTTCCTGTCGCTCTATCTTGCCTAGTAGTGGAAATCTTATGTTTTCTTACAGATTTTTTGTTTTTGTTTTCTTACATCTAAATATTTTTTCATGTTAAGTTTACTCAGCTGTGAGGTCATAGAGTTACTTTATTTATCTTTTCAGATTGCTACCTAATACCATTTATTTACTTGACATCTAGTTTATCATCTTTATCATGTATTATATTCCTGAATGTCTTCGGGTCTATCTTAGGACTTCTCTTCTCTGTATGTGTCTGTCGGATGCCAGCAACTCTCTGTTTTAGTAACAGAGGCTTTTCCATATCTTTACATATCCAGGTGTGCTAGCCGTTTTTAGAGTTTTTTTTCCCCCCAGCTTTCTCTCAAACTCTTCTTATTTGTTCTGGCTTATTTTTCCATATGAACTTTAGGATCCACTTGCCTTCCATGAAGAAACAAAACATCCTGTTAACTATTTACATGAATTAGCCTAGGCAGAAAAAAATATTTATAATGACTTGTCTGTTCACAAACATGGTATGGCTTGCCTTTTTTTTTTTTTTTGAGACCAAGTCTTGCTCTGTCGCCCAGGCTGGAGTGCAGTGGTGCCATCTCAGCTCACTGCAGCCTCTTCCTGGGTTCAAGAAATTCTCCTGCCTCAGTCTCCTGACCAGCTGGGACTACAGGCGCATGCCATTACGCCCAGCTAATTTTTGTATTTTTAGTAGAGATGGGGTTTCACCATCTTGGCCAGGATGGTCTCTATCTCTTGACCTCATGATCCGCCTGCCTCGGCCTCCCAAAGTGCTGGGATTACAGGCGTGAGCCACCACACCCGGCCATGGTATGGCTTTTTGACTGCTGAAGTCTTCTTTTGGGTCCCTCAGTAATATATTAAAATTTCATACCTGTCTTGCACATTACATGTTAAACTTTTTCTTAGATATTTAGGAACTACAAACGGGATTTTTATATTCTATTTTATTTCATGTATGAACCATTTTCTGAACAGTTAACTCTTACAGCAAACATTTTAATTTTATTTAACTTTGACTCCTCAATGTTTGGAAATTAAAGACTGAGGAGTTATTGTAACCTCCATAATGCTACGTTTACATTGTAGATGAATACCAAATGGCCTTGTTTTTTTTTTTAATATTATAGGAATTAACCTTTCTGATCTTGTAGGTATTTTATCTTATTATAGCCCTTATAAATAAGACTTTATTAATATTCTTGTTTAGCAGCCTGTTTTTTTTGTTTTTGTTTTTAGTTGTTTTTTTGTTTGTTTGTTTTTTGTTTTTGAGACAAAGTTTCACTCTGTTGCCCAAGCTGGAGTGCAGTGGCATGATCTCAGCTCACTGCAACCTCCACCTCCCAGGTTCAAGTGATTCTCCTGCTTCAGCCTCCTGAGTAGCTGGGACTACAGGCACCGGCCACCATGCCGACTAATTTTTGTATTTTTAGTAGAGATGGGGTTTCACTATGTTGACCAGCCTGGTCTTGAAATCCTGATCTCGTGATCCACCCACCTCGGCCTCCCAAATTGCTGGGATTACAGGTGTGAGCTGCTGTGCCCGGCCAGCAACCTGTATTTGAAGGGTAAGTTAACAAAGCTGATGGTGAACATATTTCAGTAAATAGATTTCTTTGCTTGATAAGTGCATAGGAATTTGCTCGAGAAGCAAAACAGCTTTTTAAAAACTTAAGGTTTGGCTGGGTGTGGTGGTTCACACCTGTAATCCCAGCACTCTTCCACCCAGAGGCAGGTGGATCACTTGAGTCCAGGAATTCAATACCAGCCTGGGCAACATAGTAAGACCCCATCTCTACAAACAATATAACAATTAGCTGGCTGTGGTGGCATGTGCCAGTAGTCCCAGCAACGTGGGAGACTGATGAGGCAGGATCGCTTGAGCCTGGGAAGTCAAGGCTGCAGTGAGCTGTGATTGTTCCACTGTACTCCAGCCTGGGCAAGAGAGTGAGACCCTATTTTAGAAAAGAAAAAAACCCTTAAGGTTTTACATTGCTGAAAGAAATTAAAGACACAAATAAATGGAAAGACATCCTGTTGCTTGTGAATTGGAAGACTTAATATTCTTAAGATGTTAATAACCACCTAAAGCTATCTGCAGATTGATGCAGTCCCTATCAGAATCCTAATGGCATTTTATACAGAGATAGAAAAATAATCCTAAAATTTATATGGAACCTCAAAGGACATTGAATAGCCAAAACAATGTTGAAAAGGGGGAAGGGGGCGGGAAACTAGAGGCTTAAATTCCTGATTTCAGAATATATTACAAAGTCACAGTAATCAAAGCAGTATGATACTGGCATGAGGACAGACCAATGGAATAGAATAAACAGCCCAGAAAAAAACCCTTATATATATGGTTAAATGATCTTTGGCAAAGATGCCAAGAATTTGTGTCTTCAATAAATGGTTTGGGAAAACTGGATATCCACCTGCAAGAGAATAAGGTTGGACTCTTACCTTACCCTATATACAAAAATTAATGCAACGTATCTTAAAGACCTAAACATAAGACCAGAAACTATAAAAGTCTTAGACAGAAGCATAGGCAAATGCCTCATGACCTTGGGTTTGGGAATAATTTATTGGATATGATATCAAAAGCACAGGCAGCATAAACAGAAATAGACAAGTGGGATTGCCTCAGACTTTGAAACTTCTGCTCAGCAAAGAAAACAGCTGAGTGAAAAGACAGCCTATAATGGAAGCAAACCATATCTGATAAGGGGATAGCACAAGGGGCTAATATAGAGAGTATACACACAACCTCTGCAACTCAACAAACCAAACAAACCAATTGAAAAATAGGCAAAGGACTTGAATCAACAGTTTTCTAAAGAAGATACACAGCTGACCAACGAGCATATGAAAACTGCTCCACAGCCAGAGCTGTGGCGTGCATCTGTATGTAGGCCCAGCTACTTGGGAGGCCGAGGTGGGAGGACCACTTGAGCCCAGGAGTTTGAGGCCAGGCTGGGCCAAAGAGACCCCATCTCTAAAAAAGGAAAAAGGTGCTCACTGACACTAATCTTTAGAGACATGTAAATCAAAACTACACCTTTTAGGATGGCTGCTGTCAAAGGAAAAAAAAAAAACAGGAAATAAATGTTGGCGAGGATGTGGAGAAACTGGAAGTCTTGTACACTGTTCATGGGAATGTAAAATGGTGCAGTTGCTATGGAAAATAGTATAGAGGTTCCTCAGAAAGCTAAAAATTATCCAGCAATCCTGCTGCTGTTTATAACACCAAAAGAATTGAAAACAGGAGCACCCAGTGGTACTTTCACACTTATGTCCAGTGTAGTTCAGCATTTTTCACAAGCGCCGAGAGGTGGAGGCAGCCTCAGTGTTTATCAACAGATGAACGGAAAAGACAATGTGGTATGTATGTAACAGCGGAACATTATCCAGCTTTAAAAAAGAAAGAAATCCCGTCATATGCTACAACATGGATGAAGCTTCAGGACATTATGCTACGTTCAATAAGCTCGTCACAAAAAGACAAATACTGCATGATTCCACGTATATGGGGTATCTAAATTAGTCAGACTCCTAGAGACAGAAAGTAGAATGGTGATTTCCAGGAGCTTTGGGGGATGGGGAAAAGAGGAGTTCTGTTCAGTGGATAGAGAGTTTCAGTTTAGCAAGGTGAACAACTTTTAGAGATGTATTGCACAGCAGTGCACTTACAAGTTAACATTATTACATTGTGCTCTTAAAATGGCTAAGATGGTACATTTTATGTTGTTATTGACTGCAATTTAAAAACTTATTTATTTATTTATTTATTTTTTGAGACAGAGTCTCACTCTGTTGCCCAGGCTGGGGTGCAGTGGTGCAGTCTTGGCTCACTGCAAGTTCCATCTCCCGGGTTCATGCCATTCTCCTGCCTCAGCCTCCCAAGTAGCTGGGACTACAGGCGCCGCCACTACACCCAGCTAATTTTTTTGTATTTTTTTAGTAGAGACAGGGTTTCACCATGTTAACCAGGATGGTCTCGATCTCCTAACCTCGTGATCCGCCCGCCTCGGCCTCCCAAAGTGCTGGGATTACAGGCGTGAGCCCCTGTGTCTGGCCTAAAAACTTTTACATCTATTTCTATTTGCAGACTAATCTTAATTTTCTATTTGTGTAGCTTTTCTTTCCTGAATTACATTAGGCTCCTGAAGATCAAGACTCCAGATTTCAAAGAATATTTTACTTGTACCTTAAGCAAATAAGTACATACACCTGACAAATGAAAAGGTTACTTTTAGGAATGGAATGGAAATATGAAAGTAGAATTGTTTAGGACAATTTAGGCTGTGTGATTAAGCATAACAGAATGCTTACATATTCATTCAAATTAAACAAAAAACCAATTAACTTACTAGGCGTAATTTTTTTTTTTTTTCAGACGGAGTCTCACTTTGTTGCCCAGGCTGGAGTGCAATGGCGCAATCTCAGCTCACTGCAATCTCCACCTCCCAGATTCAAGCAATTCTCCTGCCTCCGCCTTCCAAGTAGCTGGGATTACAGGTGCATGCCACCACGCCTAACTCATTTTTTTGTATTTTAGTAGAGGTGGGGTTTCACTGTGTTGCCCAAGCTGGTCTTGAACTCCTGAGCTCAGGCAATTCATCCGCCTCGGCCTTCCAAAGTGCTAGGATTACAGCATGAGCCACTGCACCCGGCCAGCAGGGTACTTTTAATCAAAATGTTTAATACTTTATGAATTTCGTTCTACAGAAAGATTTAATTCCTGCTTTCTGGTGGTGTTTTGTCTATTATAACTATCCAAGTGATACTACAAAATTTAAATCTACTTCATAGTTACAAGCTAAACATCACTTTGTTATAAAATAGATAAATATAATTCAGTATTGACATTAAAATTCCCAGATTTTTACTGACTTCTTCTGAAACCGCCCTTTTCATGTAAGAAAAGGCAGTGTTTTAAAAACTACAAATTTGGCTGGGTGCAGGGGCTCACGCCTGTAACCCCAACATTTTGGGACTATCACTTGAGCCCAGGAGTCCAAGACCAGTGTGGTTAACATAGCAAGACCTTGTCTTAGCCAAAACTACAAAACTTAGCCGGGTGTGGTGGCGCGTCCCTGTGTCCCAGGGACTTGGGAGGTTCAGGCGGGAGCATCGCTTGAGCCCAGGAGGTAGAGGCTGCAGTGAGCCTTGATGATGCCACTGCACTCCAGCCTGGGTGACAGAATGAGCCTTATCTCAGAAACAACAAGAAAAGCCCTATAAATTAAAGTACATTTTCCATTCTGGCTAAAACTAACTCAAAATTTTAATGTCAATTTGGGAAACTTAGTGAGCTTTTTGCCCTGAACATCAAAGTATAAGGAAATTTCTCTTAAAATCCTTTGGCTTCCAGTGGAGCTGCTGACAGGCTGTGCACTGCAGTGGGCTGCTGCAGAGAGCTGAATGTTACTGCTGTGGAAATGTGTTGTAAAAGCTGGCTTATAAGTAAAGGCAGCACACTCCTTTGCTGAAAGCCCTGCATGGGTTTATAGGGGGCTTCCAGTGAACAGCCCACTCCTTCTCCTGCATTTCCACACAGTTCTGCTGCTTCCTGCCCCTTCCCCAGGACCCCCACAGTGTTTCTTTTGTAGTATGGCAGCCCCCACAAGAAGCAAAGCTTTGAAGGGAATTGAAGCTTTCTATGATGTGGGTTTCAGGGTTTTTTTGGTTTTCCTTTCTGAAAAAGAAAAAATTAAATCTTGAAAGCCATATCGTATAAAGTAGGCAGTCTGGAAGTCACTTACCTGAGTCACTTAATTATTTTTCCGTAGGCTTTTCCTTGAAATAACACTATGATATAATAATGAGTAATTGTGGGGGTGGGGCGGGGAGTTGGTGCCCTTTAAAGAAATTGCTCTAGGGCAATTGTTGATACATGTGCTCCTTCATATTTGTTGATTCAGAATACATGGGCTACATATGTTCATATATCACCCTGTTGTCACAAGCCCTGTGCAGGCTACTTACTCTTCCTTGGTGCTGCCTCTCCCTTTCTAAAATTAGGGTGCTAAGACCTATATCATCAGACTGGTGGAAGGTGAAGGAGATCATATGTGTAAAGTGCCTAGACTAAGATGTACTCCACAGAGCCCTGCCTCTGTGTGCATATTCACTTGTTTATGAAACAGGCATCAGCTGAGTGCCTGGTGTGAACTCAGCAGTACAGGGCCAAGTGTATCTGCCCAGGGGTGCTCTGGTGCCTGGTACTGGGATCAAGGCTCCCGGCAGCAAAGGCCCTCGAGGCAGAAGGAACACTGTTTGCTCCTTGCCTCCATGGAGGCCTTTTGGCTGTCAGGTTCCCCCTTGTCAGAGGCTACAGATTAGAAACTGCTCGGTTTATTTCCTCTGTCTGTGCTGCCCATTGCAGTGACCACTACCCACATGTGGCTCCTGTACTGGACAGAGCGGATAGAGACCTTCCCCTTCTTGCAGAAAGTTCTTTTGGATGGTGATGTTCTAGGTGGTGAAAGAGCTTGGCCTAGTCACTTTTCTCTTTTTTTTTTTTTTTTTTTTGAGACGGAGTCTCACTCTGTTGCTTAGGCTAGAGTGCAATGGTACAGTCTCATCTCACTGCAGCCTCCGCTTCCTGGGTTCAAGCGATTCTCCTGCCTCAGCCTCCTGAGTAGCTGGGATTACAGGCACGCGCCACTACGCCCGGTTAATTTTTGTATTTTTAGTAGAGACAGGGTTTTGCCCAGTTGGCCAGGCTGGTCTTGAAATCCTGACCTCAAGTGATCTGCCCACCTCAGCCTCCCAAAGTGCTGGGATTACAGGCGTGAGCCACTGCACCTGGCCTGTTTTCTCATTTTAAATCCGGTTTATGTTTTTTTTTTTTTTAAAAAGTAACGGGGTTGATAGAATATAGGGGATGGCGATAATCTATTAAAGATAATTTAGGCCCTATTTCCATGAATTTTCCTTTGTGACAATTTTAGAACCTGAAGAGCTACCTCTTAAAAATTTTAAAATATGAGCTGGGCATGGTGGCTCAGACCTATGATCCCAGCACTTTGGGAGGCTGAGGCCATAAGCTTGCTTGAGCCCATCCTGGGCAACATGGCAAGACCCTATCTCTACAAAAAAAAATTTAAAAATGAGCTGAGTGTGGTGATGCACGCCTGTGGTCCCAGCTACTCAGAAGGCTGAGGTGGGAGGATCGCCTGAGCCCAGGAGGTCAAGGCTGCAGTGGGTTGTGATTGTACTACTGCACGACATCCTGGGTGACAGGTGACCCTATCCGTAAAATAAAATTATTAAAAAACAGTCTTTTGCAGACTGAAGAAGGATACAAATACTATTTCAAGAATCTTTGAAAGAATTTTTCTGCTTAACCACACTTATCTTTTCTGGTAGGTCTTTTAAAGTTGCAATGTCATGTACTGTCAGCAGTCTCTAACAGATACTAAGGTCAAGATCATTCTCAATTATATTCTTTACAGAATACTTCATTAATTCTGTAGCCTTTTCATGGATCTGTTTCAGTTAAGAGTTTTGGGGTGGCCTTCCCTCCTCCCACCCCAGCTTTTAAAAAAAATGAAGTGTAATTTGCATACAGTAAAATGCATGGATTTATGTGTGGTTTGAATTTTAGCAAGTGAACAACTACACTAAAGTTCCCTGGGTGTTTCCTGTCATCCCCCTACCCCGAGCATCTGCTGTCTGATTTCTGTCACTATCGATTAGTTTTACCTGCTCTTGAACTTGATGCATATGGAATCATAAGACATAAACTCTTGTGTCTGTCTCCTTTTGCTGAGCATAGCGTTTCAGGGACACAGCGTGTTCTGTGTGTCAGTACTTCACTCCTTTGTTACTGCTGAGCGGTGTTCCCTTGTATGAGTGTATGCGGTCTATCCATTGTCTTATTGATGTACATTTGGGTTGCTTTCAGTTTTTAGCTTTTATAAAACTGCTACAAATAGTCATCTGCAAATCTTTTTGTCGACACACATACTAATTTGCCTTAGGTATATACCTAGGGGTAGAATGTCTGGGTCGTAGGGAAAGCCTAAGTAACTTTGTAAGAAACTGCTCAATTTTGCCTTCATACCGGTTTACTTTCCCATTAACAGTGTGTGAGTTCTGATTGTGCTACATCTTCTCCAACAATTGGTGTTGTCATTCTAATTTTAGCCATTTTAATGGGTGTGAAGTGGTATTTCATTGTGGTTTTAATTTGCATTTCCCTGATGTTGAATGCTTTTTTCATGGGCTTATAGGCCATTCCTGTATCTGCTTTAGTGAAATGTATTCAAAACTTTTGCCCTGGTTCCCATTTTAAAAACTTAGTATGTACCTTACAATGAGAACGCAGGGACACAGGGAGGGAAACACCACGCACGGGTGCCTGTCGCGAGGCGGGGGCAAGGAGAGGGAGAGCATTAGGGCAAATACCTAATGCATGCGGGGCTTAAAACCTAGCTGATGGGTTGGGGGTGCGGCAAACCGCCATGGCACATGTATACCTGTGTAACAAACCTGCACGTTCTGCAAGTATATCCCAGAACTTGTCAAGTTAAAAAAAAAAGTGCCTTAATCCCTTCTGCACCATTTTCTTTAAAAAAACAACAATAGTGCAATTGGCATGACAATGATTTTTAAATCTGAGAAGTCGTTTTCTAAAGAAAGAATTACTTATTATGTTGAGTGGCCTAGAATGGTGAATGTCCTAAATAATGTTAAGAAGGATTTCAAATATCATTGGAGATAAAATATTATGAATAATATTTTGCTTTTGATAAAGCAATTATATATTCAAAATACTCACTGAAGTAAGTTTTGGCTGGGCGTGGTGGCTCCTGCCTGTAATCCCAGCACTTTGGGAGGCCAAGGCAGCTGGATCACCTGAGGTCAGGAGTTGGAGACCAGCCTGACCAACATGGTGAAACCCCGTCTCTACTAAAAAGACAAAAAAATTAGCAAGGCATTCTGGCACGCACCTGTAATCCCGGCTACTTGGGAGGCTGAGGCAGGAGAATTGCTTGAACCTGCGAGGCAGAGGTTGCAGTGAGCCAAGATTGTGCCACTGCACTGCACCCTGGGCGACAAAGTGGGACTCTGAGTCTGTCGCAAAAAAATAAATAAATAAAATAAAGTCTGTCTTATTAACTGCCAAGAAATCTGAAATGATATAGACACTTGCTTATCTTTTTTCCCCTTTGAAATGCTTATTTAGATGGAAAAATTAGAATGTAACCTATCAGAATTCTTGGCTTATGATCCTAGAAGAGTATCTGTCTGCTGAAAGTGAATGCTTTATTCCTCTGTGCCTTCTCTTCTCTGGGTCAGGAGTCTGACTTTCTTGACCATGATCCAAATGTTTTAGGGCATGTTAGTGATACCATATGTAATCTAATTCTTTGTACCATACTGCTGGAAACGGACCTGAGCCAATCTGGTTGTACCCCTTAGGACTTTTTGACAGGTTACAGTCACAGCCAGAAAGACTCGAGGTAGATGGAGTTCAGCTGCTCCCGCACAACACTGCTACCAAGTCATAATAAAAGCTGGCCTCCGATGAAGAAGTCTGCCCCTCAGCAGTCACTTATTAAATGTGTATTTATTAGCAAGCGGGCGCAAAACAGATGGTGCGTCCTGCCCTGACATTTTGCAGGTGCTCTGACCCCGCCTTCTATGAAAAGCTTACCTGGAGCACAGCTGTAGGATTTGTCATGCTTGTAGTTCCTCCCGGTCAATCAGAAATCCTCGCAATCAGGCCAGGCTTGGCGGCTCACGCATGTAGTCCCAGCACTTTGGGAGGCTGAGGCAGGCAGATCACTTGAGGTTGGGATTTCCAGACCAGCCTGGCCAATATGGTGAAACCCTGTCTTTACTAAAAGTACAAAAATTAGGTGTAGTGGTGCGTACCTGTAGTCCCAGCTACTCTTGAGACCGAGGCAGGAGAATCTCTTGAACCCGGAAGGTGGAGGTTGCAGTAAGCCCAGATCACAGCGCTGCACTCCAGCCTGAGCTACAGAGCAAGACTCTGTCTCAAAAATAAATAAATACTCACAGCCAGTAGCTGGATGGTGGCGCTGGTTTACACATCCAGACTGAAGTATCAAACACTATCCCTGAAGAATGGTCTCGTTAGATTCCTCTAATCTGTTCATGCAAATGTGGGGTGTATCTGTAAAATATTTTATGCAAATTTGCATATGTGGACGGTCACTAATTTCACCAATGAGAGCCCATTTCTTTCTTTTTTTTTTTTTTTTTTTTTTGGAGACGGAGTCTCACTCTGTCGCCCAGGCTGGAGTGCAGTGGCGCAATCTCGGCTCACTGCAAGCTCTGCCTCCCGGGTTCCCACCATTCTCCTGCCTCAGCCTCCCGAGTAGCTGGGACTACAGGCGCCGCCATCTCGCCCGGCTAGTTTTTTTATTTTTTAGTAGAGACGGGGTTTCATCGTGTAGCTCAGGATGGTCTCGATCTCCTGACCTCGTGATCCACCCGTCTCGGCCTCCCAAAGTGCTGGGATTACAGGCTTGAGCCACCGCGCCCGGCCCGGGAGCCCATTTCTAACAGAGATTATTCTGATGAACACGCCACTGATTTTACCAATAAAAATATTTTTGGTGCCCAGTATTTGAATTATAAATTTTCCAGAGGTATGGATAACAGAAGAGCTACTGTATTACTTCTGGAATGTGACTTCCTGCCTTAATAACAGCCGTCCATCTCTGGAGTGTGAGTTTCTGATTTGAGCAGCTGCCGCCAGATCTGCCTGATCGACTCCCTGGTGTAGCTTAAACCAATCATATGTGTGTTATCCTTGTCTCTGAAGTTAAAGTAAATTAACAACCCAGGCCCATTATATAAAATTAGTAAGAGGAATTCATCTGGATAGTCCATACTCTCTCCTGATCAATTTAATTAGTAAATCTGGGGAAAGTCTCAGATGATAGTTTAATTATACAGCATCCAGTGACAAAGGAAACTAAGGTCTTGAACTCTAATTTTGCTTTTGTGTTGTTTGAAATGTTTGTTCCTCGGTGCCATAAAGAAATAGCTCTTGAACCTAAATTTAATTTATTTTGCAAGGCCATTTTTACTGCAGAAAGGGTACACTCACCAGCAGTTTTGCCACGAGAGTACACCAAACAGAGAAGACAGGGTCATTTATAACCTGACGGACCCACCCTACTGCTGTGTCCGGTTTCCACGGGCTGGAGCCGTACCTTACATTCCGTATTGTATTTGTCCCGATTGGCTGGCAACTTGGAACTTTTTAAAAGAGGCGAAGGTAGAGTGGAACAAAGGAAGAAGGAAGTAACTTGTGGAATGCTTAAGAAAGGTAAAAACACTTTTAAATAAGGAAGGGGAACAGGCTATGACCTAATGCTTGCTTGGACCAGTATAAGTATGCCAGGGCAAATATTTAGGCTAAATTGTGGGAGCTAAGAACACAAAGTATATTGATGTTTTTATTACGGCTAGCAGATACTTAAGAATGTTAGCACAGGTCTTTGGATAAATTTTGCTTCTAGGAGAAGTTACTATTCCTAATTAGATGGGGAGGAAAGTCTTTGAAGAGGAACCTCTACTTTACTTTTTACAGTGTCATATTGACGGACAGCATGTGGGATGGGGGCTGGAGAGGTTTTTCCCAGTGACTTAAGTTTCAGGGCCCCTTGTCGGAAAACAGAAGGAGAAGCAGAGAGCTTGCTGATGGAGCTGTCCCTCGGTTCTCCCCGTGAAGCACACTAGGAGTCAGCTTTGTGTCTCCAGCCAGGGCTGCAGGGGATAACTAGGATAAGGAAAGATGATGATGAAAGCAGCTGGCTGGAGTTGTTACCGCATCTTTCCATTTCAGAGTGCTAGCTACCGATGCCGTGTTTCGCCTTATGTCTGTGCTGGGAGGCAGGAAATAGCGGTGGTTCGACCACGCTGAACAGGGATGCAGAGGACACTGAGGTTGAGGGGGACAGAACTGTGAAAGGTGAAAGGCTTCTTCCTCATCCTTCCCTCACTCCCCAGAGGAATATATTTTCACTTATGAACTAACACCAACACGTTCAAAGCCACGTCATAATCAAAAAGTAAAAGCTTCCTTCCCTGCCCCCAAACCCCAGTTCCATCTCCTTGGTAACCACTGTAATTCCTTGGTGGGGGCATTTTTCTGTTGCCTTTCTGTTTATTTTTTGATTAATTTAATTTTTTAAGGGATGAGGTCTCTATCGCCCAGGCTCGAGTGCAGTGCTACAGTCATAACACACTGTGACCTCAACCTCCTGGGCTCAAGTGATCCTCCTGCCTCAGCCTCCCAAGTAGCTGCAAGTATAGGTGTGAGCCACTGTGTCTGGCCCTCTGTTTATCCATATTTTAGAAGATTGTTTATTTATTTATTTTCTTCTTGTCCTTCAGTGGATACAAATCTGTTATTTATTTTTATCGTTTTTGAGACAGAGTCTCCCTCTCGTTGCCCAGGCTGGAGTGCAGTGGTGCAGTCTCGGCTCACCTCAACCTCCCCCTCCCGGGTTCCAGTGATTCTCCTGCCTCAGCCTCCTGAGTAGCTGGGATTACAGGCACGCGCCACCACGCCTGGCTAATTTTTGTATTTTTAGTAGAGACGGGGTTTCACTATGTTGGTCAGGCTGGTCTTAAACTCTGGACCTTGTGATCCACCTACCTCTGCCTCCCAAAGTGTTGGCATAACAGGCACGAGCCACCGTGCCGAGCTTAAATCTGTTTATTTTTATACATATAAATTTACCTTAGAAATAAGGCTTAGTTTTGATTTATTTTGTTTACATATATCATGCAATTAGGTTTTTTAAATACTTAGTTGATCCTTGTATGACTGTGGAAAGATTACATATTGATCTACTTTATTAACTTTAAGTGATAGTATGACTGCCATAGTTTAATTATTGCCCTATTAATGGCAGTTATTTCCATTTAGTCTTACTGCAGACACTGCTATAGTGAACACCTGTCAATTACTTCTTAGTACTCCTATGCCAGGATTTGTCTCAGGTCGATTTCAAGAGAGGGATTGGCTGGGTTACCAGTTAACAGGCATAACAGATTCTGCCAGATTGCCCTCCAGAACACCCCCATCTATTTACAGCCTCACTGTCTTTGTAAAAAAAAGTCAATCTAGCCAGGCGCAGTGGCTCGCGCCTGTAATCCCAGCACTTGGGGAGGCCGAGGTGGGCGGATCACCTGAGGTTGGGAATTCGAGACTCGCCTGACCAACATGGAGAAACCTCGTCTCTACTAAAAATACAAAATTAGCCAGGCGTGGTGGTGCATGCCTATAATCCTAGCTACTCAGGAGGCTGAAGCAGGAGAATCGCTTGAACCCGGGAGGCGGAGGTTGCGGTGAGCTGAAATCAGGCCATTGCACTCCAGCCTGGGCAAAAAAAAAGAACGAAGATCTCAAAAAAAAGTAGCAATCTTCCCACAACCTTTGCCTAGGATTGCTATCAGTATTTTAATTTTTTCCCAACTGGATGACATGAAATGAAATTTCACTATTTTGTAATTTTCATTTTTCTCATTACTAATTAGGCCAAATATGTCACATAGTTTTTGGTCATCTGTATTTATTTTTCTGGTTTGCCTTTTTAATATATGATTATTTTCATTGCACTGTGTATAATTTTAAGATTTTTATAGAAATAGTTTTATATTTATATATATTCCTTGTTATGGAAGCTACAAATAGTTTCTCCTAGTCAGTTGCTTTAAAAAAAACGAAAAAGCTTTTAGAGTTACAGAAAAGTTATAAGAATAGTAGAGCATTCCTGTGTCCACCTCACGCAGTTTCACTTTTCTCTAGTGTTGTCATCTGTCTTCATCATCTAGGGCTGCTGTGACAGAATACACTATGCATAGTCTGCGTGGCGTAGACAACAAATGCATTTTGTCACAGTTCTGGAGCTTAGGACCTCCAAGAACAAGGAGCCAGCAGGGTTGGCTTCTCCTGAGGACTCTCTCCTTGGCTTGCAGGCTGCCTCCTTCTCCTTTTACCTCCACATGGCCTTTCCTCTGTGCATTCAGTGGGAAAGAGTGCTCTGGTGTCTCTCTCTCTCTCTCTCTCTCTCTTTTTTTTTTTTGAGACGGAGTCTCACTCTGTCCCCCAGGCTGGAGTGCAGTGGCACGATCTCGTCACACTGCAAGCTCCGCCTCCCAGGTTCACGCCATTCTTCTGCCTCAGCCTCCCAAGTAGCTGGGACTGCAGGTGCCCGCCACCTTGCCCGGCTCATTTTTTGTAAGAGACGGGGTTTCACCATGTTAGCCAGGATGGTCTCGATCTCCCGACCTCGTGACCCACCCGCCTCAGCCTCCCAAAGTGCTGTGATTACAGGTGTGAGCCACCGTGCCGGCCCATATCTCGCTTCTTATAAGGCTATCAGTCCCACCTGTATGACCTTGTTTGACCTTGATTTCCTCCTTAAAGGCCCTATACCCAGTAGTCACATTGGGGGTCAGGGCGTCAGCATAAGAATTTTAGGCACACAATTCAGTCCATAACATCATCTTACATTACTGTGGCACTTTAAGAAACCAGCACTGGGCTGGGCACAGTGGCTCATGCCTGTAATTTCAGCACTTTGGGAGGCCAAGGCAGGCGGATCACCTGAGGTCAGGGATCCGAGACCAGCCTGGCCAACATGGTGAAACCCTGTCTCTACTAAAAATACAAAAATTAGCTGGGCGTGGTGGCAGGCGCCTGTAATCCCAGCTACTTGGGAGGCTGAGGCAGGAGAATCACTGGAACCCAGGAGGCAGAGGTTGCAGTGAGCCGAGATGATGCCTCTGCACTCCAGCCTGGGCAACAGAGTTAGACTCCGTCTCAAAAAAAAAGAAACCAATACTGATATGTTATTATTAAGTATACTGTAGACTTTATTGGGATTTCACCAGCTTTCCCATTAACCTTTCTCTATTCTGAATTTCAATCCACATTGCATTTAGTTGTCATCTGCCTAGCCACTTAAGGTCTGTGAAAGTTTGTCAGCCTTTCCTTGTTTTTCGTGATCTTGACAGTTTTGAGAACGGGTCAGGTATTTTGTAGAATGTCCCTCAAATTGGGTATGTCTGCTTGTTTTCCTCGTGACTAGACTGGATTTTTGGCATGAATACCACAGAAGGTGAAGTGCCCTTCTGTCACATCTTGTCAGAGGTACATGAAATCCACATGACGTCACGGGTTAGTCACAATCATTTGGTTAAAATCGTGTTTGCTAAGTTTCTCTTCTGTAAAGTTACTATTTTTCCCTTTCCATACTGTATTCTTCGAAACAAGTCATCTAAGTCCAGTCCACACTCAAAGGGGCGGAGGAGTTAAGCATCACTTCTTGGAGAGAAGTAGCTACGTATATATAATTTGGAATTGTTCTATGAGGAAGATTTGTCTCCTCTCCATGTACTTACTCAGTCACTTATGGATTAAGTATGGATTCATGCATATTACTTTACATTTTGGATTAAAATCCAATATTATGTACTGATTTTGTTGCTCACATTGTTCTTTCTTTGACTGTTGGAGTTTTTCAGGTTGGCTCCAGTATCACACTCTTCTCCCACCCCATTTTCTTAAAAAATATGTTTATAGTGTGTTCTGTACATGTAACAGTCTTTTTTCTTAATAGTGTTTCCTTTTTGTGCCTAAGTTTTAAACTGTGTATCAGTTAGACTAGGCTATGTTGTGATGGCAGCCCCAAAGTCTTAGTGGCATGTGACAAGCAAAGATTTTTTTTGCTCATGACACATGTCCATCACTGGTTAGGTAAGAACTATTACTCTTGCAAACCAGGCTGGTGGAGCATGGCTACTTCATCTGTAAGTTTTTATTGCACATAATGTAAATGAAGTCATATTTATTTTATAATACATATATGTAGTTATCTGTAATGTG
>NW_012120932.1:5172161-5173574 GCF_000951035.1 Colobus angolensis palliatus
TCTGTAAGTTTTTATTGCACATAATGTAAATGAAGTCATATTTATTTTATAATACATATATGTAGTTATCTGTAATGTGTGATACATACACACACAGAAACGTGCACAGCTCTGTAAACAGCTTGTGAACGTCCTGGGTAAGTAGCAGATGGATGGAGAAACAGAACACCACCATAGGCCTGGCACGGTGGCTCACACCTGTCATCTCAGCACTTTCAGGGGCTGAGGCAGGAGGATAGCTTGAGCCCAGGAGTTCAAGACCAGCCTGGGCAACATGGTGAAACCCCACCTCTACAGAAAATACAAAAATTAGCCAGGTGTGGTGGTACGTGTTTGTGGTTCCAGCTACTTGGGAGGTTGAGGTGGGAGCATTGCTTGAGCCTGGGAGGCAGAGGTTGCAGTGAACTGTGATTGCATCACTGCCCTCCAGTCCAGGTGACAGAGGTAGGCTCTGTCTCAGAAACAAAAGTATCATCACACCTCAGGAACCACCCTCTGTGTCATTTCCTGGTGACTACCCCCTTCAAGGATAAACACTACCCTGATTTGTATTGCCATAGATTTGTCTGGTTTTGAAATCTATATGAATGGGATCATACTGTATTTACTCTTTTTTCTTCCAGCTTTTCACTAAATGTTTGTGAGCGTTGTTTGTGATGTGTGTGGCTGTAGCTCAGGCACGCTAATTGCCATGTAATACTCCACTATAAGGAAGCACCCAGCATTCAATTCTATTGTTTCTAGTCATTTGGGTTGTTTTCAGTGTTTGCCTATTATAAATAATGATTCTAGGAGCTTTTAAAAAATACCTTTCTTGGTGAACATGTGTATGAATTTCTGTTGTATGTAAATCTAGAACTGGAATTACTGAGTCATTTGTTGTATGTAAATACTGCCAGCTTTCTAAAACGGTTGTGCTGCCGCTGTAATCTTAAATGCTGCAGGATAGAGGGAGAGTTCCGTGGGGTTTTGCACCCCGGATTAGTGGTCTGGCCTGGGAGTGGCATTCTCACCTCTGTTCACTTAACCATGAAGCAGTCAGCACAAGCAGTCCCTCTGTGGTCTGGGGTGTGGAGAGCCAGAACTATTACGTTCAACTTTTTAATCCAGAAATGATTTTTTTGTAAATGGTGTGATAGAGGGAGACAGTTTTAGGCAAATAGTTTTCCTCAGATTTTTGTTTGACTACGTTCCATAGACTTAAATAAGAATTCTTACTGACATTACTCTTAAAATAATTTGTGTTGAATTTTCTTTGAATGCCCCATTATTGCAAGGTTATTTAGAAATGAGTTTTTTTTTTTTTTGAGATGGAGTCTCGCTGTGTCGCCCAGGCTGGAGTGCAGTGGTCGGACCTCGGCTCACTGCAAGCTCCGCCTCCCGGGTTCCAGTGATTCTCCTGCCTCAGCCTCC
>NW_012120932.1:5175217-5177148 GCF_000951035.1 Colobus angolensis palliatus
GAGGCGGAGCTTGCAGTGAGCTGAGATCCGGCCACTGCACTCCAGCCCGGGCGACAGAGCGAGACTCCGCCTCAAAAAAAAAAAAAAAAAAAAAATTGCTGCTTTCTTTTTTCCTAGCAACTGTATAGCATACCTTTGTCTATCCTTTCATTTCAATTTTTTCTGTAAGGCTTTGTTTTTATTGCCTTTATTAAACATATAGCTTGAGGACTTTTTGGGGTTTTTTGGTTTGTTTTTGGTAGAGATGGTATCTCACTTTCTTGTTCAGGTTGGTCTTGAACTCCTAGATTCAGGGGATCCTCTTGTCTCGGCCTCCCAAAATGCTGGGATTATGTGAGCCCAGCTTAGCTTGAATTTTTTAAACTCATTTTGAAAATCTTGTCTTTTAACAGGTGAATTCTGTTTTGCATTGTAAAATTATAACTTGTACGTTTAGACTTATTCCTACCATCTTATTCTGTTTTGTTTGCCATAATATTTCTTCTTGCTGTTGGGTGCCTTGCTAACATTTTCTCAGTTTCATTTTCTCTCTTGGTGTAGTGATTTGGAAAGTATGAAAACTTATATAGTTCTTCTAGTGCCTCCCTTAAAAAAAAAAACTCATTTATAAAGTATTTCAGAGACGCAAATGAGTATGGAGACTAACATAATTTTGGGGGAGATGTCTAGGGCTTCTGTAGATAAGATTACTTTTTTCTACCTTAGTTCCAGACCAGCTGATTGAGAAACACAGGAGTTAAACAGACAAAGATTAAAATTACCACGCTTGGTTTATCCGTGTGGGCATTTATATCCGAAGGCAACTGGAATTACTTGCGCAAGCAGTCACTGGCACATCGGGCAACCACAAGGACAAGTTCCAGACAGTGCGTCTGCAAACGGGGTAGAGCCTTCGACACCCCGGATCCATGGGTGACTGTGTAGAATAGTGCCTCCTCCACCCTCTTATCTGCGGGAAACATGTAGCACCGGCAAGAAGTAAACATCCGTTATAAATCACATCACTAAGATTTCAGGGTTATTTGTTGTCACAGCTTATTCTGACGAATGAACTCAATTCATCACAGGGTATAGAGTGAACCAGAACCATACTAATTGTAGGTTCGGTCAGTCTGAAGAAGGAGCAGGAAGGATAGTTAGGCTTCTTCAGCTTGTGCATTTCTTATTTCACTCTCTGCTCACGGTATTGACTGGGGTGTTAGCTTTTTCCTTTTTGATATATGGTGCTTTGTAAATTCTAAATACTGACACTTTATTAGTTTTATACATTGTGTGTTCTTCTCCTAGTCTGTGAGTTATGTTTTTAAATTTTGTTTCTGGGCTCCTGTATTGAACAGAAATATTAAATCTTTGTGTGTGTGTGTGTGTGTGTGTGTGAGACGGAGTTTCACTCTTGTTGCCCAGGCTGGAGTGCAGTGGTGCCATCTGGGCTCCCAGCTAATTTTTCTATTGAAACACTAAATCTTTATGTAAACAAGTTTCTCAATCTTTTACTTTACAGTTTGGGTCTTTTTTGTTTTGAGTAAAAAAGAAATCCGTCCCTGTTTCACTAATCTGAGTTATTTTCCCATATATTCTTATACAACTTTTATATCTGGGTTTTTAATATCTAGGTTTTTAATCCACTTGAGGTATTTTTTTGCCTTTGGTGGGTAGTGGTGTATGGTATGAGATAGGGATCAAATTTCTTCCCTCCCCCACCCCCAACAACACAGACACCAGTTGTCCCACGTGTACTGAGTATTCTTCATCCATTGATTTGTAATGCCCCTAATGTCACATATAATGTTTCCATGTATATGTGGCTTTCATCTTTGCCTATTATATCTGTGCCAGTAGTATACTGTGCCAATACTGCCTAAATTCTTGTAAGTTTTAATATATGGTAGAGCAAGAGCCCCCTTCTTGTTCTTTTGTTTTTTTTTTTTTTT
>NW_012120932.1:5177738-5184744 GCF_000951035.1 Colobus angolensis palliatus
ATCTCCTGACTCGTGATCCGCCCGTCTCGGCCTCCCAAAGTGCTGGGATTACAGGCTTGAGCCACCGCGCCCGGCCCGCCTTGTTCTTTTTCAAAATGTTTTTGGTTCTTCTTGGCCCTGTGATCTTCTGGATTAATTTATATGTATTAGCATGTCATGTTTTATGTAATTTATTACATGTAACATGTAAATTTATTACATTTAATTCATACATTAGCATGCAATTTACATGTATTAGTACATTAGGTTTCATGTAGTTTGTTACATGTAACGTAAATTTATTACATTTAATTCCTTTATTAGCATGTCATTTACATGTATTAGCATGTCAGGTTTCATGAAAAGACCTGTTGAGATTTTGATCAGAATTGCATTTCGTTTGAGGGAAATTACCATCTTTATGATATTGAGTCTTCCTGTTGATAAACCTGCTTTATTTCTCCATTTAGCACATCTTTTTTTCTCTATTACATTTCATAATTGCTTATTACAAGTAGATAGAAAAGCTATTGGTTTTTGTGTATTAATCTTCTGTATCCAGAAACATTGCAAAACTTTATTATTTTATTTATTTGAGGAGTTTATCTGCCGATTCTCATCTTTTTTTTTTTTTTTTTGAGACAGAGTCTTACTCTGTCACCCAGCTGGAGTGCAGTGGCACGATCTGGGCTCATGGCAACCTCCACTTGCCAGGTTCAAGCAGTTCTCCTGCCTCAGCCTCCCAAGTAGCTGTGATTACAGGTGCGGGCCACCCAAACCTAACTAATTTTTTTGTATTTTTAGTAGAGACAGGGTTTCACCATTTTGGTAGGGCTGGTCTCGAACTCCTGGACCTCAGGTGATCCACCCGCCTCGGCCTCCCAAAGTGCTGGGATTACAGGCGTGAACCACTGCGCCCAGCTTCTTGTCTGTATTTTTTAGATAGACAATCGTCTGCAAATAAGGACAGTTTTGATTCTTCCTTTCCAGTTTTCTCTGATTTCATTTTTGTATCTTGATGTCAGCTAGCACTTCCAGTTACTACATTGTTAAATAGAGGTAATGATGGTGGGAATTTTTTCTTGCTTTTTATTTTATAGGGATGCTTCTAAAGTTAAGGCATAAAGTGTGATATTTGCTGTTGGAACAATCTTTATCAGCTTAAGGAAGTTCTCTTTTAGCTCCATTGTTCAAAGACTTAATTGGAAATGAGTGTTGATTTTAATGACTTCCTTTTCTGTATTTAATGAGATAATCATGTGACTTTTTCCTGTAATCTGTTCATGTTGATAGGCTTTTTTTTTCTTTCTATGTTGACTAAGATTAATTTTCTTTTCATATGCTGTTGACTGTATTTCTTTTCTGAATTGAGTGTTCATAGCCTTTCTAGATTTTTTTCTCTTGGGTTGTGTTAGGGAAAAACTCAAACTATTTTTCTGCTGTCACACCAACACAGCAATTATCAGCACAAAAGACCTCTGTAATACGTGTGGATTTCTGTGGCAGACACCAGTTGGGTGTCCTCCCGTTCAATTTTGACACCATCTACCTGGAGATAGCATCAGATCTCACAGGTTGAGGGTTCAGTCCCCAAAACTACCCCCTTCTTCCCATAAGTCACAAGTCTGGGCCTCAGCAACTTCTGACTGACTGGCTTCAAGTTGGGGTTCCCGGGATCCCCTCTTTGGGTTCAATTAATTTGCTGGAAGAATCAGGGAAACTCGCTTACTAGTTTATTATGAAGGCTATTTTAAAGGATACAGATAAACAACCACAGGAAGAGATGCACCAGGTGAGGTCTGGAAGGGTCCCAAGTGCAGGAGCTTCTGACCCCGTGGAGTTGGGGTACACCACCCTCCAGGCATGTGGATGAGTTCTCACTCACCTTCCTGTCAGCCTCCATGGTTCAGCTCTCCAGAAGTCCTGTGAACCCTGTCCTTTGGGCCTTTAGTGGAGATTTCGTTGCTTGTCCATGATTGAAGGATGGGCAACTGTGTTGAAATTTGATTGGACAAAAAGGGTATAATCTACACCCAGCAAGGCCTGTCTGTTCAGATTCTTCCAGCCTCTCAGGGCAGCATGCCTTCCTCCAGGGTATGGGGCGGGATGCTTTGTGGAATGAGGGTCTTACAGCTCACAATCATATTAGAGCCCTGCCTTGGGCCGGGGAAAGGAGAGCAGGAAACGGTCAGAGAGATTCTGTTTCCCAAGGCCGGCTTTCTGAGGTCCACAGCACCCAGCATATAACAAGATATTGTAACAAAACTTATGGGAGTTGGGAGCTAGGAACTGTGGATCAAAACCAATAGGTATATAATTATAATATCACAGATGGTGATATTGCTTTGGAGAGACATTTTATCTTTTGTGATAATTAACTTTTATTATAGGTGTTTTCCCCCAAGTCTCTCCTAGTTTTTCCCTTTGTGACTTGTTTTATGTCACACTTTAAAGTCCTGCGTGTTAAATTATAAAATTATTCATTGTTATGAATTACATTACTTCCAAATTAGCCAGGACAAATAAGAGGAGGAAGATGAGGATTAAAATTCATTTATCTGGAATATTTTGTATGAGTTCGTGAATAAAACTTGGGAACCAGAAGAAAAAAAATAATAATAATTCATTATAGCCCGGGCGCGGTGGCTCACACCTGTAATCCTAGCACTTTGGGAGGCCGAGGTGGGCGGATCATGAGGTCAGGAGATTGAGATCATCCTGGCCAACATGATGAAACTCAGTCTGTACTAAAAACACAAAATTAGCCGGGCGCGGTGGCAGGCGCCTGTACTCGGAAGGCTGAGGCAGGAGAATCGCTTGAACCGAGGAAGCGGAGGTTGCAGTGAGCCGAGATCGCGCCACTGCACTCCAGCCTGGCAACAGAGGGAGACTCCGTCCCCCCCAAAAAAAAATCCATTATAATTTTATAGTTATCTGATAGCTTTTTCAAAATTATTTCATCTGTGATGTGTTTTATAAATATGTGATATTAGCATCTCATTTTCTTTTCATACACGTAAACACCTGCCCCATATTGAATAAGGCCTTCTTTGTTACTGAATTGAAATAATCAGTTTTCTTATAAGTGTTCATATATGTCTGGGTCCAGATTGTACATTGCTGTGCTAAAATCCTATTGTTTTAGTTACTATTGACTTACATTTGGGCAAGTCTTTGAGGCTAGGGCTTAATCTTATGCTTCAGATCCAATAGCCTGTGTTCAAATCCCAATTCTGCCACTTCCCAGCAAGCTTTGTGACCTTGTGCAGGTTAGTCACTCCACCTCCTTAGGGCTAGTTGACCCTGGTAGTACTAACCTCACAGGGTATAATGAGCTGAATACAATACGTGGCTCTGAGCTCTCCGTCATCTGAACTCTTCGTCATCGGAACTCTCCGTCATCTGAACTCTCCGTCATCGTTGGTTATCATTATCATTTGAGTGGGTAATGCCGCTGCTGCTGCTTTGTTAATCAGTACTTTCATAAACATTTCTTCCTCTGCTCCCCGTGTTCTTTCCTTCCCTCAAAAAACCAGCGGCTAATACAGATGACAGCCTAATGTCTGTGGTCCTGTCTCTGAGGGGCAATCTGTGTTCAGGTGGAGCCTGTTCCCTCCTGCTCCCTAGCGTGTAAAATCTCCTTTCTGCCTGTCTGTGGTGAACTCAGCAGAGGTTGACTTCCCCCAGCTGTAGGGAAGCTGTCCATTTCTCCATTGGCTCTGCCAGGACCTGTGAAGGCCGTCCACCCAGGTCAAGGGGGAAATACAAAGTGGAGAAAGCCCACTGTGTCTCTAGGTCCAAATAGGGCTCTTTAAATCTTTCCTATTAACAAGCACATACTTTATTATAATTCCCACCAACTCCTACATATTTCCCTGTTTTATGGTCAATTATCGCCAAATACCTATAGCTGTTATCCAGGAAAATGTTTTTCATTTCAGATTTAACAGATATTTGCTAAAGGAAGAGGCAGTCAACCTGGAGGCCCAAAAGTCAAATCCAACAAATTAGGCCCAAGGATGGATTTTAAATACTTTTACTAACATTTTTAAATCATGAGATTTTGTTTCCTTCTCCCATATCATATTAGTCAAAGAAGCAGGAATGATGATGTGGTGCGACAGGGATGTGTAGGCAAAAAGATGACTGCTGCTTTCTGCTTCTGACAACAGAAACATCAGTGGGGGGATACGTGGATTTCTAACAAGATTATAAAGTTAATCGTCAAGCTTTAAGCAAAACTTTGTAAAGAGCCCTGTTTCAGCCGGGCACGGTGACTCATGCCTATAATCCCAGCACTTTGGGAGGCCGAAGCGGGTGGATCACTTGAGGTCGGGAGTTTGACACCTCTACTAAAAATTAGTTGGGAGTAGTGGCATGTGACTGTAATCCCAGCTACTTGGGAGACTGAGGCAGGAGAATCGCTTGAGCCTGGGAGGTGGAGGTTGCAGTGAGCCAAGATTGCACCACTGCACTCCAGTGTGGGCGACAGAGCGAGACTCCGTCAAAAAAAAAAAAAAAGAGCCCTGTTTCTGATTTCAGGTCCTAATAAATGACCCTCAACCCAGCACCGTAGTTTCTGTAGTACTTTATTGGTGTGTTACTCTAACAATAAAATATTGGCATTATGTAGAGATAATTGCACATCAGAAATCAGTGATTTTCCCCCGCCTGTAATATATAAAATACTCCTTAGGGAATTGAACTTAAGGTTTGGGCTGGGAGGGAAAATTTCTTCCCGTTTCCATCTAGCTACTTTTCTAGTTTAAATTGGGTTTTTTGAAAGAAACTGGAATTTCAAGAGATAGGTAGAAACCAAACCATGTTACTAACCAGTTCCCTGGTTTAAATGCGCATAAAGAATATTTTCCAGGTTGCCTCCTACCGTGCTCATTAGATGCTTCCTATCTTGATCAAGAGTCAGCTTTGGAAAAACACTGTTAGCCTGCAAGTTGACTTTTTAAAAGTGGTGTAATTTTGAATAGGTAATACATGGTACAATGCAAAAGCTGTAAAAAGGCATAAATCTCTCTTAACATTCCCTATTTCTAGACGTTGACTTACCAAGGCATTGATACGTTTCTTGTGGCTGCTTCCAGATATTTGCTACCCATGATTTCATCTATAATCATATACATGTGTATATAGGATTTAAACTCACACATAGAAGTGGTAGTACTTAACAGTCCATCGTGGCTATCTTTAGTTTTCAGTTTTCTTTTCTTTTTTCTTCTTCTTTTGAGACGGAATTTCGTTCTTGTTGCCCAGGCTGGAATGCAAAAGTGTGATCTAGGCTCACTGCAACCTCCACCTCCCGGGTTCAAGCGGTTCGCCTGTCTCAGCCTCCCAAGTAGCTGGGATGACAGGCGTGCACCACCACGACTGGCTAATTTTTTGTATTTTTAGTAGAGGCGGGGTTTCACCATGTTGACCAGGCTAGGCTCGAATGCTTAACCTCAGATGATCCATCCGCCTTGGTCTCCCAAAATGCTGTGATTACAGGCGTGAGCCGCCACGTCTGGCTAGTTTTCAGTTTTCAGTCTTAAACATTTCTGCCGAACTTCCCATTTGTTGGCTCCATGGAGGTGGCTCAGTTTGTATTCCCACCCACAGGCGACGTATGTGAGTGACCTCGACCTCCCCACACACCGCAGCACCTTATCCAACTCTCTTGAGTTTTGCCAGTCTGAGGAAAAAATAGTACCACATAGTGGACCTTTGCATTTCTTTTGTGATAACATAAAACTGAAGTTAGGTATCTTCTCGAGATGAATTTAAAATATTTTTCCAGTTTATCTCTTGATTTCGTTTATGTGTCTTTTGCTGTGAAAACTGCTTAAAAATGTGTTTATGGCTTTTAGATTTTGTATCATTTAGCAAGGTCTTCCCCAGTTGGAGAGTATAAAAAAGAATCCAAATATATTTTAAGAAGTCTTTGATCCATCTGGAATTGTAGAATAAGATTAGGAGGTATACAGGTTTACTTTTGAGGCAAAAGTATGTATAAAGTAACACTTTTCTATAGAAAACTTGGGAAAACACAGGAGGGAATGAAAACGAACCCCAATCCCAGCACCTTGGTATCTGTAACAATTGGGATCATGCTTATGCTGGATTTCAATTTTTTTCACTTGAGATTAAAATACAAACACAAGTTTAGAATATATTTTATTTAATGTTTAATTTTTGTGGGTACAAGTAGGTGTGTATATTTATGGGGTGCATGAGATGTTTTGATACAGGCAGGCAATGCACAATCATCGCATCATGGAGAATGGGGTATCCATCCCCTCAAGCATTTATCCTTTGTGTTACAGACACTCCAATTGTACTCTTTTAGTTATTTTTAAATGTACAATTAAGCTATTGTGGACTCTAGTCACCCACACCCGGTTGTGCTGTGAAATGCTGGGTCTTATTCATTTGTAGTGTTTCTTTGTGCCCATTACCCCCACACTACCTTTCCCAGCCTCCGATAACCATCCTTCTACTCTCTATCTCTACAATACTTTTAAATGGTGGTTTAAAACGGGTGTCAACATTTCTGTTTTTAAACCATCCCAAACCGTCCCTTTGAAGGAACGTGTGACCAGAGGGTTGCCTTTAAATCTTGCACAATTAAAAGAAAAGCGTTTTCTCTGAGGCAGCTGATCTCAGGAAATCTTGCACGATTTTGAAGATGCCCGTTTTCCATCAGACCCGGCCCTGCTGGGTCGCTTGGCGGGTCTTGGCGGAGCGAGGGTGCGCTGGGCCCTGCTCCAGGAGGTCGCACTGCAGGGGCCCGGGCCTGGCTCGGCTGCAGCACCTCCTGGCGGCAGGAGTGCGGCGTGGGAGGAGCCAGGAGGCCCCCGCCCCGGCCGGCGTCACCCTCGGGTCTGTCCCTGGTCTGGGACCGAGCCCTTTTGCACGAAGTCCTTTAATCGCTAAGGAGCTTTCCCAGATGCTTCCCTGGCAGGCCCGCTGGCGTCTGACGCACGTCCCCTCTGCGGGGTGTTTGGGACTCGAGGAGCCCTGGCAGGCGCAGGCC
>NW_012120932.1:5184842-5192218 GCF_000951035.1 Colobus angolensis palliatus
CCCTCCCCGCGCCCTCGTCGCCCACCGGGCTGTTTCCAGGAGTTGGGGACTTCCGGGGTTGCGCTGTCGCGTCCGGCCGCTGGGCCGCCGAGGGGTGTCGCTGCCCCGCGCGGCCCTTTAAACTTTGTTTTTTAAACTTCGGGGGTGTGGTCGCGGCGCCTCCCCTCTCGGCGGCTGGCCGTCCTTGCCTCTGCCCCGCCTTCCAGATGCTTGGGAGTCATGAGCCGGGAGGGCGCGGGGGCCGCTCTGGTGGCCGAGGTGATCAAAGGTGAGCCGGGAGGGCGGGGGCTTCCCGGGGACTCCGGCACCCGGGCTGGGACAGGGTGGGCGGCGCTGGCTGGGAGGTGCCCCTAGTCTGGGTCCCGGCCGCCTCTGCCTCCTGCGCGTGGGTGGCCTCGGCACTTGTCCTCAGGCTCTGGGCTTCAGCGCTCATGGGTGGCAGTGACCCTTGCGTGCCTACATCAGAGCCTAGTAGGTGAGCTGCACCTCTCCACCCGCGGGAGCGAGATCCTTGGGCTCTGTCACAGGGATCAAAGGTCCTTGTGGTTGGAAAGGATTAAGCCCTGTCACCCATTTGAGTGTTTGTGGTTGCAAGAAATTTTAGCTGAGAAGTTTACAAGGAAATAAACGCAGCAGTTGCATGAGTTGAATTGCAGATCAAAAAAAAAAAAAAGTTTACCATTTGGAGAAAGGGTGCCAGCTGGCTCTGCTGAAAGTATATATGTTTTAAAGGCTGTACTTGATTTTGCCACGTTGTGAGTGTATTTTCTTAGCACCACTAGTATTACTATTAGATACTGTGGATGACTTTATTTCACCGGAGCATTTTTAGGCATGGAATAAGGGTGGAGCCTCCTGAGCCTTACTACTCATTACCATTCTTGCTAACCTCACAGCAGCCTAACTGCTTTTATGCAACACAAGTTCGTCTCAGACCCATCATGCAGAAACCTCTCATTGCTTCTGTTTTAATGGTAATTTGTCTAATTGTAAAAATACCGAAGTAGCGATTCCAAGATAGAAAGCACTGATCCCTGAAGACAGTTGGAGAAACATATGGTCTGTTCTATAGCTGTAAGTGATAGTTTTGAAGCAGCTTTGAAAGCATTCTTTCTCTTTAAGAGAAAAAAAATAGTTTCTTACTGAAATGACTTTTTAGGATGTCTTGAAAAACGTAGTGAAATTCATCTAGAAACTTACAAGGTTGATGCTAGTCATCACATGCATGCTGCAATTTGCTGAAATGTCTTAATCCAGGGGAGCTAAACTTTTACAAAAATAGGTTTGTTTAGAAATCATGTCACTACATGAAAAATCACCACTTTCGAAACTTACGCTTGAAGGCAGTTTCTCGTTTAAAAATGTGCTCATTGATTATTACCCACCCAAATAGCCAGAATATTTTGTAATTACCCATTACCACTCCTACCATCTGAAACGTGCATGAAAAAAATGAAAAACTGACTTCATCTGAAAAGAGTTGTGTCATGATGTATGAAACGTTTTTTGTAACCTGCAGGAAGGAACATTGCAATTTTTCCATTTCAGATCGCCTTTGTTTTGCCATTCTCTACAGCAGACCAAAGAGTGCATCAAATGTACATTATTTCAGCATAGATAATGAACTGGAATATGAGAAGTAAGTATTGCTCTTTCAAAGATTGTAACTTTTTTTTTTGAAGAATGTAAAGGTATGGTTATAAATGGGACAGCGTGGGAAAATTATAAATCTGTTGGTTGCTAATTACAGGATGCTTGTTTTTCACCTGTAGTAATAACATAAACCTTTAGAGGAAAAAAAAACTTCCCTAAATTTAAACTTTTAGATTTGCTAATCTAATATTTACACTACAATGAGATATAAATGTGTACTAAGTAAGATATTGTGGTTTTGCCCTTGGAATTATGTGTGGAAAAACAGCATTTTAAATTTAGAAGATATATTCATGTTCATTGAGGTTACATATAGGCATTGTAGCACTTGTGGTATTTTTAAATAGGCATTATTTACCAGAATAGTCTTCCACTAGTAAAACAGTACCTTTAAGTTGTATTGGCCCATAACTATTTGGTATATGCTTGCTCATCTTAATTTGATCTTATAGACCCCAAAAAGATGTTTATATTCAGAGCATCTAGAATGTACATCACATTTTTATTTTTCATTTTTAAAGCTTCTACGCAGATTTTGGACCACTCAATCTGGCAATGGTTTACAGATATTGTTGCAAGATAAATAAGAAATTGAAGGTAAAGTCTTTATTTAAGATTTGACTTAAGTAATCATTGTTAGCTTGATACGGGGACGAAAGTAAGCAAAACATCTATTTTTAAAAAGGAAATGCCGTGTTTTTCACTGCAGTGGTGTTTGGAACATGCACATGTTTTTTTTTGTTTTATAAGATCATAGTATATCTATTTGTTTTCTAGAGTTTTGAATGGACAGTTTAAGTTTCAGTCATTTGGTTCTAATATGAATTAGTGATGCCCAAATACTTGAAAAGCCAAAGTGGGAATCAGTTAATTAAGTGAAACTCGTGTTGTCTGACCTTATAGAACTGAAACCTAACAAGAGAAACTCTTCCCTTGCTCTGGCCGTTGTTCTTTCTGCCTTCATTGTGATGGGGAGTGATAGCAAACTAACAAGAAAGATGAACTCATCTTGCTTTCTCTCCTATTTTGAAACTCCCATGATACTGTACTACATAATCCTTCATACATAGAATTAAGGAGCATGAGAATCTAGGGCAAATAGTACGTCATTAAGGCTGTATCACTGAGAGTTACACAAGTGTATTTGTATTGGTGTGAACTTAGACCACATTCATGTGTGTAAAACACTGAATTGCTGGCCATGCACAGCAGGAAGTTAGGTATGTACTGCTTACTAGCAGTTCCAAATCAGTCACTGTAAATTCTCAACTAGAAAATACTGCTTTTTGGGACAGGCACTTTAAAAAAAAACTTTAATTGAATACAGAGAGGAAATAAAATTTATTTTTAATTAGAATTTGAACATGCTTTAATTAAAACCGTATGGGTAAGGCGGATGTTTTTCCTTGACCATCAAAGCTCTACTGACTACATATTGCTACAAAGCTGGAGACTCTTCTTTCTTGCCTTTGTTAAGTAGGAGTATAACTGTTTATGGCCTTGTGCGTTCGAGTTCTCCCTCCTTTTTCCAGTTGCCAGTGGCAGATCTTTTGTTTCATGCAGGGCTAGGAAGCTAAAAATAACTCTCTCTTCCCCCAGCATTTGTTCCTTTGCTTTAATTTTGGAAAAAAAATTTTTTTCCTGTACTCAACCATCTGTGGACTTTTAGTCTTTGGGTCAACCAAAAATGTTTCAGTCCTTTTTTCCTTCTTCCTTTTCTTTTTTCTTTTTTTTTCTTTCCTGAGACGGAGTTTCAGTCTTGTTGCCCAGGCTGGAGTGTAATGGATCATCTGGGCTCACTGTAACGTCCACCTCCCTGGTTCAAAAGATTCTCCTGCCTCAGCCTCCTGAGTAGCTGGGATTGCAGGCGCGTGCAGTGCCACCATGCCACCATGCCCGGCTAATATTTGTATTTTTAGTAGAGATGGAGTGTCACCATGTTGGTCAGGCTAGTCTCGAACTCCTGACCTCGTGATCTGTCCGCCTCAGCCTCCCCAAGTACTGGGATTATAGGCATGAGCCACCACACCTGCCAGAAAATTTTTTAACATAAATGTTAAAATGTACACATCATGGATGTAGAGCTCGGTAAACTTTCACAAATGGAATATACACAGATGATTATCTTGATCACCAGGTCGGGAGCAGTGCACTGGCGGCACCTCACAGCAGCCCTCCATGCTGTCTTCCCGTTCCTGTCTCTGCACACGCCTCCTCTGGTTATTCACTGCCCTGACTTATGACACTGTAGACAATTCTGTGTACCTTTTTATTTTAACTTAAAGGCTTTGGGGGCAGATTTCTTTAAAAACCAAACAGAAGGAAAGGTTGTCTTTTCTACCACTCTTGCTTTGTTCTTTCAGAGGCAGCCCGTGCTTTAAGCATATGTCCATTCATGTCTCCTCCCCTCTTCTCTAATTGTATATCCATTCTCATCCCAGAATGTGCCTTTTTATGGGAAGGTATATGGTATTTGTGGGTATCAATGTTAATCTTTTCAAAGGTCTTGCTAATAATGCGAATGGTTATACATTGTGGGATTTGGAATTAATCTTCATCACAAAATGAAATTGTGGAAGACTTGAAATTAAAAAGAAAATGCTAACAGCTATTTATTTTTATGCAGTCCATTACAATGTTAAGGAAGAAAATTGTTCATTTTACTGGCTCTGATCAGAGAAAACAAGCAAATGCTGCCTTCCTTGTTGGATGCTACATGGTAAGTATTTGTTTTCCTAATGTATTCATAAAAATGCACACAACAGTGGTTCTTTACATTTGCAGTCGGAATTTTGAAATCAAGATAATGTCTTGATTTCTCTCCAGCAAGAACATGTATTGCTTTTAAAAAATTGACCAACTCAAGGAAGCTGTGCTTATGTGGAAGGAGCAGGTAGATGAGAGATCTCCCGTACCTTCCACTTAGTTTTGCTGTGAACCTAAAACTGCTCGGGGAAAAAAGTCTATATTTTTTTAAAAAGTGACCAACTACTTTGGCAAAGGTTTATGTTTTATGGCACTTAAGTTTGGAAAATCGTGCTCCAAAGCATTTCTATTCACTCGTGATCCATTTAGTGAGTTGTAAAATCATCTTACTGGGGTCAGGACCCCACTATTAATTTTCTAAAAATTTTTAAGAAAATTAAAGCACATTACTTGAGTGCTTTATAAAATTTGAATCTAGGCGTTTTTCCCCTAATTAAGGTCATCTCCTTTCTCATCAAAACTTCTAGCAGGAGGCCATGGGATGTCAGTGTAGTCGGAAGATGGGTTACATGCTGCACGGATTACATACATATGCCATCAAGTGCTCCATTTGGATCATTGGAAATGTGCTTGGAATAGCAGTATTTACATAAGAGTTGTGAATATCATTTATTTGTAACTATGATGGAAAAGATTTGTTTTTTGAAGAGTCATATTTTGTTTGGCACCCAGTGGATTCATCTGCAGGGGCCCTGAACGCTGCCATTTTTCCAGAGCCAGCTTCGAGTTCCTCCAGAGTAGTACCCCATGTGTTTGGTGGTAAGAAAGCCACTCTGTTCAGTGGGGAGTGGCCAGGGGATATTTCTTCCACCCCCACCCCACCATCAGTGGAATAGTTACTCTCTCCTAGACTTGAAAAACAGGGTTGCTGTTGGAGCTCTTTAAGTTCTTTCTTCCCCACTTCTAGCTTGCTCCTTATCTCTGGCATGCCTTACTGGACCCTTTTAAAATTATTTTCTGGAGTACAGTTTGATAATCTGGAATTTACAAAGACTAGTCCAAAAGTTGGTGATACTAGTTGAAATTGTACCTCAAGATTTAATAATTTTCCTTTTTATGTTTAAGGTATATCATTAACAGCAGTGATTAAGGTCTTTGTTTTGTGTTCCTATTTATGCTCACAAAAGTAGTTGAATTAAATGCTTCTGATTGGGAGGCTGAGGCAGGCAGATCGTTTGAGGTCAGGGTACAAGATCAGCCTGCCCAACATGGTGAAATCCCGTCTCTACTAAAAATACAAAAATTAGCTGGGTGTGGTGGTGCACGCCTGTAGTCCCAGCTACTCGGGAGGCTGAGGCAGGAGAATCCCTTGAATCCGGGAGTTGGAAATTGCCCTGAGCTGAGATTGTGCCACTGCACTACAGCCTGGGTGACAGTGAGTGAGACTTTGTCTCCAAAAAAAAAAACAAAGTTTCTGAGAAAACTTCAAAATTTATTATCATCCCTGAAAGTATGAAACATAGGTTATAGATTCTGTCTATTAAAATTTGGTTTCATAAGCTTACCCAGATGTATTGGTGTTTTCCTTTCTCCCAGCCTCTTTTGGTGTTTCTTGTGCTTGCAGCAAAAGCCTAAAAAAAGAGAAAGTTTTAGTAGTTTGGCAGGTGTGGTGGCAGGCGCCTGTAATCCCAGCGACTCAGGAGGATGAGGCAGGAGAATTGCTCGAACGTGGGCGGCAGAGGTTGCAGTGAGTCGAGATTGCACCACTGTACTCCAGCCTGGGCAACAGAATGAGACCCCATCTCAAAAAAAAAAGAAAGAGAAAGAAAGAAAGAAAAAAAAGAAAGTCTATGTGTCACCCCAAGAAAGAAAAAGAGTATGGAGAAGTGGGTGTTTTAACTGGGACATTTGGTCTTATTACTTGGCCAGTCAGTGGGGAGAGGAGCCTCATAGATTAAAATAAATCGTGACAGCTTTATAGAAAAAGGGATTCAGCCAGAATTCTTGAGATTCATAAAATATTAAAGGGAACCCTGGAGAAGGGTCCTTGGTGTGACAGAAAAAGTTCCAACCCTTCTTTGTGTATCTTGCCTTTACACTGCTCTAGACAAAGTCTGGATGGCTGAAGTTCCATCTAGGAGAGAGTGCTCCTGAGCAGAACTCCAAAGCAGAGGGGGCATGCCGGGCTACTTCTGGGTCAATCACTGTCTCTGGTCAGATGAGATGTCCCTGAGATGGTAGCGTCTTGAGGAGCCAGGCACAGGGACTGCCGTGTGAAGGACCCCTCTGAAGGGGGCTGTGGGCGTGGTGGGAACTCAGGGTTGTCTCAAAAACAGAAACAGAACATGTGATAAGTTTATAAATAAGAAATCACTCTTTTTAAGTCTTGTTGCTATTGTTTTTAAACTACTAGTGAACAAACCACAACCCCTTGACGTACTTACTGAAATTTTTTTGGCGTATTTTGGCCTTTTGACTTTGTTTATGGTTGTATTTTGGCCCACAGAAGCTTATTTTTCTATAGTTAACATATCTTTAGGTTTAGAAATCCTTCCAGAATTTCACACCTTCAGGTTAGTACTGATTTGATTGGTTAGGGGAGTGCCAGGTAAGCAAATTTGGATCTTCACTCGCATTTATTACTCTACCCAGTGAGGAGCTAGCTTGGCAGGAGGATTATAGCTCTTGGCTGTGACAGAAGCCTTTGCAGCCATAGCTGGCTGCTAAAATAGGAATTGGGAACTGTAATGTTGGTAGGCAGGGAAGCAGGAGAAAAACTTCCAAGAAAAGGAAATGTATTCATAGTAGAAAAGTAGTGTCAAGATAAAATATGGACACCTCAAAAGATAAAACATCAGGCCGGGCGCGGTGGCTCAAGCCTGTAATCCCAGCACTTTGGGAGGCCGAGATGGGTGGATCACTAGGTCAGGAGATCGAGACCATCCTGGCTAACACGGTGAAACCCCGTCTCTACTAAAATATACAAAAAACTAGCCGGGCGAGGTGGCGGGCGCCTG
>NW_012120932.1:5192310-5208324 GCF_000951035.1 Colobus angolensis palliatus
AAAAAAAAAAAAAAAAAAAAAAAAAAAAAAAAAAAAAAAAGATAAAACATCAAAGCAAGGGAAGCTTTGATCTGGTTAAGATGTATTAAATCCTCTGGTTAAAGATTTGTAGAGATGAGTGATAGTTCCCTATAGATTGATCCATATCCTTGATAACGTTTTCTGGAGTTGTCGGGAATTTTGGAGAGTGTTTGACTTGGCATGGTAATGTTAAAACAAAACCAAAAAAATCTGGAGGAGGAATCTTTAGGAAGGAAATATTCCAAATAGACTGACTGACTATTTTTATCAGTCCTTTTTAAATTCAGGGCTTCTGAAAGGAACCGTGTTTCCGTCATCCTTGTATACACAGAAAGACCTAATGTGGGATGGGCAGAGAGTGTGAGATAATCCTTTATGGCATGGAAATAAAGTGTTATATTTATTTTTTATCTTAAAAACAGAAGAGGTGAGGCTTCACAAATGTGTAAAATATGAATTGACATGCCCACAGTTAGTCCTTTTGACAGACGGTCAGGCGTCATGTGTGTTACAAGAAGTGAGAAGAGCGAGTTGAGAACTCTTTTGTCTTTATTGTGTTTCGAAGTACTGCTCTTCACGTGGCCCGGTAAACGGCTTTCCCGTTCAGCTATCTGAATGGTAGACTCTTAGGTGACAAATTAGAGTGAAGCTAAAAATCTTTTGCACCACTGTAAGAGCTGAAAAATATGAAAGATGACTTGAGCTTTTGTTTGCTTTTTCACAAAAAGGTAAACATACTATATTATTTTAAAAATAAGTTTGCTGCCCTGTTTAAGCCAGTGGCTGTGACCTAGCCAGATTGTGGGGTAATGATACTTAACCTGTCATTTCAAAGTAAAGGTGAAATTTTAAGAGGAAATTTTTAAGTGCTTTTCAAAACAAATTCATAATAAAAAAGATCCTTTTGGAAAGAAAGGTTGGAAATTTTGTTTTGTTAATTTTGTTGTAAAAATGTCATACACAAAATCCGTATTTGTACTCTTGAGAAATGTAGAAAAATCTTTTAAAAAGAAACTTTTATATTTATAGAAATAGGACATGTGCACGTGTGTGTATATGTACAGATGGGTGTTGTGTACATATATGTTTTATGTTTACATACAATTTTAAACTTTTTTATTGATACATGATTGTACATATTTATGGGGTACATGTGATAGTTTGATAAATGCATATAATGTGTGACAGCCAAATTAGGTCAGTTGTGGTATCCATCACCTGAAACATTTGTCATTTCTTTGTGTTGACAGCATTTTAAATCTTCCTATTTCGAAATACACAGTAAGTTATTGTAAACTGTAGTCACACTACTGCGCTATCTAACACTAGAACTTGTTTCTTCTAACTGTACATTTGTACCAACGAACCAACCTCTCTTCACTCCCCCTGACCACACAACGCCCTTCCCAGCCTCTGGTAATTCCTATTTTACTCTTGGCCTCCATAAAATCAACTTACTTGGCTTCTCCATATGAGTGAGAACATAATGGTATTTGTCTTTCAACTTTGGTTACATCTTCCTGCCACAGCAGTTAGGTTTTCTGAAGATACATGGTATTCATCTCTTCTGTGGGTTAAATGTACTTTTGAGGGCTAGCCTGGGAAATTAACCACCATGTCTGACATCTTCCTGTGTGTAAAATAAATGCCAAGCATTTTGTGTATAAAATAAATGACACAAGCAAACTTTTGGCACATAGCTTGCAAATTTGCTTTCCTCTAATGTTTAATAGATTACTTTGGTGGAGCTAATTGTAACATGTAGGTTCCCTGTTCAGAATTTATCACTGCATATAATTATTTTTTATGTTTAAGCAGTTTGTATAGCTGTAAGAATGGCTTACCTTGTAAGCATTTGTGTTGAAAATGATACTAAATTAAATTTAAGAATATAGTAACTCAGCAATCTGTGAGTAGAATTTTAAATTGCAGTAAATTTGAGATTGCCTCTACAGGTATAATAAGAGCTCAGAGACTTTGTTATTTAATGATGATCTTTTGAATCTGTGGTCCCACTTTTCAAATGATTTAATTTTCTTGGACTCAGAGTAGCCAGTGCTGGGTTAAGCTGCCTGCAGGAGGAAAGGATCAGTTGGGAAGTTAAGACAAGGGAGCAGAGAATGAGGATCTAGATGCCTTGGATAAGAATCCAGTTCAACAAACAGCTGCCCAGATGGGACAGCAGAGGCTGGAGGACAGAATGAGGTCATGACACCCTTCCTGGGCGTCTGTGAAAGGCAGGGCAAACAGCACGAGGCAACTGTCAGAAGTAGCCAGACCCCAGCTAGTGTAAGGCGAACTGGGCTGAGCAAAGGGACGGCACAGGCCCTCAGTGGGAAGCTGCTGTTGCCTTGGGAGCCGGCCCCGTGGGAGGCAGCTGGCTGCCCTGCTCATACCGCGTCACAGTTGGACTTCCCTTGCCACCCGAGGGCTCCTGACGGGCGTTTCCACTGCCCGTGGTGCACGCTGGGTGCTGTTAACTTGGGGAAGAAGTGAGGAGAAACGGCTCTCTGACGGCTTCAGATCCTTGACTGCAGATCCGTTAAGCTTTCTGGAATTCTGGGTCCTGTCCTTGTTCTGGCCCTTGTTTTAGATAGGATGAGTTTCTGTCCATAATAAAGCCCGAGAAGCAGGCCCTCTTCCGGCAATAATAGGCAGTGTGATCTTGGATAAGTAGTTGATGCCAAGGTCTGGAAAGTTGTAGCCTGCCAATTTTATGAAACAGAGCATTATAAATAGTTGTGGTTTTTTTTTTTACTCTATGGTTAAAAATTAGGAAATTTCATTTTTTAAAAAAAATCAAGATTATTTACTTTGTCTTTAAAAAATGTCCCTACCACTCAAATGTGTACTAATACCCAGGGCCAATTCACTATTTTTATTAGCAGAGTTGGTAGATACGTGTTTGCTACTCTGAACTTCGTTTCATTTTGTTGAAATTGAGCATCGTTATGCTAACCTACTGTATATACATAAGTAAAAGTAATTTTAAAAGTTAAAACTATTGAAATGTAAGTTCATCTGAGGTTTTTTTTTTTAACGACAGTTTTTTTCTTAACCAGTTTTGTGCAGGAGCTATGAAAGTGATTTTCTTTTATTTACTTTTTTATTCTCTGTGTTCTTTCCCCTGCTCACCTTTTTTACTGAGCAGTTGAATGTGTAAGCCTATCTTCAACTTGCATTGATTTGCGAGCATTCTTTGTTAATCTGGAGAGAATGATTTTTTTTTTTTTTATGATCAATCAAATTCTTGGCGTAGGAAAGACTGTATCATCTGGCTGACATGAAAATAGTCACAAGAGTCTTTAAGTGCTGGAAACATTGTGACATCTCTCCAGGATTTCCTGGTTACTCAGGCTGCCACATTTGTTGCTGGAATTTCAATATCCTTTGTCGCTCTCAGCTCTAGGGTGCAATGACTTGTGTGACGTTTGGGTTGTAAATTGTACCCAAGTATATAAATAAAGCTTCAGAATCCTGCACATACTGGTAGAAATAGGAAGCACATGTCTAATTGGGTTTCCATGATTTCGCCTGTCAGCATTGAAACATTGAAAGGAGAAGTAATGCAGTTGGGATCCTTTTGCTTCGGTTGCTTGTTCTTCCATCACTGCTAGTTCAGTACCTCCCAGGTTTTGAAACGTATGTCAGTAATCAAGGGGTCCAGTGTTCTCACAGGGACTCGGGCGTGCAGATGGTGATTTTAGAAAATGGGGGTGGTGGGAAGTCCTGGGAATGGTTGAGGTATTGTTCAGCAAAAAAAGAACTTTGTACCATGACTTTGAAAACCACACCAGTCTCAAGCATTTTCAACCATAGTATTTGTGTGTGTGTGTGTGTGTATTTGCCGTTCAGAGAGTCTTTATCCTAGAGAAACAAGGTCTTACTGATGCTTCCTAAGCTGCGTCTCTGTGCTTACGCCTCATGTATTTGTTTATTCACTTTTAACAAATGGAAATGGCCATTTCCTTACTCATTGAGTGTGCTACTGCACACTATTGCTGCCCAGCGAATTACCGCAAAACTTTGTGACTTAAAACGACAGTACACATTGTCTCAGACCGTGTCTGTGAGTTAGGCATCTGGGAGTTGCTTAACTTGGATGGGTCTGGTCTGGTTCTGGGCCGTGTCTGGGCTGCACCCACCTGGAGGGTCCACGTCTAAGGGGGCTCAGTCACATACATGGCAGGTTAGTGCCAATTGCTGGCAGGAGGCCTCTCTTCCATACCACGTGGACTGCTTGAGTATCCTCCCAAAATAACAGCTTGCTGTACCCAGAGCGAGGGTTCTAAGAGAAAGCAAGACAGTAGCTACCTCTTTTATGATCTAGTCTCCGAAAGCACACCCTCTTACTACAGTATCCTGTTCGTTACACGGGACACCTTGTTCACTGTGGGAGGGGACCGCACAAGGGTGGACGTGCCAGCAGATGAGACTCTCTGGGGTTGTCTGGGAAGCTGGCGATCACAACTGGTCAGCAGCTCTCTTGGTCATCATTTGTTGTTTCCTGTTCTTAACTAGCACTGTGGAATTAGAGTGGGCATTCTATATATATTGCTTCTCATGAAAATATATCAAAAGAATTTGAGAAACGCCAAGTGTCCAGACTGCCAGAAGCACGGTGATAGATCATAAGTTGCATCAATTTAGAGTTTACTAATCTGAGAATTTGTGTTAATGTAGGAGTCATTTACAGGATTCTTCTGTAGTCACAAATTTAGAATGATTTCATTTGGGAAGGCCTTTTGAATCGGCAAGATGAGTAGGTATAAAAGTAAAAGTTACTTCCTTCATGCCTGGCCAAAAAAGAAAAGGAGGTAAAAGTTACAGATTGGCAGATATGTCTTTGATAGTTACATAAGTGGAATTATTCTGCATCTGTAAACTTCCTTCAGTTTATCTAATTATGCTTGACACTACTTTTTATGTGCAGGCATTCCCCAACTGGATTTTTAAATTACAGTCTTTTAAAGTTCATCATCAGGAATTTAGGGTTTTTTTCCCCCACAGGAAAAAATGTTACATTGTTCTTGCGGTTCTTTGAATCAAACCAGTGTTCCAAGGCTAAACCACAGTGCTTAATGTATTAGACACTATTTTTGTTTTGAAAGTTAGGAGAAAGTAATACCATTGCAGTTTTACTAATTAAAGAACCCAAAGAACAGCAATCGCAAGTAGGAAAAATTATCTTAAATTGGTGCTTAAGGAAAAATTTGTAGAATTTGAGAGAAGGCCTTAGAAATTTAGAGAAATTCCTAAACGGGTCTCTGGATTTCATTTTAATACACAAATGAATCAAACCCTATTCTCATTCTTACTGGCTTCAAGGTGTTTTTTTATTTGGTTTTGTTTTTTGGTTTTAGGATTTTGTTTTTTTGTTTTTGTTTTTGTTTTTTGAGATGGACTCTTACTCTGTCACTCAGGCTGGAGTGCAGTGGCACGATCTTGGCTCACTGCAACCTCTGCCTCCTGGGTTCAAGCGATTCTCCTACCTCAGCCTCCTGAGTAGCTGGGGTTACAGGCACCTGCCACTGTGCCCGGGTAATATTTTGTATTTTTAGTAGAGATGGGATTTCACTGTGTTAGCCAGGATGGTCTCCATCTCCTGACCTTGTGATCTGCCCACGACGGCCTCCCAAAGTCCTGGGATTACAGGCGGGAGCCACCGCGCCCGGCCAGTTTTAAGTTTTGTTTTTGTTTTTGTTTTTGTTTTTAATCTGCTAGGAAATCTTAAAATAGAATGGAGAAAATGAAAGACTTTACTGATGTTATCTGGTAAGTGTTAGAAGAGGCATAGATGCATTGGAGACTGGAAGGGAATAAGGGAATTTGGAAAAAACAAGCTGGATTTTTAAAATGTATTACTTTTCATGACTTACAGGCTGATGCTTAGAAGATCTGTGTGTAGGCCGGGCATGGTGGCTCATGTCTATAATCCCAGTACTTTGGGAGGCCGAGGTGGGCGGATCACCTGAGGTCAGGAGTTTGAGACCAGCCTGGCAAACATGGTGAAACCCCATCTGTACTAAAAATACAAAAAACTGGCCAGGCGTGGTGGTGCACGCCTATTGTTCCAGCTACTTGGGAGGCTGAGGCAGGAGAATTGCTTGAACCTGGGAGGCGGAGGTTGCAGTGAGCTGAGATCGTGCCTTTGCACTCCAGCCTAGGCAGCAAGAGTGAAACTCCATCTCAAAAAAAAAAAGGAAAGAAAGAAACAGAAACAGGCTAGTCATTGGGAAAATTTTCCGTTTATGAGTCTTGAGTTAGAAAATTGGTGAAATGCCCTTTGGAAGCTGAGTCAGTGCTTATGACTAGTTTCAGGATATGTCTGTTTCTGAGTTTCTAAGATCCTTGCTGGATGTTTGAGTGTGGAACAATTTCTCTTAGTCCAGTGATACTTTCACATTGATATCAACTTTGATTAAATATTTAAAATGTTCCTAACTATTGTGAGTAGATGTGGGGTAAGCTAAGTAAATCAGTGAATCAAACTGGTGTGTAATGAAATCGTAAGACATGGGTTCCGACCTCAGAATGCTTCCCATTTGGTGGTGGAGACGGGTCACATGTATCATGTTAAATAATGGAGATAAAAAAGTTTGCAATTAACCTTTTTTTAGTGATTTCTCTTTTTTTGTTAGTGAAATTTAAAATCTATTTCCCCAAGGTAATCTTTGGAGTTCAACCTAATTTTGGTGATAATATAAGTGCCAGATTTAACGTTGTGTCTCCTCCCCACCACGACCCCCGCAAACCCCAGCCTTCCATACATGAGTTGAAAGGGCCCTGCAGGAAGATTCTGAAGTCCCACGCAAATGTAATAGGGGGTAGGGAGAGGACTTATTTAGAGAGATGGTGGTAAACATCTCAAACTCCACATTTCTAGAACAAACAGGTTACTTGTAAGGAGCAGTCAGAGATACTTAGACCAGTAAAATACTTCTGTAACACTAGAAGTGAGAAGACATGGGAACATTATCTAGAAACTATCGAGAGGAAATGACTGCAGACCAAAAATCCTACGCGTAGTAGTCAAATAATAAAGGTCAAGGGGAAAAAAGGAATGTTTGGAAATGCAAGGAACACCACCTGTAGACCTCAGATGCTGAAGAATATACTTGAGGTGTTCTCCCAGATTAAAGTCAAAGCATAGCACAGTTCCAAGGACAAAAGAAGTCAGTGAGCGTCAAAAGCAAGTGCAGTTGGATAATCAACTTGTTCCGTATTGCAAGCCCTTACACCTCCATGGGCAGAGTTAATCACGCCTGTGTTCTGCTTTTGTGTCTCTTTCCTCCTCCCCCCATTCTAACCCTGCCCCCATCTCCCACACGCTGCTGAGCTGTCATTTCAGTGGACTTGCAGGAAGGAGGGTAGGTAAAAGCATGGGATCAGGCTAACATCTTGATTTGGAAAATCTGTTTTTAAAATCCCGTGCGTCTTACCACGAAAGGTTGCTGTGAAGAGTTGTTGGTCAGGGCTCATGCTGCAAACAACAGAAACCAGCAATGGAGGATTTAAACAAAAAAGAAATCTGCGGACAGGATTCTGGGTGATTCCTGGGCTCCTGGGGAAGGCTGGAGAATCCGGCTCAGTTGGTTGGAAATTGGACAAAATGGACTTCGCAGTGACAGCACTGTACCTTCGCTTAGAAATAAATTGCCTTTTTCTTCTTTTTTCCAAACATAGGTTATATATTTGGGGAGAACTCCAGAAGAAGCATATAGAATATTAATCTTTGGAGAGACATCCTATATTCCTTTCAGGTAAATATAAGAATGATGTGGTAGATTCAGGTAATCAGATCCTTGCCAGAAATATCTTGATAGTTGTTTCTGAAAAAAGAAGATCTGGTAAATAGTCATTTTAGGGTGAGCACAAATAACAGCACACGTCTGGGTTTTTCCACAGCGACGCTGCTCACCTTTTGTCGTGGGGGCTGTCTTGTGCATTGTAGGATGCTGAGTGGTGTCCATGGCTTCTGCCCACTAGATGCTGGTACAATCCCCACACCCACTCTAACTGTCAAACTCAGAATGTCTGCAGACATTGCCATATATCCCTGTAAGTGGCCTTGGGGGATGGAGAGCAAAATCTCCTTACGTTGAGAACCACTGCCGTTGATGAAAACTAAGCTTTGGCTGGGCACAGTGGCTCATGCCTGTAATCCCAGCAAATTGGGATGCCAAGGTGGAATGATTGCCTGAGCCCAGGAGTTCCAGACCAACCTCAGCAATAAAGACAGGCCCCATCTCTACAAAAAAAAAAAAAAAAATTAGCCAGGCATGGTTGCGCGTGCCTGTGGTCCCAGCTACTTGGGAGGCTGAGGCTGGAGGATTGTTTGAGCCCGGGAGTTCGAGGGTGTGGTAAGTGAGCTATGGTCACACCACAGCACTCAAGCCTGGGCAATAGAGAGATAACTTGTCTCAAAAACAGAAACAAAACCAAAAACCCAAAACCTAGGCTTCGTACTCAGGTGAGAATCCTGGGCTATGGTACTCAAAACTCCCCTGAGGAGTGTGGTTCCTGAGAAGTGAAGACATGTTCCCAATAATCAGTAGTTACTTTCTGGGACCAAAATGAACCCCTTTTTTCTGGGGACACAGTCAGTAGAGACAGCCGGTAAGGTTGCTAATGCAGTACCACTTCCAGAAAAACCAGTCAGGTCGCTGTGTCCCAGAGGTGGTAGATAGTGATGTCTACAGGAATGGATGACATCCTCAACTCAAGCTTAGCATGCGATTGTGTTGAAGATATTTCGAGAAGACTGGTGCTTAAATCAAATTAAGGTCTAAAAATTTTTCTGCTTGTTTATCAAAATACTTGACATAGCTCTATAATGTAAATACTTGTATGGTAGGTACTTAATGGGTAATAAATGTGTGAAATAATTTTACTCATTGAAGACTTTGATATTTTCAAAACTGCTTGGTCTTCCATTCACAAATTAGTTCACTAATAACTATTGCTTATTAGTTCATTGTTCAAACTAATTAGTTCATTAGTTTATCGTATTAGGATTGTTACATATACCACAAATGCCTGATTTTGAATGTGTGGCCCTGACTTTAAAAAAGGAAGTTTGTGAATCTGACTTCATTTTAGATGAGCTTTGGCATAGGTACTTGTAGTTATTGGCAGAATCTCCTTTTCAGATAACTTTATAGGCCCGCCTGTGGACTTACTCCATGAAATAACAATTTCTCAGGGCAGTCGGAAGACTTCAGTAATACACTGCATGAAAGATTGTGAAGATCGGTGATTTAGCAAATTAGAATTGGCTTGAACCCAGTATCATCCCTTTCTGCTAGATCGTGGCTCATCTTAAGTATTCTTTTATTTGAGGTGGGTAGGAAGGGAAGGGGGGAGATAAAGATTATTTTCTAAGCTGGAAAATTCTTCTTCTCAACCTCTAACATAACAGCAACCACATTCTTCCTTTAAAAGAAATGCTTGTATTTTTGGTCTTGAGTCACAGGCACCTTGGTCATCTCCTGATGTAGTGACATTTGTTCTATAGAACTCTTCTTTATAATGATAATCCCTTTGCGATGCCACTCTTACATTTACAGCACAAGGTCCTGAGATAGGAACATGCTCACACATTTCACACAGTGTGGCACTGTTGATGTGAAAAAAGACGTTTTGAGTTAATTTAAATACAGGTGCCAAAAACAGAATAAGCATTGCTTACTGCCTTGCTGTGTTTCAAATTATTGAAGTTTGGCACTGAGAAATGAAGTTAGTTCCTTGTGGTCCCAGGAGCATCAGTCAGTAATTCTCCAAAAGACAAGACTCAACTAGAAACCATTCAGGTTTGTGAAATTTGAATCTCTTCTATCATAGACACTAGGTATTTGATTTATCTAAACAGTTTTTTTTTTTTTCTTTTTTTTTTTGAGATGGAGTCTTACTCTGTCACCAAGCTGGAGTGCAGTGGTGTGATCTGGGCTCACTGCAACCTCCACCTCCCAGGTTCAAGCGATTCTCCTGCCTCAGCCTCCCCAGTAGCTGGGACCACAGGTGCATGCCACCATGCCCGGCTCATTTTTGTATTTATAGTAGAGAAAAGAGTTTCACCATGTAGGCCAGCACGGTCTTGATTTCTTGACCTCGTGATCCGCCCGCCTCAGCCTCCCAAAGTGTTGGGATTATAGGCGTGAGCCACCGCGCCCGACCTAAATGCTGTTTCCTTAAGTGTGGCCTGTGAACCGGTGCTGGTCTGTGATGAGATAAATACGGAAGTTGAGAGTAAGATTTTAGAAGCATTTATAGTTATTGAATAGAGCAATAGAAGCATTTATAGTTACAATTTTATGTCTGTAGAATCAAACAGTAGAAGAAATTTGGACTTGCATTTTGGGTTTTTTTTTCCCCCTTTCATTTTTCTAGTAATTTATTCACAAAAATAAGATTACTGCGTTACTGGGTATGTAATAGTACAGTACTGTTGCATTTCATATTTATTTTACAAAAGTGTCAACCTATGATTGACTTAAAGTTTTTAAATTTAGTGCTTCCTCACATAGTGTTCTGTAGAACTTATCAATTAGAAAGTAGTCCAATCAGAATTAATAAAGCCTGATAATATTTTCATAGAAATGACATTATATTCTTTGTATCTTGCCACTTCAAGTACATAGAATAAATGTAACCAACAAAGTATTGCTAATAAGACATTGTGCAAGAATGGCATTCATTTATAGTAAATAAGTTCTTTTATGTTACATAGCAATGTTTTATTTAATTAGATTTAATTCAACTTAGATCGAATTCTTTTTTTTTTTAATTTTCTTTTTTTGAGACGAAATCTTGCTCTGTCGCACAGGCTGGAGTGCAGTGGCACAATGTCGGCTCACTGCAACCTCTGCCTCCCAGGTTCAAGCAATTCTCATGCCTCAGCCTCTAGAGCAGGCGCCACCACGCTGGCTAATTTTTGTATTTTTGGTAGAGACGGGGTTTCACTATGTTGCCCAAGCTGGTCTCAAACCCTTGGCCTCAAGTGATCCGCCCACCTTGGCCTCCCAGAGTGCTGGGAATACAGGGGTGAGCCACAGAGTTTTAAAGTGCGTGCGTGTGTGTGTGTGTGTGTGTGCACATGCGCGTGAGTGCGTGTGTATATATGATTTCTTACTGAGTTATAGTAAATATTTCTCTGTGTCTGGTCTGCATGATTAAATAGTATAAAATATTTTAAAATGTCATAGGATCATTGTTATGAACAGCGTGTGTTTCTATTCTCTGGTATTATCTCTTTGCTTCTTAGTTGTTGTTGTGTGGGGGGGCTTGCCTCTGCTTCCTGTTTTCTTGAGAGGTAGCGTTGTATATTTGTTAATAGCTTGACTTGACATCAGATGGGAGTTTTCCTGTCAGCTCTGCTACTGATATCTCTGTGGTCTTTTACAGATTTGAGCCTTGGTCTCCTAGTCTTTAAACAGAAACAGTAATAAAATCTCCCTGAGGGGGTTGTGAGGATGAAGTGACATCCTGCATATAAAACACATGGTATAGGCTGGACATGGCAGCTCATGCCTATAATTCCAGCACTTTGGAACGCTGAGGCGGGAGGATGGCTTGAGGCCAGGAGTTGGAAGACCAGCCTGGGCAGCATAGCAAGACCGTTTCTCTTTGGGGGGAAAAAAATTACTTGGGCATAGTAGCATGTTTCTGTAGTCATAGCTACTTGGGAGACTAAGGCAGGAGGATCCCTCAAGCCTAGGAGGCTTCAGTGGGCTTTGATTATGCCACTGCACTCAGCCTGCACAACAGAACAAGACTGTGTCTTTCTTTTTTTTTGAGACAGGTTCTCCCTCTGTCACCCCAGGCTGGAGTGCACTGGTGTGGTCTTGGCTCACTGCAGCCTCCTCCTCCCAGGTTCAAGCGATTCTCCTGCCTCAGCCTCCTGAGTAGCTGGGATTACTGGTACCCGCCACCACACCTGGCTAATTTTCTGTAGTTTTAGTAGAGACGGGGTTTCACCGTGTTAGCCGGGTTGGTCTCCATCTTCTGACCTTGTGATCCTCCTGCCTCAGCCTCCCAAAGTGCTGGGATTGCATGTGTGAGCCACCGTGCCCGGCTATTTACCTACATTTAAAAAAAATCACTGTCTTGGCTGGGTGCAGTGTTTCACACCTGTAATTCCAGCACTTTGGGAGGCTGAGACAGGCGGATCACCTGAGGTCAGGAGTTCCTGGCCAATGTGGTGAAACCCCGTCTCTACTAAAAATACAAAAATTAGCAGGGCATGGTGGTGCACACCTGTAATCAAATCCCAGCTACTCGGGAGGCTGAGGCACAAGAATGACTTGAGCCTGGGATGCAGAGATTGCAGTGAGCTGAGATCGCGGCATTGCACTCCAGCCTGGGCGACAAGAGTGAAACTCCATCCCAAGAAAAAAAAAAAATTATCTGTCTCCTGAAAGATTCCCTCCTACCCCTTTCCAGTCAGTCATCACCCCCAGCTAATCATTGCTCTGACTTCTATCACTATCAGTTTTGCTTGCTTTTGAACTTCAGGTAACTGGTATGCATTTTGGGGAGCTGGCAACTGGATTTCACATATGTAATGTCTGAGATCTACCTGTGTTGTGGCAGGTATCAGTAGTTCATCCTTTTTTTTTGCTTTTGTAGCATTCCAGTCTATGAATATACCACCATTTATTTGCCTGTTGTCCTTTTGATGGACATTTGGGTCATTTGCAGTTTTTGGCTGTGGTGAATACGAGCTTTTATGAAAGTTGCCATTCTTTAAAACTAGTATTTGACATTGTTGTGCAGTTTCCAAGCAGTGCCCCTTTATTGGTTCTTATGTGTTTTCCAAATTTGTGAAATGATCTTGGTGACGAGGATCCCTCCCCACTCCCCAAGGCTTATAAACCGAGCCTCAGAGTTGCTGTTCTGCCTATTGGAAGAAGACTGAATGTTTGGTGGGAGGAAGATGTGATGTGGGTGTGTCTAAAATTGGAGGTGCTAATGAAATAAACTTGAGTGAACAAAGATTCTTGTCGTATATTCAGATTCTATGATGTATGAGGCAGGACTTCAGCAGGGCCCAGATGAAAGCTTGTGAAATCATCACAGATTGGAGTGGGGCTGTGCCCCACAGTAGGTTCTCAAAAAAAAAAAAAAGAAAGAAAAGAGAAAGCATTGAAGAAATTTGTCAAAATGTCACAGAGACTGAATCAGTATGCCTTTAACTTGATTGGAAAATAATTATCAGTAGGTTAAGAAGATAATCAGGCCAGGCGCGGTGGCTCAAGCCTGTAATCCCAGCCCTTTGGGAGGCCAAGGTGGGTGAGTCATAGGAGATAGAGACCATCCTGGCTAACACGGTGAAACCCCATCTCTACTAAAAATACAATAGAATTAGCTGGGTGTGGTGGCAGGCGCCTGTAGTCCCAGTTACTCGGGAGACTGAGGCGGGAGAATGGCATGAACCCGGGAGACGGAGCTTGCAGTGAGCCGAGATCACGCCACTGCACTCACTCCAGAGGGAGACTCTCTCAAAAAAATAAAAGAACATAATCGTAGTCCTTCACAGAGGAGACATGGTTAAAATCATTGGTGTCCAACTTGAGGGTTTACTCCATTTCCATTGATAATTTTGATTTGATTTAGGCTAAACTACTTCATTTTCCTGCCTTAGTTTTTCTACCTAAATGGGTTCTTTATTCCATGAACACCCTATTTCTACAAAACCAGGATTTGTGTTGATTTGTAGGTCGGTGGTTCATAAACTTGAACACAATCACAGACATCTAGAGGACCTGTTAAGACACAAATTACCGGCCGGGCGCGGTGGCTCAGCCTGTAATCCCAGCACTTTGGGAGGCTGAGACGGGTGGATCACAAGGTCAGGAGATCGAGACCATCCTGGCTAACATGGTGAAACCCCGTCTCTACTAAAAATACAAAAAACTAGCCGGGCGAGGTGGCTGGTGCCTGTAGTCCCAGCTACTGGGGAGGCTGAGGCAGGAGAATGGCGTAAACCCGGGAGGCGGAGCTTGCAGTGAGCTGAGATCCGGCCACTGCACTCCAGCCTGGGCGACAGAGCGCGACTCCGCCTCAAAAAAAAAAAAAAAAAAAAAGACACAAATTACCTGGCCCTGATTCAGTAGTTGTGGGGTGGCCCTGAGAATTTGCATTTCTGATGGGTGGGGTGGTCCTGGTGCTGCTGGCCTGGGGACCACCGCTGCAAGTCCTTTTATTTTTTTTTTCTTTCTGAATATTGCCCATAAGGTGTTGGGAAAATCATGGTCTTTTAGGTTAGATAAAGACCTTTTCTAGGATGTAAAAGAGAAGGTTTTCAATTCAGAACCTTACAGAACAAAAATGGTGTGTTCTAAGACCTTGTGTCGGCTGAACGCAGTGGCTCACACCTGTAATCCCAGCACTTTGGGAGGCTGAGACAGGCAGATTGCTTGAGCTCAGGAGTTCGAGACCAGCCTGGGCAACATGATGAAACCCCAGCTTTACCAAAAAACATAAAAATTTAGCCAGGCATGGTGGTGTGCACCTGTGGTCCCAGCTACCCCAGAGGCTGAGGTGGGAGGATTGCTTTAGCCCAGGAGGTCAAGGCTGCAGTGAGCCATGCTTGCACCACTGCACTCCAGCCTGGGCAACAGAGCAAGACCCTGTCTCAAAAAAAGAAAACAAAACAAGACCCTGCATTCCGTCCTCGTGAAGGTTCGCATAGCTTAGTAATTCTAAGCAGCTCAGTCAGTAACATTGAAGACGATTTTAGCTGAAAAGGATGCCTCTTCTTTCCCTCATTGCGGTAGTCTTGGCCCTTAAGGTTTGAGCAAGAATTAAAAGTTTAAAATGTGTAACTTACAGTTTTTAACAAAAACTCTAATCTTTTTTTTTTTTTTTTTTGAGATAGGAGTCTTGCTTTGTCACCAGGCTGGAGTGCAGTGGCGCGATCTTGGCTCACTGCAACCTCCGCCTCCCGAGTTCAAGTGATTCTCCTGCCTTAGCTTCCCAAGTAGCTGGGACTACAGGTGCGTGCCACCACACCCAGCTAATTTTTATATTTTTAGTAGAGACAGGGTTTCACCATGTTGGCCAGGATGATCTCAATCTCTTGACCTCATGATCCACCTGCCTCGGCCTCCCAAAGTTCTGGGATTACAGGCGTGAGCCACCGCGTCCGGCCTCAAAAACACTAATCTTAAGTGTACAGCAGTAAGGTTTTACATATATGTATGTAACGGCCTCACAGTAAGACATATTACAGTGTGAAGACCCAAATAAGGTGGGGAATTAGTGAGAGCTCCAACAGCAACTCTTGTTTCCCCAGAAGCAAATGAGTACCATTCAGATAGGCACAGTTTTTCTGCATGCCTAGCTTAATCATAATTAAATTAATTTTTATGTTGCCTAATTCCAGAAAATGTCATCTTGTAATGGCTTAAGGTAGCCAAAAAGGAGAAGCAGGTAGGGATCAGGGGTGCCTTATTTCTCTGGGTAAAACCTTACTTGATATTAAGAGATTAATATACTAAGATTACTGCTATGTGTTGATGCAGTGTTTGGGTGGATGGAGTTGTCTGTAAAGTAATATAAGCACTTTCCCAAAACTAGTGATCCTGTGGAAGGTAGTTGACTTGTTAGTTCCTGTGGTTTTATTGGTATTACTACTGTCCTTTAAGAATCAGGAAGAAGGCAGGGCACAGCAGTTTACACCTGTCATCTCAACACTTCGGGAGGCCAAAAAGGTGAGAGGACTGCTTAAGACTAGGAGTTGTTTGTTTTTTTGTTTTTTACTTTTAGATGGAGTCTTGCTCTGTTGCCCAGGCTGGAGTGCAATGGCGCAAGGTCTGCTCAGTGCAAGCTCCGCCCCCGGGTTCACGCCATTCTCCTGCCTCAGCCTCCCAAGTAGCTGGGACTACAGGTGCCCACCACCACACCCAGCTAAATTTTTGTATTTTTAGTAGAGACGGGGTTTCACCGTGTTAGCCAGGATAATCTTGATCTCCTGACCTCGTGATCCGCCCG
>NW_012120932.1:5208374-5214506 GCF_000951035.1 Colobus angolensis palliatus
GATCTCCTGACCTCGTGATCCGCCCGCCTCAGCCTCCCAAAGTGCTGGGATTACAGGCGTGAACCACTGCGCCTGGCCAGTTTTTTTTTTGTTTGTTTTTGAGATAGAGCCTCACTCTGTCACCCAGGCTGGAGTGCAGTGGTGTGGTCTCGGCTCACTGCAGCCTCCATCTCCTGGGTTCAAGCAGTTCTCTGCCTTAGCCTCCTGAGTAGCTGGGATTACAGGCCCGCTACCATGCCTGGCTAATTTTTGTATTTTTAGTAGAGACGGGGTTTCACCATCTTGGCCAGGCTGGTCTTGAACTCCTGACTTCGTGATCCACCTGCCTTAGCCTCTCAAAGTGCTGGGATTACAGGCGTCAGTCACCATGCCCGGCATAGGCCAGAAGTTTAAGACCAGCCTGGATATCATAATGAGACTCCGTCTCTACCTTTAAAAAAAAAAAAAAAGGAAAAAGTTAACTAGATGCGATGGTACATGCCTGGGGTCCTTGCTACTGGGGAGGCTGAGGTGGGAGGATCGCTTAAACCCAGGAGTTTGAGGCTGCAGTGAGCTATGATTATACCACTGTACCCCAACCTGGGCAACAGGGCAAGACATTATCTCTATAAAAAAGTTAAAAAACCTGGAAGTTATCTAGTTACATGGGTAAAAGTCTTTAGCATAATGATAGGAACAAAATGCTTATGACCTTCTACCTAGTATTTTAAATATGACCTTGATTTCTCAATATTTCTGTCATACTTGGTTGGAGACACACACACACAGACGCGCACATATACTTAGACACACACACACACATATGTTTATTACAGGATCAAAAAGCAGTCTTTCCCAATAAGCTTTTCATATGGTATTTTCCAGCTTAAAGAAAAAATTCAAATGCTTTGCCCTTTTAGGGGGAGAGATAGGTATTGATTTGTTGAATTCAAGAAGGTAGCTCAGCTATTAAAGCCAAAAATAATCCAGAGAGAACATTTGAAATTTAGGAAGTGGTCATTATTGATCCAGACCCATAAAACAGTACCTATTGGAATAGGTAGAAACTGCAGTGAAATTTGTAATTGATTTATCTTTTATTTAAAAAGTCAAAAGGCGAGATTTTTTTCTTCTTGATAATGATTCTGAGTATACGTTTGATTTTAAATTCTACTCAGCTTTGTCTTAGGTAAGTGTAATTGCAGAAAATTAACTGATCTCTATTTTATTACTTTTGCGTTTCAGAGATGCTGCCTATGGGAGCTGCAATTTCTACATTACACTTCTTGACTGTTTTCATGCAGTAAAGAAGGTAAGTGACATGTAGGGTGTACCCAGTTTGTGTTGAGGAACTAACATGTGGTCCAAGAAGACTAGGCCTTCTTCCCGAGATCTTTTTGTTAACGTTTCTTCCAAGATGTATATGGTGACAGAGGTGCACTCACTTCCCAACTAATGTCAGAATGAGACCAAACCAGGAAACGGTTTATTCTGAATTTCTGAGTGCTTCTGTGTATGAGCTGGGAGAAAAGTCACTTAAGAAACGGGGAAAGTAAGAGTTATACAACTAGGTTCTAGATCCAGAATTGGTTTTGAGTATATTGTGATCTAAAAGAACAAAAGTAAGGATGACTGGTCTACTGGTGGGTTCTTTTTGGTTTGTATATTCTATATACCTGATTCCCACCAATACCATTACCACAGACGTAACCCAGTCACTGTCAAACACTTCCTTTTTGTTTCCCCAGGCGTTCAATTTCTAGTTCAACAGAATTTGAATGCCTCATTTAGTTTGTTATACGGTTTTCTATGAAACTAAGTGGATCACGGCTGCTTTGTCAAACTATTTCCAAGTGATTTCTTGGGGTTATGACCAGGGCTGCTGTGTCGATTCCAGGGGACATGCCCATCACGTTCCACGCGAACAGGGTCCCCTGGAGTTACACAGTGCAGCAAGTCCTGGTATTAATGTCAGGACAGCACAAGAAACTAGAATGGTAAATCAGTAGCCCATAGATCAAATAAGCCTTTGACAGCATCTCAAGTTTTCTGTAACTTGTGCTTTTAGAGCCAAAAGGAACCCAGGTTTACTTTCTTGTATAGTGAAACATGGTGCCTTGCTGGGAATTGTGACCGACATGTCTTAAAACAAGGGGACTAATCAGCATACAGATTCAGAAACGAATTAGTATACTTTTTTTCCTGTATCGATCAGTGAGGTATGGGAACATAATTTGTTTGGATTTGAGTCCAGTGACTGTGGGGTATGGAGCTGATTGGGGTAGTTGCCATGGGCTCTGAGGCAGCTCCATGGGCCCTCAGTGTGGGCGGGTACGGGGCACTAGTGGAAATCTGGAGACCAAAGGGCAACAGGGGTGAATGGTACCTTCTGGTTGCAGTTGCAGCCCCTGCCAGGTGGGCTCATGCAGGTAGGTACACTCACCTTTAAAAAGAGAAAAGCAAAGCTTTGAGAGCTTTGGAAATGATCTATTATTATAACACCATATCGCAGCTTCTATTGTTATGTTTTGCCTTTTTTTTTTTTAATTGGGTATTGCACCCAAAGTCAATTAGCTGGTATGATAGGTCAAAGATTGCCCTTTTCCTACTATATTTTGGGTTTTTTAAATTAAATTTTTATTTTTTCTGTGATGCTTGGCTAATTTTTGTATTTTTTTGTGGAGACAAGGTATCACTCTGTTACCTAGGCTGGTCTCGAACTCCTGAGCTCAGGTGATCCACTCACCTTGGCCTCCCGAAGTGCTGGGATTGTAGGTGTCACCGCTGCACCCAGCCACTGTATTTAGTTTTATTTAAGAGTCACTGGCTTCTGATTTTCAGTGTAAACATTTTTTATTTGTGACTGACTGTGAATATTGCATATATGAAGAAACATGCATCAGGGTAATTATGTTTTCAGTGTGATCCACTTCCAATGAGATCACCTCGTGAAATTCAAAGGAAAATAGGAATTCCTTGTAAACTACTTTTTTTATTGTTTCATTCTATTAGGAATAGCTGTAGTCCAAAATCATGAAATATATTGAAGTCCAGGAAATAAATGTTGTGATTGACTTAGTCTTGGGATTAGTGTTAAAATAACTATATAAAATGAAGACCTTTTTAGTTGGTATTCTAGCCTTCTTATTTCACGTTTGTGTTTCAGTAGTTTACGTTTTGAAAACTGGGTGTACAAAAGACCCCTCTTTGAACCAAGAATACCTTGTGGATCACGAGTTCTTGCTTCCCTCCTGTTTGGCTCAGTGATCAGCAAGCTGGGAGGACATTTCTCAGAGTTCGCCAGCTCTGTTTGTCTTTGTCTCAGAAAATAGACAGTCTGCTTATTTTGGTTAGCACAGTCTGCGTGCTGTCACACACAGGGAGGCTGTAGGATAGGACAGAAAATGTTTTGTTTTATTCCTATGGAAAGAGTAACTTTTTTCCTCAAAATTTTTTATTTTAGTGTTGATGTCAAAGCTGTGTTTAGTTTAGGGAACGTTGATTAAAGACTGCTCAGAAGAATTTGAAAATGAAGATATGGATGAAGTATGAGGGCTTTGTTTGGGATAAACTAGCCCATGGATTCTCTGCTCTTTCTTACTGATGTAGAGACCATTGGGTTGTGTATTATATTTGAATCCTAAACTTCTGAATTTTCAACCAGAGGTGGTGATCTGGTAAGAGAAGAGGATTACTTTCAGGGCGTGATTACTTAACAATGCATGGATGGGATGATTGGCGAATGAAAGTAAAAAAAGCACATCTCACAAACAAAACCCAAACAAAACACAACAAACTCATTATATGTAGTTATAACTAATTTCCATATAAAGGAAGCATTTAGAAGATGCCTCCCACTTCCTTTGAAAGCTGTTCAGTGGAAAGTAATCTGATTATGACAATACTTTCTTGGGGGGCCCCCTGATATTTAGTATTCTGAAATTGGATAGGAGACTGTTTTCTTACTTGCATCCTTGTTCTTAAAAGCTTTCTTTTGGATTTTAGGCAATGCAGTATGGCTTCCTTAATTTCAACTCATTTAACCTTGATGAATATGAACACTATGAAGTAAGTCTTCAAGGATCATGTTTTCAACTCTTTCTCACCTCCCCCCACCTCCAGCTTTATTGAGGGGAATAATTGACAAATAAAACTTACATATACTTAAGATGTATAAAGTAATGTTTTGATGTATGTATACACCATGAAATGATTAATCAAGCTAATTAGCATATTCATCACCTCACATAATTTAGTGTTTTGGTGTGTGGGATGAGGATACTTGAGATATGCTCTAGCAGATTTCAGGCATACAGTACACACGTTAGATCTCCAGAATTTACTCATCTTCTTACGGTTTGTGGTCTGACCAAAATTTCTCTGCCTATTTTTAATTTTTCTTTTTTAAAATTGAAAAAAGAGAGAGAGAGACCAAGTCTCGCTCTGTTACCTAGGCTGAAATGCAGTGGTGTGCATGGCTCACTGCATGGCTCCCTGCAGCCTTGAACTTCTGGGCTTAAATGATCCTCTTTCTTCAGCCTCCCAAGTAGCTGGAATCACAGGTACGTACCACCATGCCTGGCTAATTTTTTTATTTTTATTTTTGTAGAGATGGGGTTTCACTTTGTTGCCCGTACTAGACTCGAACTCCTGGCCTCAAGCACTTCTTCCACCTTGGCCTCCCAAAGTGCTAGGATTACAGACATGTGCCACTGTGCACGACCCTGTTTTTAGCTTTCTTAATCACCCGTTTCACTTACAGAAGCAATATTCTCGTTTTGTTTTAGATGTGTATAGAGTGAAAAAAAGTCAACTCTTCATCTTCTTATCCCTATTTCTCCAGTCCCAGTTCTCAGTGGGAATTTCTGCATATGATGCACAATTCCAGAGTGAATGAATGTGCTGCTGTATGTTCTTTATACTGTTTAGTTTAAATGTATTTTAGTATTGATGACTGTCGCATAGTGATTGAGATGCTTTTAAAACCCTTAGCGTTTCACTTAGAATATGATGAGATGAATAGTCATTATACACGTAATTATCTCTAGAAAATATCTTTGTTTTTGCCATAACCTTCTTTTTGTCAGGATACTTCTGGTTGCAAGTTACAGAAAGTAAACACAAATAGCTTAAATTAAAAAGGAAAAATTTGTCAGGCACAGTGGCTCATGCCTGTAATCCTAGCATTTTGGGAGGCCTAGGTGGGCGGATTGCCTAGCTCAGGAGTTTGAGACCAGCCTGGGCAACATGGTGAAACCCCATCTCTGAAATACAAAAAGTTAGCCAGGCGTGGTGGTATGTGCCTGTGGTCCCAGCTACTCAGGAGGCTGAGGCAAGAGAATCACTTGAACCCTGGAGGCAGAGGTTGCCGTGAGCTGAGATCACCTCACTGCACTCTGGCCTGGGTGACAGAGCGAGATTCTGTCTCAAAAAAAAGGGAAAAATTTACTAGATTACATAATTAAAGGTCCAGGAACAGGTTTGGCTTTTAGCATACCCCTTCAGGTGCTCAGACACTTAATCAGAAATTGGACTTGAAGCTGGTTTTATTCTCAGGCCAGCCTTCTCCAGTAGTGGTGCAGATGGCCACCAGCACCTTTGATCTGCCAGTTTGGCAAAATGATCAGAAAAGTATAATCTTAGCTCCATCAGAAGGCCCACGAATGCCTCTCACTGTCGTTACTTACAGCATGTGCCCATCTCTGCACCAGCCTGTGTTCTTTGGCAGGGCAGGGCTAAGGAATACTCTGGCCAGCCTTAGTTCTCTGGCCATCCCAGGAGCCTGGGGCACAGGGTCAGCGCCATCAAACCAGCCGAACCAAAAAAAATTTATTTTCTAACAATTTTATTTTATTTTATTTTTCTTTCTTTCTTTCTTTTTTTTTTTTTTTTGAGACGGAGTCTCACTTTGTCGCCCAAACTGGAGTGCAGTGGCCGGATCTCAGCTCACCGCAAGCTCTGCCTTTCGGGTTCACGCCATTCTCCTGCCTCAGCCTCCCGAGTAGCTGGGAGTGTAGGCGCCCACCACCTCGCCCGGCTAGTTTTTTTTTTTTTTAGTAGAGACGGGGTTTCACCATGTTAGCCAGGATGATCTCGATCTCCTGACCTCGTGATCCGCCCGCCTCAGCCTCCCAAAGTGCTGGGATTACAGGC
>NW_012120932.1:5214788-5224136 GCF_000951035.1 Colobus angolensis palliatus
TTGTGATCCACCCGTCTCGGCCTCCCAAAGTGCTGGGATTACAGGCTTGAGCCACCGCGCCCGGCCTCTTTCTTTTTTAGAGACAGGGTCTCACTCTGCTGCCCAGGCTAGAGTGCAGTGGTGCGATCTTGGCTCACTGCAGTCTCAACTTCCTGGGTTCAAGTGATCCTCCCACCTCAGCCTCCCAGTAGCAGGGATTACAGGCACATGCCACCATGCCCAGCTAATTTTTAAATGTTTTGTAGAGATGGGATTTTGCCACGTTTCCCAGGCTGGTCACAAACTCCTGCACTCGAGGGATCTACTTGCCTTGGTCTCCCAAAGTGCTGGGATTACAAACGTGAGCCACCGCACCCAGCCACACAAAATTTCTTAAAAAGATAGGACAGGGCCAGGGAGAGATAAGCCAGGCAAAACCACAGGTGCGTTCTATGTTTTTTAACATATATATATATATATATATTTCAAAGAATAAGTAATTTGATTCTACAGCTTCGTCCTCCAAATAGGGAATGAGTAAGATACTGTGTTAAAGGCCTTTTCAGCCCAGAGTAATTGTAGCCTCCTGTCTTCTCAGCCTGCTGTAGTTACCTCGAGCAGACTTGCTCCCCAGCAATGGGGAGGAGCAATGGGGAGGTGATTTCTCAAACAGCAGCACTTCATGTAGCAGCATCTTGAATCCTCAGAGAACTCTTTTTCACAATGTCCAAAGTAAATATTATTTCAAACTCTTACGTATAACTGAACTATTTTTTCAACTTCAGGTAATAATGACACTCAGTTGTTACTGTGACGTACCGAAGATGTAAGAATACATTGTAGGATTCGTTAGGGCCAACCCAGTCTTCACTTCTCTGACAGCAGTCCATTTCTAGTCCAGTGGAGGTTTAACTAGCACCTTAAACTTACAGAATATAGCTAAATTATTAACACCTTTTTTGTGGCTCTCCTTTAAACATTTGAAGCAAGTTACTTTGTCTTGGTAAGCAAAACTGCTAAAAACACTAGTTGGTATTTGTTCCTTTCGTAGTGATGCCTTTGTATGCTGTTAATGAATAATATGGGCACTAAGTAACTGCCCTGTCACCGCTGTAGAGATTGGAGGGTCTGGGCTGGGGGGTAGCAGGGCACACCACAGGTGTCTTCACCTCCATGAAGCTGTGCGGTAACACAGGGAACTGTTTAGGTTCCCATACACCAGTTTTGTTCAATTATTATAGTGTATTTAGAAATTGGGGATAGTGTCTTTCATTGACTCTCCAATGCCCATTTTTTCCTGTTTCAGCTCCTCCGAATTCAGGATGTATCTTAATTAACGGCATCAGCAATTCAGTGAAATCTAGTTGTTGCCAACAACTGATCACGAGTTTCTTATTTAAAAGTCCGGATTTCTGATTTCACTTTAAAATTGGAATATCTGGCAACAGCTGCCCTCATTCCTGCTTTGACCTTTTCTTCTTCTTCTTCTTCTTTTTTTTTTTCAAGAGATAGGGTCTCACTATGTTGCCCAGGCTGGACTCAAATTCCTGGGCTTACGTGATCCTTCTGCCTCAGCCTCCCAAGCAGCTAGGACTACAGGTGCACGCCACGCCACTGCACCCGGCTGCTTAGACCTTTGTATTATGGAACATGGGCTGACTGATTCCCCATGTTGGTCATTAAGTCCAATAAGCTGATGTGGGGTTACCTGCCTGGTCCCTGAAGAGGTTCAAGAAACTCTGTTACTTACTCATTTTTAGGTACTTGTAGAAACACCCCAATTGCAAAGCTAATTTATCTGTTGTTTTTAATCACGAGTTGTCTCCTTCTCCACTATAAATTATCTTCTACTTCCTGCTTAAGTATCTCTTATCCATTTCATTAAGAGAGAAGTTTCTATTATTGTTCAATTTGAACTATATCTATGTTATAATAGTAATGGTAACTCAATCCAAAGGACCTAATAACAGGAAGTAACGTGTCTTATCTATCAGTTTACATTTGTTTTTTTCTAGGGACATACTGTGATCTCAGTATAGTTGTAATTTTGAGTTTCCTGGTGGGTTTAGTGAATTTATTTATTATTTTTATTTTTTGAGACGGAGTTTCGCTCTTGTTGCCCAGGCTGGAGTGCAGTGGCACCATCTTGGCTCACCACAACTTCTGCCTCCTGGGTTCAAGCGATTCTCCTGCCTCAGCCTCCCAAGTAGCTGGGATTACAGGCATGCACCACCATGCCCGGCTAATATTGTAGTTTTAGTAGAGACAGGATTTCTCCAGTTGGTCAGGCTGATCACGAACAAATGAACTTTTTAAATTGGTTGCCTTATTAAATAGCTAGGAAAATAGTGGAAAGACAGTCTCTGTAAGTAGGTAAGTAAGTAAATGTTGGGAAGCCAGAAACCTAAGTAGTTTTTCGAAAATCCTTTGTTTGTGGAGTCAAGATTACTCATGTTGGAAACCAGTTAGTCATTCAGGAAAACAGGGAAGTTCCCAGATTCCTTATACTGGAAAAGTTTGCTTGCTTTCTTATTAATTAGCAGCAATGAAATGAGAATTGATTCAGATAAAATAGCCAAATAGTTAGTATGTTTGTATGGCAGCAGTCAGCTCTGTATTCCAAGGGCTGATACCCTAGCAGTGAAACACTGTTAAAAGAAGGTGATTAGGACCAGGATATATGTCCATTCCCTGGATATACTTACAGCAGGGCAAATTGAGATTTGTGTCTCATGGCAATTTGTAAACAGCTTTTCCGCTAAAGCAGATGAGTTTGAAGTCCTTCAGAGACTCAGTCTTGAGTAGAGAGTTTGTGGGGAGATTACGTTTAAAAATGAATTGTGCTGGTCTTCCCCTTGCAGAAAGCAGAAAATGGAGATTTAAATTGGATAATACCAGACCGATTTATTGCCTTCTGTGGACCTCATTCAAGAGCCAGACTTGAAAGTGGTATGTGAAATTATGGCATCAGTCTCGTTTTGTTATTGAAAGTATCCTGTATTTTCTTTTGAAAGAGTTACACCAAGCTTGACCAAGGATTATTTAAGCATACTTGGTCATTTCATACATCATTCTGACTGGATTTTAACTTACTTTTTGTTTTGTTTTTTACAGTTATAATCAACTTAGTATTTAATTCCCAGTCCAGATACTGTTTCTGCTCAATTACAGGTGAAACTATTAGCCATTGTTTTCTTTATGTGTTTTACACAATCTGGTGCATTTCTTTATGTAGGTTACCACCAACATTCTCCCGAGACTTATATTCAATATTTTAAGAATCACAGTGTTACTACCATTATTCGTCTGAATAAAAGGATGTATGATGCCAAACGCTTTACGGATGCTGGCTTCGATCACCATGATCTTTTCTTTGCGGATGGCAGCACCCCTACTGATGCCATTGTCAAAGAATTCCTGGATATCTGTGAAAATGCTGAGGGTGCCATTGCAGTACATTGTAAAGGTACGTTTCTAGGAGTGGTTAAATAATAGTGTACAGTATGAGTATATGAATATGTAGAAACAGACCATATTCATTTAGTTTATGTGTCAGAACATGAAACTGCCTTTGTTTTTAGAGTGCCATTAAACCTTTGATTTCATATGAAAAGTATAGTAACTTATTTTCGTAAGTAATTCTACAAAGACATCACATTGAAATGCATTTATTTATTCATCAAATATTTATTGGGCGCATACTCTATAGTTAAGTTCTAGGATACATCAATAAGTAGCGTAGACTGTAAGAGCCTGTCTTTATGGAAACTATTCTTAACAAGTTGCTCTGTTTTCAGCAATTATAACAGTGCCTGGCACTTAATAGATATTTTTTGAATAAATGAATGACTATACAATAATACATGGTATGAAGGTAGTGGGATTTATTTAACTCTCTTTGTTAGTTAATTAAGAAACAAGGAGTATAGTTTTATTGAAAAAATCCAATATTGGATAAAAAGCTCAGCAAGCCTTGGGGAAAGGGGGAGACTGATCTCCAGAGTTACTGCTGTATTTGTAGTTTAAAATATAATGACAAAGCATCACATTTCAGTTTTTATTGAAAAATCATAAGGTATACAAAGAAACAGGGAAGTGTAGCCTATACAAAGGGAAGAAATACATCCAGGCCGGGCACGGTGGCTCACCTGTAATCCCAACACTTTGGGAGGGGCCAAGGTGGGTGGATCGCCTGAGGTCAGGAGTTTGAGACCAGCCTGACCAACATGGTGAAACCCCATCTCTACTAAAAATACAAAAAAATTCGCTGGGTGTGATGACGGATACATGTAAGCCCAGCTAATTGGGAGGCTGAGGCACAAAAATCACTTCAACCCGGAAGGCAGAGGTTGCAGTGAGCCGAGATTGTGCTACTGCACTCTAGCCTGGGCGATAGACAGAACAAAAAAAAGAAGAAGAAATAAATCCACAGAAGCTGTCCCTGAGAAAGATCAGATTGTGGACTTAGTGGGCAAAAATTTTTAAATAACCATCTTAAAGATACCCAAGAGTTAAAAGAAAATGTGGGAAAAGTCAAGGAAACGATCTATGAACAAAGTGTTAATAACCAGTTATAAAAAGAACACCAAAAAGAAATTCTGGAAATGCAATGTACTATAACTGAGATGAAAAATTCACTGGAGGAATTCAGAAGCATATTTGAGCACGCAGAAGAATCAGTGAGTGTGAAGCTAGAACCATTAAAAAACTAGCAAGTCTGAGAACAGGAAGAATAAAGAGCATAAGATAAACGAACAGAATCTAAGGGACCTCTGAGACATACCCAAGCAGACCAAGATACGGATTGTGGGAGTTCCAGAAGGAGAAGAGAAATAAAGGAGCAGACAGATGATTTGACTGAAAACTCCCCAAATGTGATATATGCAAGAATATCCAAGAAGCTCAACACACTCCAAGCAGGATAAACTCAGAGGCCCACGTGAGCATGCATTATAATCACGCTGTAACGACAGAGACACTCTTGAAAGCAGCAGGAGAGAAGTGACCTACCACATACAGGGGATACATCCTCTGAGATTGTCAGCAGATCTCTCATCAGAAACGTCGGAGGCTAGAAGGCAGTGGGTTGATATATTCAAAATGCGTAAGTGGGAGAAGACCTGTTAAGAATTCTACATCTGGCAAAACTCCTTCAAAAATAATGGAGAGGCCGGGCGCGGTGGCTCAAGCCTGTAATCCCGGCACTTTGGGAGGCCGAGACGGGCGGATCACGAGGTCAGGAGATTGAGACCATCCTGGCTAACACAGTGAAACCCCGTCTCTACTAAAAAAAATTCAAAAAACTAGCCGGGCGAGGTGGCGGGCGCCTGTAGTACCAGCTACTCAGGAGGCTGAGGCAGGAGAATGGCGTAAAACCCGGGAGGTGGAGCTTGCAGTGAGCTGAGATCCGGCCACTGCACTCCAGCCTGGGCGACAGAGCGAGACTCCGTCTCAAAAAAAAAAAAAAAAAAAATGGAGAAATTAAGACAGTGCCCAGGCAATCAATTTGCCTTTCTGATAAAGGCAAATACATGGACCATTATAAAAGCTAGTATTATCGTAACAAGATAATTTGTAAAATATTATTACTGTGACTTGTAATTGTTGTAACTTGCAAAAAACAAATAGAAAATCTGAATAAACCCCTAACTAGTAAGGAGATTAAGTAATCAAAAACCTCCTGAGAAAGCAAAACCTTGGACATAATAACATCACCAGTAAATTCTACCAAACACTTAAGTGAGAGTTTTTCATCCCTAGATCTGACCTGCAAGAAATACTAAAGGGAGTCTTATAGGTTGGAATGAAAGCACACTAGACAGTAACGCACAGCCATTGGAGAAAAGGAAATAAAGGTTTCTGATAAAGGCAAATACAGGGACCACTATAAAAGCTAATGTTATTGTAACAAGGTAATTTGTAAAATATTATTACTGTAACTTGTAATTATTGTAACTTGCAAATATTATGTAAATTATTGTAATTTGTAAAATAATTTGTAGTTTGCAAGTAGTATAATTGTATAGTATTGTATACAAAAATTGCAAGTACTATATTACTGTAATTTGTAAAACAGAGAGTAGAAACCAGTAGAGAAAATCAACAAAACCAAGGGTTGATTCTTTAAGAGGAATAACAAAAATGATAAACCTTTAGCTGGAATGATGAAGTATAAAAGGAAGAAGACTCAAACTGCTAAAATTAGAAATGAAAATGGCGTTACTACTGATACTATGGAAATAAATCTGATCGGTATTGTAGGACAACAAATTGGATAATCTACATGAAATGGACAAATTCCTAGAAAAACAAAATACCAGAACTAAATCATAAAGAAAATCTGAACAGACCCCTAACTAGTAAGGAGATTAAGTATTCCAAAACCTCCTGAGAAAGCAAAGCCCAGGACATGATAGCATCACCAGTAAATTCTACCAAGCACTTAAAAGACTAAAACTAGTCCTTCTCAAACCCTTCCAGAAATGTGGGGAAACAGGAACACTTTCTAATTCAATAAGGCCAGCATTACCCTGATACCCCAAACAAAAAGACACTGCAAGATAACTATAGGCCAGTATCCCTTACGAACATCGATGCAGAAACCTTGAACAAAATACTAGCCAATGGAATTCAGCAGCATATTTAAAAGGGTTGTGTACCATGACCAAGCAGGATTTATCCCATGATTGCAAGAGTGGTTCAACATATGAAAATCAATCAGTGTAATATACCACGTTAAGGACAAAAACCACACGATCATCTCAATGCACAAAAAGCATCTGACAAAAGTCAATACCCTTTTGTGATAAAAAACATGGTGCAGACTAGGTGTAGAGGGAGATTACCTCAACATAAGAACCATATGTGAAAAGCCCACAGCTAACATCCTGCTCAGTGGTGAAAGACTGACAGCTGTTCCTCTGAGCCCATGAAGAAGACAAGGATGCTTGGTTTTGTGGCATCTGTTTAATATGGTAATGGAAGTTCTAGCCAAAGCAAGTAAGAAAAAAAAAAAGAATTGAAATTGGACAGAGGGAAGTAAAATTATCTGTTTGCAGATGATATGACTTATATGTATTATAAAGAAAACCCTGGGCCAGGTGCAGTGGCTCATGGCTGTAATCCTAGCACTTTGGGAGGCCAAGGCTGGTGGATTGCCTGAGCTCGGGAGTTCGAGACCAGCCTGGACAACACAGTGATGAAACCCCGCCTCCACTAAAATACAAAAAAAAAAAAAGCCAGACGAGGTGCATGTGCCTGTAGTCCCAGCTACTTTGAAGGCTAAGGCAGGAGAATTGCTTGAATCTGGGAGATGGAGGTTGCAGTGAGCCAAGATCGTGCCACTGCACTCCAGCCTGGGGGACAGAGCAAGACTCTGTCTCCAAAAAAAAAGGAAAAGAAAACCCTCAAGATTACACACACACCCCACCAAGCCCTGCTAGAACTAATAAATGAGTCAGCAAAGAAGTGCCAGCATATAAAATCAACAGGCAAAAATCCCTTGCTTCTAAGCCACGACAATAAAAATCTAAAAAAGAAACTAAGAGTACAGTTTCATTTGTAATAGCGTCAAGAAGAATCAAATATTGGGAAATTAACCAAGGAGATGGAAGATTTGTTTAAAACATTTTTGAGAAAAATTAAAGAAGATATAATTAAATGTAATAACATCACATTTGTCCACTGGGTGACTTAATATTGTTAACATGTCAGTATTGCCCAAAGAGATAGACAGATTCAATGCAAGCCTGTCAAAATTCCAACATTGCTTGCAAAAATAGAAAAATGATTCTGAAATTCATTTGGGAATCTCAAGGGATGGCAAATGGCCAAAACAATCTTGAAAAGGAATAAAAAGGTTGGAGGACTCACTTCCTGGTTTCAAAACTTCATCATACAGGTCGGGCATGGTAGCTTAACACCTGTAATCCCAGTACTTGGGAAGGCTGAGGCAGAAGGATTGCTTGAGCCCAGGAGTTTAAGACCACCCTGGACAACATGGCAAAACCCCATCTCTACTAAAAAATACAAAAATTAACTGGGCATGGTGGTGTGTACCCTGTAGTCCCAGCTACTCGGGAAGCTGAGATGGGAGGATCCCTTGAACGTGGGAGGTTGAGGCTGCAGCGAGCCATGATTGTGCGGTTGCACTCCAGCCTGGGCGACATAGTGAGACCTTGTCTCAAAAAAAAAAAAAAAAAAAAGCTTGGTACAAAGCTACATCAATCAAGATGATGTGGTACTGGTATAAAGATAGATACAAAGACCAGTGAGATAGAATAGAGAGCTCAGAAATAAATCCTTGTGTATATGGTCAAATGACATTCAAGAAGGATACAGACACCACTCAATGGAGAAAGGTGCTGGGAAAACCTGATATCCACGTGTAAAAGAATGAAATTGGACCCTTACATAACACCATATACAAAAATTAACTCAAAGTGGATCAAGGACCTAAATATAGGACCTAAAGCTATAAAAGTCTTAGAAGAAAAAAGTGGGTGAAAACTTCATGACATTAGATCTGGCAGTAATATGACACCAAAGGCACTGACCATAAAAGAACAGACAAATTGAGCTATATAAAATTTTAAAACTTTTGTGCACCAAAGTGTACTGTCAGCAGAGTAACAAGGTAACGCATGGATTGGAGAAAATATTTGCAAATCACATCTGATAAGGGATTAACATCCAGAAGATACAGAGAAAACTCCTAAAAACTGCAACAAAACTCAGTTCATAAATGGGAAAAGGACTTGAATACACATTTCTCCAAAGGTATAAAATGACCAGTAAGCACATGCAAAATTCTTAGCATTTTTGACTTGTAGGGAAAGTCAAATCACAACCACAGTGAGATACCACTTTACACCCATTGGGATGGCTGTGATCTAAAAGAACAAAAACATCACCACCAGAAAATTACAAGTGTTGATGAAGATATGGAGAAATTAGAAGCCTTGTGTACTGCTAGTGGGAATATAAAACAATACAGCTGCTATGGAAAATGGTGTGACAGTTCCTGAAAAAATTAATGTCATTCAGCAGTAGGTGGTTATATGCCCAGAAACAATTGACAGCAGGGATATGAACAGATATTTTTATACCCAACAGAGTTCTTCTTCTTCTTCTTTCTTCTTTCTTCCTCCTTCTTTCTCCTTCTTTCTCCTCCTTTCTCCTCCTTTCTCCTTCTTCTTCTTCTTCCTCCTCCTCTTCTTCTTCTTCTTCTTCTTCTCCTCCTCCTCTTCCTCCTCCTCCTTCCTCCTTCTTCCTTCTTCTTTCTCCTTCTTCTTCTTCTTCTTCTTCTTCTTCTTCTTCTTTTTCTTCTTTCTTCTTTCTTCTTTCTTCTTTCTTCTTCTTCTTCTTCTT
>NW_012120932.1:5224201-5281374 GCF_000951035.1 Colobus angolensis palliatus
CCTCCTCCTCCTCCTCCTCCTCCTCCTCCTCCTCATCCTCCTCTTCTTCTTCTTCTTCTTCTTCTTCTTTCTTCCTTCTTCCTTCTTCTTCTTCTTCTTCTTCTTCTTCTTCCTTCTTCCTTCTTCTTCTTTTCTTCTCCTTCCTCCTCCTCCTCTTCTTCTTTTCTTCTTCTTCCTTCTTTTTTTTGAGATGGATTTTCACTCTTATTTTCCAGGCTGGAGTGCAATGGTGCAATCTCGGCTCACTTTAGCCTCCGCCTCCTGGGTTCAAGTGATTCTCCTGCCTCAGCCTCCACAGTAGCTAGGATGACAGGCACACGCCACCACATCCAACTAGTTTTTGTATTTTTAGTAGAGACAGGGTTTCACCATGTTGGCCAGGCTGGTCTCAAACTCCTGACCTCAAGCAGTCCACCCGCCTGAGCCTCCCAAAGTTCTGGGATTAGAGGTGTGAGCCACCACACCCAGCCAGCAGCATTACTCTTAATAGCCAAAAGGTGGAAGCAGTCCAGGTTTCCATCAGAGGAAGGCTAAAGAAATGGCTAAAGAAAATGTGCTATATCATACAGCAGGATATTTTGCATCCATAGAAATGAAGAGAATTCTGACACATGTACTGCAACAATAGTCAGAAAAGGACAGATACTGTATGAATCCACTTGTATGTGATACTCGGGGTAAGAGAAAGTAGAATGGTGGTTGCCAGGGCCTGAGGGGAGGCAGGGATTGGTAGTTATTGTTTGATGGGTCCAGAGTTTCCGTTTTGCAAGATGAAATATGTTCTGAAGATGGATGGTGGTAATGTTTGTACAACAGTGTGAATGCACTTAGTGCTGCTGAACTGGACACATAAAAAGTGGTTAAAGTGATAGTCAGAAACTGACAGTAAGGAAATGTAAGTTTCTGAATTAACTGATACAGAATTTAAAATAACTGTCTTAAACATGTTCAGTGAGCTAAAAGAGTCAGACAACTAAATGAAATCAGGAAAATGATACATGAAGAAAAACGGTAAATTTTATGTTATGTGTATTTTACTCCAATTTTTAAACATAATTAAAACAAAATCCAGCATTGCTTATTTCATTTTTTAATTATAAAAAGCAGTTGAAGTTATTCTTCACCAGGGTCCTTCTGCATCCCAACCCCATCACACACCCGACATCTGACAATGTGCGGCGACCTTTTTTGAGGGTTGGGCACCACTGGCATCTGGTGGGTAGAGATCGGGGACGCTGCCAAACACCCTGCAGCGTACAGACAGCCCCTCACTGTAAATAACTGTCCAGCCTTGAATGTCAGTGCTGCTGAGGTTGAGATACCCTGAAATAGAATGATGACCAATTAAAAGCCTAGAGAGGCTCTTGTATGATTGCATCTTTGTTTAGGGAGGAAAAATGATGACAGTATGAAAACTGGGCTGTACCGTGAAAATTGAGAGTCATCAAGAGGTGTATTAGCCTGCTGGGGCATATCACCGGCTGGGCGGCTTACACACCAGCAGTTAATTCTCTCACAGTTCTGGGGGCTAGAAGTCCAAGGTCAAGGCATTGGCAGGGATGTTTTCTGGGAAGGCCTCTCTCTTCAGCTTGCAGATGGCTGTCGTCTCTGAGTCTTCTCATGGTTTGTCCTCTGCTTGCACTCAACTCCTGCCGCCTTGTTTCTTTTTCTTTTTTCTTTTTTTTTTTTTTTGAGACAGAGTCTCACTCTGTCGCCCAGGCTGGAGCGCAGTGGCGCGATCTCAGCTCACGGCAAGCTCCGCCTCCTGGGTTCACGCCTTTCTCCTGCCTCAGCCTCCCGAGTAGCTGGGACTACAGGCGCCGCCACCGCGCCCGGCTAATTTTAGTAGAGACGGGGTTTCACTGTGTTAGCCAGGGTGGTCTCGATCTCCTGACCATGTGATCCGCCCGCCTCGGCCTCCCCAAGTGCTGGGATTACAGGCTTGAGCCACCACGCCCGGCTCATCTCTTTCTTTCGTTAGGAGTACCCCAGTCCTGTTGGATTAGGGCCCCACTCTGTGACCTTATTTACTTCCATAAAGGCCTTATCTCCAAATGGAGTTATACTGGGAGTTAGAACAACATACGGATTAAGATTAGGGGAGACACAATTCACTTCATTATATTCTGCCCTCTGACCCCCTCAAATTTATGTCCCTTCAGTTCAAAAATACATTCACCCCCATCTCAACAGCTCTGAACATCTCAACTCATTCTGGCATCAACTCCAAGTTCAGAGTCTCATCTAAATAGCATTCAACTCAAATATAGGGGAGACTTGAGGTATGATCCATCCTGAGACGTAATTCCTCCCAGCTGTGATGGTATAGGCACAGGATAAGAAAGTGCTTCTAAACAAGTCCAAAACCTAGCCAGGCAAATCCCATTACATCTTAAGGCTAGAGGATCATCCTCTTTGGCTCCACGCCGTGCCCTCCACGCCCTCTTCGCCCTCTAGGGTGGTGGCTTTGCCCCTGAGGGCTGTGGTCAGAGGCAGCTGGGTTCGCTGTAACTGTCAGAGGTGGCCCTACCCTGTGAAATCAAGGAGTAGACAGGCTTGCCCTGAGCTTATATACTCTGTGTCTTGGTGGCAGTGGCAGCACTGGGGATCTCTAAATTGCCCTTGGGATCATCTTTTTTTTTTTTTTTTTTTTTCAGACGGAGTCTTGCTCTGTCGCCCGGGCTGGAGTGCAGTGGCCGGATCTCAGCTCACTGCAAGCTCCGCCTCCCGGGTTCACGCCATTCTCCTGCCTCAGCCTCCCAAGTAGCTGGGACTATAGGCGTCCGCCACCTCGCCCAGCTAGTTTTTTTTTGTATTTTTTAGTAGAGACGGGGTTTCACTGTGTTAGCCAGGATGGTCTCGATCTCCTGACCTCGTGATCTGCCTGTCTTGGCCACCCAAGTGCTGGGATTACAGGCTTGAGCCACCGCGCCCGGCCATCCTTCCTTTTCTTGAAGATTCAAGAATGTTTGCATCTAGGTAGCTCTGCTTTCAGAAGTCAAAAGCCTTACTTTATTTTATTCCATGTCCATCCCCTTTACCGCAAGTTGCCAGTGTCTCTACTGGTATAATCCCATCTCTCTTCCTTGCTTCTGCTGAGACGGCTGATTAAGTCTAGGGAATCTCTTTAGAGGGGAATGTTCAGCCACACCCTTGATTTTTCTGTCTGTAACACTCTTATTTTTTGCAATATGGATAGCCTGAGAATTTTCTGACTCTAGTTCCTGATTCCCTGTTGCTTAACAATTTCTTCTTTAATTTGTCTTTTTTTCCTTTTGCATTTTACTGTAACCAGTTAAAGAGAAATCAGGTTGTATCTTCAACACTTTCCTTATAAATCTCCTCTGCTAAATATCCAAGGTTGTCATCCACAAAGCTACTTCTCCATTTCTATTTAGTTGTTACAGTGACATCCACCTCATAATCCAAATCTGTTTTATTTAGGGTTCTCCAGAAAAACAAAGCCAGTAGGTTTTTTTTTTTTATATGTAGGAGATTTATTAAAAGGAATTGGCTTATGCAAGTATAGATTCTGGTGAGTCCAAAATATGCAGTGTGGGCCAGCAGCCTGGAAACACAGGAGAGCTGATGGGGCAGATGAAAGCCAAAGGCAGCCTCTTGCTCAGGAAAGTCATTGTTTTTGTTCTGCCCAGGTTTTCAGGTGATTGGATGGGGCCCATCCACATTATGGAGGGAACTGTGCTTACTGAAAGCTCACCAACTTAAATGTTAATCTCCAAAGATTCATTCCGGATTGACACATAAAATTAACCATCACTGGAGGTATTGATAATAGTGTAGATAAGACAGGCCAGCACCAATAGAGGTTTAAAAGAATCTGAGTGAAAATATAATATAACAAACTAGAAAATATAATTGGATGCGGGAGTAAGTGCAAAATTGCAAGCCTTTGTTTTTGCAAAGATGGTGGTACCATTTTTCTAAAATGCCCAGGGCAGAAGACACTGCACTTACTAGAATGATTGCTTAGAAAGTGATTCTCCACCTCGGCTACGTGTAGAATCATCTGGAAGATTTTAGGAGTCTCTCTGTCCAAGCTATGCTGCACACCAGTGAAATCTAAATTCTGGGCGTAAAGCCAGGCGTGGTGGCTCAAGCCTATAATCCCAGCATTTTAGGAGGCCAAGGTGGGCGGATCACCTGAGGTGAGGTGAGTTTGAGACCAGCCTGGCCAACATGGTGAAACCCTGTCTCTACTGAAAATACAGACATTAGCCAGGTGTGGTGGCACACGCCTGTAATCCTAGCTACTTGGGAGGTTGAGGTAGAGGAATTGCTTGAGCCTGGAGGTGAAGGTTACGGTGAGCCGAGATCACATCAATTTCTCTCCAGCCAGCCTGCTGGGCAACAGAGCGAGACTCTATCTCAAAAATAAATAATTAAATGAAACAAATAATAAATACATTCTGGGCATGAGACCAGGCATCAGTATTTAAAAACTTCTCTAGGTGATTCCAGAGTATAACCAGCCTTGAGAACTGCTGTTGAGAGAAGCAGAGTCATGAGAAGCCTTTTACAAAAATTCTACCTGCCCAACAAAATCCTGGAGTACATGAGCCCAAGTTTCATTTCTGTGCTTCTTTCTTTTCCTAGCTGGCCTTGGTCGCACGGGCACTCTGATAGCATGCTACATCATGAAGCATTACAGGATGACGGCAGCCGAGACCATTGCGTGGGTCAGGATCTGCAGACCTGGCTCGGTGATTGGGCCTCAGCAGCAGTTTTTGGTGATGTAAGTAGTAGCGTACGTCTGTAGTTCCAAGGGAACAAGTGGGGTTGGAATCTGATGGGGACTGGAATTTCCCTTAGTTTCCAGTAACAACAGATAGTCTGGTAGGAAGAAGTTGTTCATGTATCTTTCTGGAAAGCTCTATTTTGATGTTATTTAAATGCTCTAGGAAGCAAACAAGCCTCTGGCTGGAAGGGGACTATTTTCGTCAGAAGTTAAAGGGGCAGGAGAATGGACAACACAGAGCAGCCTTCTCCAAACTTCTCTCTGGCGTTGATGACATTTCCATAAATGGGGTCGAGAATCAAGACCAGCAAGAACCCGAACCGGTAATGAAGCTGTTTCTGTTGAGATGTTGTTACTGCTTTAACTGCTGTTGAAACCTTGTCAGGGCATGGAGAAATCTGTAGGTAAAATAATAAAGCAGCTCTTGGATGATTGTCAGTTTTTTATATTTATAACCCTCTCTAGGCACTTTTTACCCAAAATAATGGAAACAAGGTTGTGTGTGTCCATAAAACTGTAACTCGGCAGGTGCATAAAAGGTTGTGAAGTGAGCTCTTTAGCCAGATCTACCCCTGCCCCTCACCCCTTTTTGCCATTTCACAACAGCCGATTTAGGAAAGCAATCAGTCTCAAATGGGGAGCTTTTAACAAATCAAGGGCTTAGGGGGCAGCAGTACTACATTAAGTGGTAGTAAGTACACTGTGAGATTTTAAAAAGAATGTTTTCAAACGTGAAAGCCCATTAACCCTCTTCACTGTTGATACGTTCTATAATGAGTGCTGCTGGGTTGTCTCTGAAAGTCACCTTTGGCTGTCTTAAAATGTGATCTGTGGTTTGATTGTGAAAGGGAAAAATATTTTAGAGTTTGCAGAAACTTGGACTGTCTGTGTTTATGTGGATAAATTGCTGCTCTGCTTTACTGGATTAATAAGTGCAATTTAAACCATTAGCTCAGTGTTTTTTTACTTACACAGTACAGTGACGACGACGAAATCAATGGAGTGACACAAGGTGATAGACTTCGGGCCCTGAAAAGCAGAAGACAATCAAAAACAAACGCTGTTCCTCTCACGTGAGTCCGGCTTCCTTTGTTGTGGCTGACGTTTCTTTATTATGTGTACGGGGTCCTTGGTGAGGGTTTCTCCGGCACATTTTTCTCCATCGTTGCAAGCCCATGATGCCACTTTGAAATGTTTGCCTGTGTTATTTAAAACCTAGGGGTGCTGGCCTTGGAATCTCTCAGCTGTCCCTTGTTTACCTTGGTCCTCATGAGCCTTTATGGGTGGGAAGGCGACATCAGGGATGCTTTTTCTCCATGAATAATCAGCACGGGGCATCCTCCAGAGCTCAGGATGCCAGACCTGTCCATAGTTATAAACTGGTCTGTCTCTTTACATTCGCCATGTTGCAGATCATTTGTTTTGATCAGCATGACGTGATGGCTTAATGACATGTTGTTTTTGGGGCAACAGTGAACTGGTCTAAAGTATGTTTTGGGTTTTTTGTTTGTTTCTTTGGGGAATGATTTTCTAGTTATAGAGGAAGATTTAGCCTGGGAACAGGAAGTGTTACAGTTACTGAGTGGATGTGTGTCCGTGTGTCCATTCTTGTGAACGTGTGTTCGTTGGGATTGACCCTGATGGAGCGTCCAAGATGATTAGACAAATGCGCAGACGCGAACTGCAGGACCGTGGTCTTTTTTGTAGGCTGCCCTTTAGTAGCTGCTTCCACCTGTGGCCACCGGATTTCTTCCTTCTGGTTACTTCCTTCTTCGTGGTGGGCACCAGATTTCCAACCTTCTTTTTTGGGGGAAGGGAGTGTGATGGACATAGATCATTTATTCAGTAAGCATCTTGTAATATGGTAAGGAAGTATGATATAATAACCTGTTTGTATTGGCGGAGAACAGGTTTTCTTTTTCACTGAAAGTAATTCCTCACTAGTATCTTGTCATAAAAATCCTGAAGTAGAATCACATGTAAGGCATGTGTCATTATGGGCTGCTCCTCTGGGAGGTTCTTCAAAGACCCAGTGCAAAGCGTTGAGTTTTGCAGTATGCAGTGTTATGTGAATGCATGTAGGGCATCCATTTTGATTACAGGCATTTATGAAGATTTCTTTTGCAGCTTAGTGGTACTGTAGTCAACTAGACTGCTTTAAAAATGGTGCCTTTTGGCCAGGCGTGGTGGTGCACACCTGTAATCCCAGCACTATGGGAGACCAAGGTGGGTGGATCACCTGAGGTCAGGAGTTCAAGACCAGCCTGGGCAACATGGTGATAGCCCATCTCTACAAAAATACAAAAATTAGCCAGGCATGATGGTAGGTGCCTATAATCCCAGCTACTCAGGAGGCTGAGGCAGGAGGATCGCTTGAATCTGGGAGGTGGAGATTGCAGTGAGCTGAGATTGTGCCATTACAGTCCAGACTGGGCGACAGAGTGAGACTGCATCCCAAAAAACAAAGAAAATGGTGCCTTTTGTATAATTTACTTAACTCCAAATGTCATTTTGTTTTTAATTTCCTTATGAAAAGTCTTCATCTAAAGCCTTCATGGTTTTTCCTTGGCAGTATTGTGGTGGCTCCAGGTAATCATCCAGATACTAACTCTGGATGTGGCGGAGGCAGGCAGTGCCCTCAAGCAGTGCTTCTCTGACTTAAGTGTGCATGAGGCACCCGGCGCTTGTTGAAATATGGGTTATGATTAGTGGGGTGGGGGCAGGGCCCAAGATTTCACATTTCTAGCAGAGGCTGCTGGTCCAGGGACCACACGTTGAATTGCAAGCCCTAGGAAACTGATGCTTTTGTGGGTTGATTTTAGCTGTGTCCAGGTTTTTTTGTTTTGTTTTTCAGAATCAGCATCATCATTTATTTTTTAATATTTTGTTGCCTGCTGTTCAAAAGTCGAGAGTCAGGGGATACAAATCCTGCTTAGTCAAAAGTTTTTGTTAAATAGGCAATTTCCTTTAGTCACCCTCTGAATCTGTTACTCTCATTAACATGAGTTCAAATCTAGCTGGGCATGGCGGTGTGCACCTGTAGACCAGGCTATGCGGGAGGCTGAGGCAAGAGGACCACTTAGCCCAGGAGTCTGAGGCTGCAGTGAGCTCAGGATTCCTTTTGGTAATATCCTAAAAACAATATATAAAAATAGCCCCACATAACACAAATAACAAAGTTTTAGGCCACACTTTCAAAGAAGAAAGCAAAATGCTAGTTTTTCTAAGCTCTGAGTTATGTGTGTAGACCCCGGGGGATTTTTGATGAGTCTCAGCAAATCTCCTTCCTCCTCCATTACAACATTTTGCTTATCCCTTCTCGGCTTTTTCAAACCCTCTCTGCTATTATTTGCAGCTTTTTGGCCCTAGAAAAGATCAGTCGAAGGTTTTCTTTCTTTCCCTCTTGTGTCTTTGTAGTTATTTTAGGAATAGAAGTCCCTGAGGGGACTGTGTTCAACAATGGCTTAGGTTGAAAAATACAAAATCAATTTCTTCATCCCAATTTTGACTCATTGATTTCTGTGAGCAGATTATTTTGCTTTAACATTGGCACTTAGCCTTGTGAAAGTACAATACATGCAAGAAAGAAAGTCAGTGAGAAATACACAAGTACTAGTGACTCTTAGGAGAAAGTCGTAGTACATAAAATATTATTCCAACGATTGGTTTCTCTCTCTTTTTTTTTTTTAAGATGGAGTCTTGCTCTGTTGGCCAGGCTGGAGTGCAGTGGTACGCCCTCGGCTCACTGCAAACTCTGCCTCCCGAGTTCCAGTGATCCTCCTGCCTCAGCCTCCCGAGTATCTGGGATTACCGGTGTGCACCACCACACCCAGCTAATTTTTCGTATTTTTAGTAGAGGCAAGGTTTCACCATGTTGGCCAGGCTTGTCTCGAAATCCTGACCTCAAGTGATCCTGCCTCAGCCTCCCAAAGTGCTGGGATTACAGGCATGAGCCACCAGCGCCTGGCCGGTTTCTCTTTTATAAATGGTCAGTTTTGGGGGAGAGTTTAAGTTTTTTATCAATTGTAAAATGGCCATTGGCTCAGCCTGTCTAATCCTGACTACAGTGATGACGGTAAACCATGTGGCACCATTGACAATGAGCTGATCTTCAGGACGCGATGACAAGTATATTGTCTGTGCTAAAATGGATTTGGTAGATTTCATAACTTGAGCCATGAGGCCTGTTGTTCCGCATACTGATGGTTTTGGCAGGTTTGGAGATGGGTATGTGTGTTAGCGGTGGAAAGTAATTCTGAAGCCATGAGGTTTACTAGAGGAACAAATAACCATCTATAATGCTGACACCTGGACATTCAGGCCGTTCTGCCTTTAAGGAACTGAAAGTGAAGCCTGGGATGGGTAGAGAGTTTTCTAGTGCTCCCAGGCCATTTATTCATTCCGTTTAAATATTCACCCCTGTGATCTTAACATATATTAGTAGGCTTGTTTTTTTTTTTTTTTTGTGGGAAGATTAAATAAGATGGTGTAGGTGTAACTTGTGGGGTGAGGTTAGTTTGTATTTCGAGTGTACCCTTTAGTCTAATCCCTTTCCACAATATAGGATGCCTGGTGGGTACATTTTTCTTTTTTTCCGAGACAGAGTCTTGCTTTGTCACCCGGGCCGAAGTGCAATGGCGTAATCTTGGCTCAGTGCAAACTCCGCCTTCCGGGTTCAAGTGATTCTCCTGCCTCAGCCTCCCAAGTAGCTGGCGTTACAGGCACCCGCCATCACGTCTCGCTAATTTTTGTATTTTTAATAGAGATGGGGTTTCACCATGTTGGCCAGGCTGGTCTTGAACTCCTGACCCCATGATCTGCTCCGCCTCAGCTTCCCAAAGTGTTGGGATTACAGGCGTGAGCCACTGCGCCTGGCCCGACATGGAATTTTTAATGATGACAGTGATGAGGTCAACGATAAAAATGACATGATAAGTCAAATCAGTCACTTCCAAAACTGATCAGTGGTACTCCGCACGCAGCGCATGCTCAGTAGAGGCTCTAGTATTGGTCACAGATGTATCCGGGTAACCATGTGGAAGTGCAGTCATTGGAAGGAGCTTCTGCCCTTCTAAATGGGAGGAGGTTTCCTTCCTTGTCGCTAGAACCCAGATCAATGGATTAAGAAACACCACGCTGGCCGGGCGCCGTGGCTCAAGCCTGTAGTCCCAGCACTTTGGGAGGCCGAGATGGGCGGATCACGAAGTCAGGAGATCGAGACCATCCTGGCTAACACGGTGAAACCCCGTCTCTACTAAAAAAATACAAAAAACTAGCCGGGCGAGGTGGCGGGCTACCAGCTGGTGGTGGTCCCAGCTGCTCTGGAGGCTGAGGCAGGAGAATGGCGTAAACCCGGGAGGCGGAGCTTGCAGTGAGCTGAGATCCGGCCACCGCACTCCAGCCTGGGCGACAGAGCGAGACTCCGTCTCAAAAAAAAAAAAAAGAAACACCAAGCTGAGGCTGGACACAGTGGCTCATGCCTGTGATCCCAGCACTTTGGGAGTTCAAGGGCAGGAGGATCACTCGAGCCCAGGAGTTGGAGACCAGCCTAGCCAACATAGTGAGACTCTGTTTCTACAAAAAAAAATTAAAAAACAACAACAACAAAAGTAACTAGGCCTGGTGGGATGAACAGGTAGTCTCAGCTGCTACTCAGGAGGCTGATGTTGGAGGATTGTTTGCACCTAGGAGTTGGAGATTACAGTGAACTATGATAACGCCACTGCACTCCAGCCTGGGTAGCAGAGCAGTACCTTCTGTTTCTTTCTTTCTTTCTTTCTTTCTTTCTTGAGACAGAGTCTTGCTCTGTTGGCCAGGCTGGAGTGCAGTGGCATTATCTCGGCTCACTGCAATCTTTGCCTCCCGAGCTCAAGCAATTCTCCTGCCCCAGCCTCCCAAGTAGCTGGGATTACAGGCGTATGCCACCACACCTGGCTAATTTTTGTATTTTTTTTTAGTAGAGCAGGGGTTTCACCATGTGGGACAGGCTGGTCTCGAACTCCTGACCTCGGGTAATCTGCCTGCCTTGGCCTCCCAAAGTGCTGGGCTTACAGGCATGAGCCACTGCGCCCAGCCGACCCGTTTCTTAAAAATGAAAAAGAGGCCAGGTGCAGTGGCTCATGCCTGTAATCCCAGCATTTTGGGATGCCGAGGCAGGTGGATCACCTGAGGTCAGGAGTTTGAGACCAGCCTGGCCAACGTGTTGAAACCCCATACTAAAAATATAATTCTTAGCTGGGCGTGGTGGTGTACACCTCTAATCCCAGCTACTCAGGGGGCTGCAGTGGGAGAATTGCTTGAACCTGGGAGGCGGAGTTTGCAGTAAGCCAAACTCACGCTATTGTACTCCAGGCTGGGTGACAGAGCAAGATTCCATCTCAAAAAATTATAATACTTAAAAAATAAAAAAGAAACCCCAAGGTGAAAGCCAACTAGTATGAAGAAAGTGAGTGCGGAAAACAACTAAGAAAAATCTATACGATGCATACTTCAGTGAAATTTTGCGCATTTTGTGTTGCCCTTGGTTAAATGTGAACCATATTCTAAAAATGTGCCATTCCCTTAGCTTCCTGGATGACTCAGGAGTTAGTGATTCCATTGAAATGAGATCAGTTCTGCTGTGTTAACGTTCGTTTTTAGTTGTGCCTCCTGTGATTTTGTTAACTAGTCTGGGGTTTTGTGGTTTTTGTTTGTTTGGTTTTGGTTATCTGGTTTTGCCTCCTTTGCCCATTATGATTTGGTTTAGTTTTCCGTGTGTGCACATCTTGTGCTTTTTGAAGACCCTCAATCATTTATCTATGACTGATTTCAGTATCATGAAGTTAAATTACCATGGGGTAGTTATCTAACTAGTGACTGAGTCCCCAAGTATCAAACCTGTTTAAACACAGCATTTTGTTCTCCAGCATAAAACGGCAAAACTCCATCCTTGTGGACCGCCCCTTTGTATCCCTGTTGCTGTTTTGGGCTTTTAGGGTGTCTAAAATTCACATATGGCTTGACTGATTGATTGATTGATGATTGCGTAATTTATTTTGGCTTCCCAATTTGAACATCTGTTCTTTCCCCTTCACCCCTTTCCAGATGTCCCCTAGCTGTGCTGACCTCTGCACTGTGTAGTGTTGTCATCTGGTGGATTGTTTGTGACTACATTCTTCCCATCCTGCTATTCTGTCTCGATGGTTTCAGAACACAGTAGCCATCAGGACCCCCTGGCAGATAGCTGCTGTAAGTGTCCCGTTCTGTTTCTCTGCCGTTGCTTACTTCTGGTGCCTCCTGTGGTTCCCACAATGCATGTTTTTCTGCTTGTCAGCTCCTAGCTTTGTTGGTTTGCCTATTTTCAAAGGTTCTTTTTCTGAATCTTTTCAATTAATGGGATGGTGGTGGGGAGGGAAGGCGGGCTTCTCTGTTCGTCCCACAGAAAGGATATTAAAAGTAACGTATCTTGTTTTAAAGTTATGCTTATCCTTAACAGATATTTCAAAATAGCACTTGATAAATGAAGACACTGAAACAGGTTTTCTTCCCTATCAAAAGTAGTTAGCTTGGGATAATTGGGGTGGTTTTATTTTTGTCGGTTGGCTATACAATTTTCTTCTAGTTTTTTCTGTGTCTTGAGTATGTCCTTCCCAATCTAGCAAAGAAGCCTTTTTCCCACTGATCTACTTTCATTAAATATGTGATTTTGTAGCCTTGAAATCTGCCGTTGTACAGCAGCTCTCTCATAAGTCTTCTCTCTAGTGTGCAGAATGTCCTGCTCTGTCTCATTTTCCTCCTCCCCTTTAGGGAATACAGTAAGTACAGTGTGTAGCACTTGATACTAAATGAAAGTAGGAGGTCGGAGCTGAGGCCGCCTGTTGAAGTTGGTGCATTTCCATATGACAGTCATTGCTCCCACTTTCCCCTTGCCCAGACATAGCCAGAATGCCTTTATTAGGCTGATAGCAGCAAATTTGTATTCTCTTGAGATCTTTTATCTTTGAAATGAAGACCTTAACAGCGAAGAGGCTTTATTTCTGCAGAAGAATGTGCAAGAGGCCCACTTGTGGAACAACATGTTGAAGACCCCCAGAAGGCAGGTGTGTCCTGTGCCACGGGGTCCTCCGCCACCCTCCTGTGTCTGAGCTGCATTCTTCTTCTCTGAAGCTTTTTCCTTAACTCATATTTTAAGAATGTCTTCTCTTTTCTCCTCCTGGACTTGGAAGTTATGAAAGAATGCAAAAGTTCCCTGCAAGATCTCTTCCAAAGAAAAATTCCATTGCAACCAACTCTGGTGCTTTGTGGTTTCACTGAGTATTTTCACATAGCTGAGAAAGATTTAAAAATCAGGCTGATTTCACTCTTCAGAATTAGGCAAAACCTACTTAACTTGCTCCTATTGATGACATTTTCTTGAATATCTTACAAATAAAGCTTATTGTCGTGCATTCAGACCTGCTGTATTTCTGAGCTAGATTAACCTTTTGGGTGTTTTCTCCTTTACTTCTCTTAGTCAGCTTTGATTGCCACATATTCTGACTCAAGAGCATCATGCACTACATAGATTTATTCTTCTCAAAGACTGTTGCAAGTGGCAGAGATGTTCCGAATGGGTGGAACAGTTGCTAATAATGCTTAGTCACTTTGTGGTTGAATGATCATTCCCAGGGTAAGTTTAAAAATGGTCTCTATCAGGCTCTTTTCTTTCAGTATTCCATGTAAACTGTACCTTCTGTTGTTGTTGTTAATGACGTTTGCCATGGTATTTCTAGACCCAAGCAGAGTATTCAGTTTAGCCTAATTATTTGGAATTTTCAGAAGCAAAAAACTTGTGACAGTTACAGTGGTATTAATCCGTATCATCTTTGTAGCACCCCATGACTTTCTTTCCAAAGGGTTTTATTTGTAAGTTGGTGACTCCTGAGTGCCACCATCCACCGTCAGCACCACCCACCTCTGCTGGCAGCGGACGCAGGTGGCATGGCATCGTTTGATCAGTTGTTTGCAGTGAAAAGCTCCTCTTATGCGGCACGCCTGGAGAATTAGGCCATACCAACACTTCAGGCTTCTGAGTCAGACCCGGAGATAGTGGGAAAGGCTTCTCTGAAGGCTGCAGGGCCGCAGGGTCACCTTTGTGCATGCTCTTGTAGTGTCCGGAGTGGATAGCCAGTATACTTAGTGCATAGTTGTCCTGATGGATTGCTTTCTTGGAATTGGACATTTATGTTCCAGACCTGGCTTTTTAGTTTTTGGCTTTGCCGTGTTCCTTGGGTTGTAGATTTCACTGTATCTGAAGTCTCAGAGTACCGAGCCTCCAAGGATGCTGCAGAGAAGAAGGTGAACTGCAGTACAGGCAAGAGGTAGGTAGGACAGAGGATTTTGTCAGGGGAGATGGGAAGGAAGAAAATACATTTGCTGCACGCTGCTCTGCAAAGCCATGCCTGGCCTGGGTTGGGAGGCAGAAGGCAGCAAGTGCCCGGGTTCTCTGTGGCAGAGGCAACGCGTCCCCCTCTGGTGCCTGTCAGGTGGTGTGCGCTGTCACTGGTGATAGCTCAGTGGAGTTCTACCCCCACCCCGACTTCATCAGTGCATAACCTGCAGTTAGGATCAATACCGTGTTGTCAGTGCAAATAACTGGAATCTTCCCTGGTATCATTAGCACACTCAAGTTCTATCATTCTCTTGGTTTTAAAGTTCCACAGAAATTACTAGCTATTTAAGATTATTATTATATTAGTTCACTTCACACTCATTTTATAGAGAAATAAATACTTTTTAAAAGACGTTTTCCAGCAGCCTAAGAATGACTGCACGATTGAGCCGTAGTGTCTTGTTTTGAATGCCATTTCAACACTTCAGTCTTAATTTGAGAAATCAGGATTCAGATTTCCTAAGCAGGCAGTGTATCAGCTCTTGTGTTTTCCTCAGATTAATTATTTTGCAGTGTGATTGTTGTCTGTACTTTTGGCCAACCATGGCCTCAAATAATTTGAGAAGTAGGTGTTGTATTTCAAAAAAGAGCCAACAGGAGTCTCGTTTTCCCCATGCATAAGGCAGCGGCCCAGGGGGGCGATGAGAGCTGTGGCAGTGCCATTGCTGGCCTGGGCTTCAGAAGTAGCAGTGAAGCAGCAGCGATTTGTTTTGTTTTATGCAAAATTCTATATTCAAATTCTTAGCAGAGATGAATACATATTTTTCCTTCACTTTATATAGACAGAAATAATTTTTAGGGATGGGCAGGCTGGCTCATACCTACAAATCTCAACACTTTGGAAGGTGGAGGCAAGAGAATCACAGAGGCCAGGATTTTGAGACCAGCATGGGCAACATAGTGAGACCCCCATCTCTATAAAATGAAAAATAAAAAAGTGAGCTGGGTGTGGCGACATGTACCTGTGGTCCCAGCTACTCTGGAGGCTGAGGTGGGAGGACCAGCTGAGCCCAGGATTTGAGGCTGCAGTGATCTACGATTGTGTTACCGCACTCCAGCCTGGGCAACAGAGTGAGACCCTGTCTCTTAAAAAAAAAAGAAAAAAAAAGAATTTAAAAATAATGCTTTGTTTTTAGAAGTAGAATTCACAAGCCAGGGTAATAGTTGCCTTTAACCCTACAATTAAGTCTTCATATACACTCTTTTTTTTTTTTTTTTTATAAATACAGTCTCAATCACCCGGGCTGGAGATCGGTGACACAAACATGGCTCACTACAGTCTTGACCCTGGGAGGTCAAGGTCAAGGTGATCCTCCTGCCTCAGCCTCCCAAGTTGCTGGAACCACAGGCACGCCCCACCACGCCCAGCTCATTATTATCATTATTATTATTTTGTAGAGAGGACGTCTCACTATGTTTAAGAATTTGGGCTTCTTAATGGTATCTTGTTTCATGACTGAAAATCTGAGAAGCTACTTTTACTTTTGAGCACAAAGATTTGTTTGGCTGGAGGATTTCTTTGGTGTAGGAATTGCTTAAAATGCCCAGGCCGGTCTCGAACTTTTGGCCTTAAGTGATCCTCCTGCCTTGGTCTCCCAAAGTGCTGGAATTATAGGCATAAGCCACCACACCCAGCTCCTTTTTCTGTTGTGTTAGAACATGCAACATATCAGATGATCACACTCTAGGAGAATTTCTGAACCAAACATTGGCTGATTTATCCAGGATTCACGTCCCTCTGTGAGACAGAAAGCTACTTTCAAGGGGCCCTCAGAAATCCTGCGTGAGTAAAGTGAAACAATGGGGAAAACTGCCCCGCCCTTCTCCCTAAAGGCTTGAGACCACTGGCCCAGACAAGCTCCAGGTTATGCTCTGGTTGCTTTTTTTTTTTTTTTTGAGATGGAGTCTCGTTCTTTGGCCTAGGCTGGAGTGCAGTGGTGTGATCTTAGCTCACTGCAACCTCTGCTGCCTGCAGTCAAGCAGTTCTCCTGCCTCAGCCACCTGAGTAGCTGGGATTACAGGCACCTGCCACCACACCCGGCTAATTTTTGTATTTTTAGTAGAGATGGGGTTTCACCATCTTGACCAGGCTGGTCTTGAACTCCTGACCTTGTGATCCACCCGCCTTGGCTTCTCAAAGTGCTAGGATTACAGGTGTGAGCCACCACGCCCAGCCTCTTGTTGCTTTTTCAGTGATGAGACGTTTAGCATTTCACTAAGTGTTGGATATGCTTTGGTTTGGGTGATGCTAAGGTTGTAGAAATGTATTAATCTTAGCATATTTTAAGGCCCTGTCTTTGGTATATTAGCCAGCATGGTGGTAGCTGAGGCCTGTGAGGTGGGATGCTCACTCATTGTAATGGTTCCTTTTTACTCTTTTGAGCTGGGTTCTCATAAGTTGTTACTGGCTTTCTCACCTTTATGTTTGAATAGGAGAGAAGAAAGCTTGTTAAGTCAGTGTTTTCTCTTTCAGAAAATTAAAAGTTGGTATCTATAAATGTGTGTATATGTGTTTAGTTTGTCATTGATTATCTCTTAAAGAAAAAAGTTGCATATAGGCCTGGCGTGGTGGCTCACATCTGTAATCCCAGCACTTGGGAGGCTGAGGTGGGCAGATCACCTGAGGTCAGGAGTTCGAGACCAGCTTGGCCAACGTGGCAAAACCTCATCTTTACTAAAAATACAAAAATTAGCCAGGTGAGGTTGTGGGCGCCCATGGTCCCAGCTACTAAGGAGGCTGAGGCAGGAGGATCGTTTGAACCTGGGAGGCAGAGGTTACAGTGAGCTGAGATTACACCACTGCACTCCAGCCTGGACAACAGAGCAAGACTCTTGTCTCAAAAAAAAAGAGAAAAGAATTGCATATAAAATCTTTTGATGTCTTCTGCAATTTTCCCTATGACAATTTAAAGAAAAACAAGTCAAAGGACCATCTGCCTCTAAAAGGACATTCCGTGTGGCCTTTATCTCAGGGCGTTCTTTTCTGATTCATCGTGTACTTCCTCCTGGGCAGCCTGCTCTCATAGGCACCAGTGTCTCAAGCTTTTTAGAGTTTAATTAAGGCAAGCTTTACAAAATTTAAGTGTTTTCACTTTCATTTTAGTGGCACTTGGAGATTTAGTAAGTGTTATAATCCAGACGAAACTCATATTTTGCTTAAACACTTTCTAAAATTTTGAAATGTTATATAAAATTAGTATTGATTTAGTGGATTATTACCCATACTTACAGCTTTGAAGAGTAAATATTGTATAGTTATTTCCTGAATTTATGTTCCTATTCTTTAGAATTTGGGCTTCTTAATGGTGTCTTGTTTCATGACTGAAAGTCTGAGAAGCTACTTTTACTTTTGTTGGGCAGAAAGATTTGTTTGGCTGGTGAATTTCTTTGGTGTGGTAATTGCTTAAAATGCCAAGTCATTCGCCTTCCAGAAGCAAAGCCCTCCGGTTATCTTTGTGTAACCTTCAAAGAGAAATGAGATGCTTCATTTTAAAAGGCCTTGATGTAAAAATGTGTTTCACCTTTTTTTGGTAAATGTGTTGATGGAAAATCCTCTCAATTCTCAAGATAATTTGCACTAAAGTGCAAAAATACTTTCCTCTGTCAAGTATTTGCAAATGGTTTCAGTGAATGTAATCTTATTTTTTTCCAACTATTTTCAGAGTAATTCTTCAATCCAGTGTTCAGAGCTGTAAAACATCTGAACCTAACATTTCTGGCAGTGCAGGCATTACTAAAAGAACCACCAGATCTGCTTCAAGGAAAAGCAGTGTTAAAAGGTGAGAAAAGAATCCTACTCTTCTGAAAAGTTGCAAGCATTGGCTTTCCAGTTTAATATTTGGACCCTGCCTCTGAAGATTGACATGAAATTAGGAGAAAGTAGAGTCTGTGTGTTACCTGTTCATTATCTAAGAAAATCTGGACCATTTTAATGTAGGCTTTTGTTTTGTATTTCAGAAGTAATTCTCAACACTGGAAATACGGTCTCAGGGTCATGATATGGGAAAGTTTTTAAATTAAGAATTTCCAAAGCTGGCTGTCAGGACTTGGAGGACATCTTTCTGGGTGTATATCAGACACAGCATCATTGCTGGACGATTAGCTGCAAGTGAGTGTGATGGTGAACGTGAGATAACTCTAGAGAGTTTGAGGACCCTTCTCTGCCTAGTGACTCTTTGTCCTCTTGGTCACAGCCCACACCCGAGGCACTCGTTCTTTCACTGCCAGCACTGTCTTCAGGAAGTGGAGGCAGAATTTCGCAGAGCCAAGGTGTCCTGTGGCACGTCAGTGACGCTGTTGTCTTTGGACATTTCTCATGAAGTAGACATGTCATTTTTAAAGTTTTCTGATAACAGATCCCATTTGAAGAGAGAATGGATAGCCCAGGAGTGGAAGTGGGGATAGATGGCTGAGGAGAAGAAAGGGGCATCTTTTCATCTTTGCCTGGTGTTGGCAGCCCATGCAGCCCTGTTTCTGTTCTCCTGGTAAAAACGATCTCTTCTAACAGACATGAGCGACCTGAAGATAATCAGAACCAGACTTTAAAATGTCCTGCACACGTGCCCCGCTTCTCTTCAGCTTCCCTGCCCTGTGTATCTGAGGCTTTGGGCCTCGGGGCCTTATCAGCGTGAAGTTAGTCCCCAGTGCAAAGCAGCCAGTCTCCCGAGAGACCCTTGGCACAGCTGGGAGCTCTGTGTGCTTTGCATTTGGAAGACTCGTTCAGCTCTGCCGTGTTTCCTCTTCACTGTTTGTTTTGTACAACCTTACTGCACACTTACACTCCCATGAGGGCGCAGCAGTGCCCTGGCATGAGGATTTGAGGACTGTCAATCACTGACGCATGATTCCAGGATTTAAAATTTTTCATTAGAAATGTACCAAATATTCCTATTTCTTTACTCTTTGATTCTACTTCAGAAGAATATTAGAGAAATACTGACCAAAGGTCAAAGATTTAGGTACATTGGAACAACGGCAGAGTGTTATTTCTAACAGTGAGAAACAGGAAATGGGCTCAAGATTGTTACATTATGCCAAAGGAATTGGGAGTCTTACAGTTTAGTACACGAAGCAATGAGTGAAAAGAGCCATGCATAACAATTCTGAAGTATGAGCCGAGTGCAGTGGCTCACGCCTGTAATCCCAGTACTTTGGGAAGCTGAGGTGGGTGGATCACTTGAGGTCAGGAGTTCGAGACCAGCCTGGCCAACATGGTGAAACCTCGTCTCTACTAAAAATACAAAAATTAGCCGGGTGTGGTGGCGGGCACCTGTGGTCCCAGCTACTCGGGAGGCTGAGGCAGGAGAATTGTTTAAACATGGGAGGCGGAGGTTGCAGTGAGCCGAGATCACGCCACTGCACTCTAGCCTGGGTGAAAGAGCAAGACTCCGTCTCAAAAAAAAAAAAAATCAAATAAAAAGCCTATCGTTGATGACAGTTAATTAGTTATTTTTGACATGTCTTGAAGGGGCATATCCTTTTTAGGTATGAGTGCATGAGTACTCATGTTTTTTTTTTTTTTTTTCTTTTTGACATGGAATTGCCCAGGCTGGGGTGCAATAGTGTTATCTCGGCTCACTGCAACCTTCGCCTTCCGGGTTCAACCATTCTCCTGCCTCATCCTCCCAAGTAGCTAGGATTACTACTTGTGGGTGGCATGTGCCACCACACCTGGCTAATTTTTGTATTTTTAGTAGAGATGGGGTTTCACCATTTTGGCCAGGCTGATCTCAAACTCCTGATCTCAAATGATCCACCTGCCTCAGCCTCCCAAAGTACTGGGATTACAGGCATGAGCCACTGCGCCTGGCCGCTCAGGTTTTTATTACAGCCCAGTGTGTCTTGCACATTTAATTCTGCTGTTTGCTTTTTTAGATTATGCTTTTTAGGTTACAGAGGAGTAGAGTCCGGGAGCCTGGCCGGTGTGTCTGCCAGGTCACACCGTCTTCCTTTGAGGGAGGAAGGGCTGGCCTTGCCTCTGTTTTTCTGTCTAGGTCTTGTTGCGTTTCCATGTCACTCTGGTGACCTGAACTCCTGCCTCTCTGGAGAAGTGGTTCCTGGTTGCAGCAAGCGTCTGCCTGAGGCCCCTGGCAGGGATGATGTGAGGGTCCTAAGGGAGATTTCAGAGCCAGTGATCTGGACTGAATGTTGAAATGGCCCAAAGCAGTTTCCAGGAATTTTGGATAGTTCTGAAAACCAAAAAGACTTCCTTTAAATTCCAGCATGGACTTTCAGAGATGATGTGGAGAGCAAAAGGAGCCTAACAGTGAGGATTAACTGGGGCTCACCTTCCTCTAAGCGGGTTCTTTCTTTGTGCCTCTTTTGGGGCTTCGGCCTGTGTTCACATCACCTTACCTGTTATCCACCTGCAGCTTACAAAAGAAAAGCAAATAAATTATGTATAGATTTTAAGAATTGGAGTCAGCCAAGCTGTAGCCTGGAGCTTTTATCCTACTGAATATTGTTCATAATATCCTACTGAATCATACTCATTTCTGGTTGGAGGGTAATGAGGGAGTTAGTATGTTGGTGCATGGTCTGATTCTGGGCACAATAGTATGAGCTAAATTTGAATACATTTAAAGTATTGAGTGAAATCTTTAAACAGCAGTAGAAAAAAAAAATGGAGCACCCTTTTGGGGTCCTTTCATCCCTACCTGCAGGGCACCAGGGTTGCCAGTTCCTCCTGGTTCATCATCATCTCTGTGGCGCATAGGAACTTGACCTTCCATTTTCATGTTCCTTGGCATCCAGGATGAAGACTCCACCCAAACTCGCTTTGCACTTAATTGGCGCTTTTGATTTTTGGGTTTACTGAGAGACTCTTCAGCTTTGGGGAACTTTTTCAAAAACGTCAAAAGAGCAATTACTTGCAGCAGCTGAAAAAATAGGAGTGATGTCTTCACTGTTTGTCTTTGGGGAAAGGTGCCACAGTTTCTCACAGAAGATGCCTATCCCCTCGTGTATCCACTTGAAGCTGCGCCCCATCGAAAAACCTAAATTTCCTGTGGCCACAGGTCTGGGACGGCCGCCAGGCAGCCTGTGTGGCCCTCGGTCCTGCCAGGGCTGTCTGTGGCATCTTCTCATTCCCTTCCCCGAGTCTGGAGAGGGAGGCGAGTGAGCTGCTCCACTTCCCACTTCCTGTTAGAGCTATAAATCCATGCTAACCTTTCTCTTAAGAATTAATAAATCCAGTGAGTAACTGGCTCCGTTGAATTGGCCTGTTTTCCGTGTTCTCACATGACCTCTCCGAAGAGCTGTCTGAGAACAGTCTTGGAAATTTCATCGTGCTCCGAGTGAGCCTGCAGCCGCCTCATTTGCTCGCATTCACTCATGTCTTCTGCAGCCCTTCTGCCGGTGCGTGTTTGTTAGCTTCTGCAGTTTCTTTTGGGCAGGCTCTTTTTTTAAAATGATAACCTCATTCATTTTCTAAGAAATCGTCATGTACAAGTTACTTTAACTCTTGAGTTGCATCACTGGGAGCCGTTACTTTCTGCTGCAGCTGCCAAACCAAATCTAAGCTCCGGACTTTGGGGTGCTCTGTACCTCATTCTTCATGTTGCTGGGGTTGGGGAGAGATGCTCAGCTTCTTTCCTTAGTCTCCTTTTTTTTTTTTTTTTAGACGGAGTCTCACTCTGTGGCCCAGGCTGGAGTGCAGTGGCCGGATCTCAGCTCACTGCAACCTCCGCCTCCCGGGTTCACGCCATTCTCCTGCCTCAGCCTCCCGAGTAGCTGGGAATACAGGCGTGCACTATCACACCTGGCTAAAAATTTTTTTCTGTATTTTTAGTAGAGATGAGGTTTCACGATGTTGGCCAGGCTGGTCTTGAACTCCTAACCTCAGGTGATCCACCTGCCTCGGCCTCTCAAAGTCCTGGGATTACAGATGTGAGGCACCGTGCCCAGCCTCTTTCCTTAGCCTCCAAAACCACGAATGTTTTCAGGAGCCCTTCAGTTGGGAGCAGCTGCATCTAGGACCTCTGACTTCTTCAGTGTTCTCGGGTGGCTTTGCTGGTGTCACACTTGCCACTGCCTCTTGACCCTCAGAGCCTCAGATCTGGGTGCCTGTTCCAGTGCTTCTGGGCGTTGACTTTTGGCTACTGCCGTTGTCTCCAAAGTCCATCAGGAGAGGAGTCCCAGAAGGTTGTCCCTAAGTGTTTCTTGGTAAAATGCTGTTTCTCTCCAGTCTTTTAAAATATTAGTGATCCTTTGAAATTCCAGATATTTTCCCACTTGTCTCACCAGCTGACCTGGATCTTTTGGCTCAGTGCTCTGTTGGGATCTCTGCAAATGAAAGATCGATTCAAACGCTCCTCCTTGAAGAGCGCAGCAGCAGCAGCGTCAGGCGGGGCCCCTCCAGATTGGAAGTGGTTTTTCTGACTCTTCTTTTGGTTTTGTTTTCTGAGAGCTGTTATGGACCTGGAAGTGTAGCGTCATAAACTGGGGAAGGAGAAAGAGAGGCAGGAGGAGAATCATGGAGTGCGGAGGCAGGTAGCCCGTGGGGTGTCTCCTGTGCTTGGCGGCGCTGGAAACCGCTTCGGTGCCAGAGCTTTTTCTGTGACCAAATTCTGGCTTTTGAAATAACCCAGTAACAGTTCTGTATCTTTTCATTCTGCCTGCTCCTCCCACAGCCTGGTTCCTCAGAGGGAAGGAAGGAGAACGAGTGCCTTGCAGCACGTGCCCCTGGCGGCATCATGGTACTTTCCTGGCCCTGCTGCCTCTGCCCGTCCGTCTTTTATGATTTTTATTTACTTGTATTGGTTTTTTTAAATTTCTATTTTTTGCAGAACTGAACCTTTTACTGCCCTGCCTTTCTCCTGTTTGTCTTTCCTTTGTGGTTCATATTGTGTTGTCTTCTCCAAAGTATTTGTATTAAGAAACTCACAGCAAGCGTATACTTTTTAGCATGTCAGCACTTTTATTATGTTGCCCTTCTTGTCTTTGATAACTGCCTGTGGATGCTGTGTAAACTTCATGGTAAAAATCCTTTTTTTTCCCCCTGTAGTCTCTCCATTTCAAGGACTAAAACAGTCTTGCGTTAAGTAAAAACCTGTGACCACAGCTGAAGGAAGACTCTAGGAACTGAAAACTGCAACAGAAATTAGCACAATTTGAAAACAAAACAAAATTGCAAAAGCCTTAGTTGCTTTCCACCTAAGAAGTTGATCAATGGAGAAAGTGTCCGCTGGAGTTTCAATAATGAACTTTGAGTTTGGGTGCAAGCGAATGACTCAGAGGAGGGCCCAGCTCTCAAGCTGAACGACAAAAATGCTGTTGTAAATTTAGTCTCAGGTGTAAATACCCAGCCCTCTGCTTCCCAGGGAGCTGGCTGCTCTGTGGTGCACGTGTGTGTCTCTGTGATGGCAATCATTGTAGTTGCTGGCCTTCAGAAGAATTGAGGATCTGATGGAGGTTTTTTATGTATTTATTTTCTGTTCATCTTGTGACCCTGTGTCGAAATTTATAGATACAAAAGGCATTACTGAGATGGTACTTTCTATAATTTGATACTATTTGGCTTAATCATCTTCACCTATTTGTAATACTGTTGTAATGTTAACTCTGTTAAGTACCCAAGCTGCTTGTCTTCCACCAAAGAGTGCTTTATTAACAAGAATCTGGGAAAACCACATTTAAATACTGTTGCATGTTGTAAGACCGGGTGGTTACCTTGGTAACCTAAAACTTGCAAGATAATATTAATGGTAGCTTTAGAAGATTCAGGAGGAGAAACTGACTTCAGAGTTGGAAGATGTTGCAAGTCATCCCTTTTTCTGTCCTTTAGGGACTGAAGAACTGGGAGGCTGCCCATTGTTTGGTGCCAGTCATACAAATTAAAATCATATTTCCTTCCTTGCATGGAAGAAACACACTGTCAGTTATTCCCCTTGGAAACAGCAATCCCAAATAATGTCGGCTTAAAAAAAAGTTACCACTTTTTAGAGTCTTTCTCTGTAACATTGGATTTTTTTTTTTTTTTTTTTCTCCTTATGAGATCAGCCTAAGGCCACTGACGCAGCCTGCGAGCTCAGTGACAATGATCTGCTTCTGGATCTCACTGTTGCCTTTGGTTAGGGAACACAACTAGTAACTCTGCAGAGTGCCTTCTCCCCCTACCCTCCTGGAACAGAGCAGAGTCTGTGCCATGAAGCAGTTACAGAAACAGAATTGATCTGCTGCTTAAAAAAAAAAAAAAGGCGGGGGGGGCCAAAATAAAAGAATATTTAGTACTCACCTCAGTTCCTTCCACAAGAAGTGGGTGGTTTAATGATTGTTAACCCATTTTTGCCTGTGCTGGGAGCATGGAGGGCCGAGATGTTGACAGGCAGTAAGAAGCAAACGCCCTCCTAAGCCACAAGGCGTGCGCCAGATCTAGTAGGCAACTCCATTTTAAGAAGCTGCCTTTTTCACAAAACTTCAAGAAATTAAAGCAGTTGGAAGAAACAAGTTAAAGTCTTTAATGCAGGAAGGAATGGAAAGGCAGTGCCTCCATTTTGGTGCGCTTTCTTGGAAGAAAGTGTGGAAATAGCCGGCATCAGGAGAGACGGAAGATGCCGTGTTCTCAGCCAAACAAGCGACTCCTTCCCCGCCAGGCACTATGGGGTGGGGTCAGGCCAGCTTTTCAACACTGGGGACTGGATCACAGAAAAACAGTGGTTTTCTGTCCCTGGAAATGAATAGGCACAAAGACCCCCTTGGCTGTGGGAAGACCACACTTCAATAAGATGTGGGTGGGAGGAGGTACATTCCTTTTGCTGTTTTGAGCTGAGACAATGTAAATATTCAAACTGTGCCATGCATAAAGCATTGAATTCTCAGGGCACCTCTTCTTCCCCTTACCCTTTTTAAGGCCATCCGCTCCATAAATAATAATCCAGGTAGTTGTGAAGATCGCGCTTTCATCTGATCCCTTCTTAGTCTGGCTTTTCGTCCCGTCAGAACAAGTAAATGTAGGCGCCACAGCTCTTGTGAGTACGGTCTCCCTCACGGCGAACAAGCCTCCTGGGGTTTCGTCCAAGAAAAGGAAGGGTGTCAGTGGAACCACAGTCCTTTTTCATTTTATAAACTGCCTCTTCGTGTTGCCTGCTCAAGTTTCCACCTGTAATTGCTATCACTGTGGCTCTTTCTAAAAATCCTTCTATTTAACTGGTTCACTGAAATTAGTCATAGAAAACCTGTGAGTTGGTGAAGAAGCATTCCTTGTAATAAGCGAATGACTTGGGATGGTGTGCAGAGCAACAGTGTTACCTTATGGGGACCGTCTCTAGAATCCAGGCAGTGTCGGTCTGAGGGATGGAAAGTTCTTCCTGCTATGAATGAGAGTGGATGCTTCCCCTCATCCCCAACTGAAACCACAAACACCCAGAATCTTCTGGGATTCTGACTTAGAGTCCTTGTTACAGAAGGCCTTGTTGCTATGGAACATGAAACTGCGTCTGTCTGATGGAGAGATTCCCTTAACTTAAGAGCCTTAAATAGCCCTGAAAGTACACCGGGACGGTTTGCAATGGAATTAAAATGAGAAGCGCATATTTTTAGGTGCCCTTGAAGCTTTCTGGGGACTCAAAATTATCAGGAGTCAGGGACGGTCCGGAGGAAGAGCATCTGCAAAACTGGGTTCCTAGAAGTGCGGACGGACTTGGCTTGTTATAGAACTTGGTGGGGAGCGGCGCCTCGTGAGAGCTGAGTGGCCGGCGTGGCCAGTGCTTCCCGGGGGCACGCGGCAGGGCTCTGCCGGCCTCCACAATCCCCGGTTCTGAGCTTGATGCCCCTAGCCTGCCCCTACCTCCTTCCTCCCCTCCCCTCCAGCCCGCTCACAGGGTGATTGCTACCTCTCTCTTGGGCCTAGCCAAGTTTTAGAGGAGTTCCCAAGCGTGGTCATGAGGCCAGGGTGCCTACCGGCTGATGGCCTGGGCTTGTGCGTGGCCCGAGGGCTGTCCCTGAGGCCTTCCCTTTTCCCGGCACCGTCGGAGCCACAGAGGCAGTGCACTCACTGGATGTCTGTTGTTAACATGGCTTCTCTTTCCACATTCAAAAAAAGAATCATTATTGCATTTTGGAAAGCAGTGCTCATCAAAAGCAACTTTTAAAACCTATTTGATTGTTCCTTGAAATGTTCTCTCCCGCTGAAACTGCCCTGGAGAGGCGAGCTGCTGCCCTTCCATTTCCCCACATCAGGGTATTCTCCACGTCACTGAGCGGAGATGACTCCAGATGTGTTTAAAGACTGGACAATTCACCTATACTGTGTAGGAAATTACCTCCTTAATTACCTGGTGGAATTGTCAGCAGACATGTTCATCCGATGATAGTACTGCAGTTTTCTAGTAATAATTTGCAGACTTTGATCTAACCTGCACTCATGTACAGATTATTAAAAGTTTTAAAATGTAACTGATCAGTATTGATCAATCATTGTCTTGATTTTTTTTTTACAGTGTATATTTCTAATCATATTTTTTAAAGCCAAGAGAACTGGTTGAATGAATGTTTATTTTCCTGAAGGTATTTTTAAGATAAAGCTTCCTAATGGCCTGTAAACTTTGCATATGTGTGTAGTTTGATACATATTGTCACATTGGAAAATCTTGTGAGTTGTAACTGGTTTTATAAAAAATATCGAATAGTGGAAATTGTATAATTACAATCATGTAATTAAAAGTATTAACCCAACAGCCTTTTTGTTTACTGTGTTACTTACCAGGCATTTTGAATTCTGGTAGGCAGTGGGTTAGAACATAAAGCAGAGGTAACCCGGCGTCTGTGTAAGTCTTCTGGGACGGCCATAATGGAATACCCCAGACTGGATGGCTGACATAGAAGTTCGTTTCCTTACGGTTCTGGAGGCTGCATGTCCACGACCAAGCTGTGGGCGGGCTTGGTTTCTCCAAAGGCCTCTCTCCTGGGCTTGCAGGCACTGCCTCCTTGCGGGGCGTCTCTTTGGTGCCTGCGGGGCCCTGGTGCCTCTTCCCCTCCACTCCCCTCTCAAGAGGACACCAGTCAGATTGGATTGGGGCCCACCGATGGCCTCGTTGTAACTTCATCACCTCGTTAAAGGCCCCGTGTCCACAGAGAGCCACATCTCAAGGGGCTGGGGTTAGGGCTTTAGCGGTTGAATCTGGAAGTTAGTCCAGCCCCCTTCTGTAGGGTAAAGTGGTGAACTGGAGGCGCTCCTGTATTCCTCACACCCCAGCACCAGCTCACACGACACAAAGCTTTGACTTTCTGGAGACCTCTGAGGATAAGACTCAAGTCAGTCAGGCCCTTGGGATCCTGCAGGGCATTTTGCCTGCCAAGGTCAGGCAGCACCCTCCCCAGCTTGCGGTCCAACCCCAGACGCCAGCCCCCGTGCTCTCTACCTGCCCTGCCTCTGGTGCCAGGCAGGACCCCAAGGGCCCATTGTCCATACCTCATACACAAGTTACTGCTGAGAGTCAAGACCCTGTGTTCTGTTGAGTTCTATCCAGTTCTCCCAAGGAGCTGTGCTTGAATTCACACTGGGATGCAAGTGTCCAAAGTAAAAAACCAGAGACCGGCCTTCTCACCCCTCTCCCGACTCCCCACCACACATGACCCTCCAGACTGTGTGTTTGCAGACCCTGGCTCTGTGGGAGCTGTGGTCTCTCCGTGCCCCTCCATGGCTTCCCCTGAGGCCGCTAGAGCTCAGGCAGCTGGCGCCACCACGCCGCTCTGTGAAGTCCCTGAGTGCTGCCAAGGGGCTGGCTTGGAGGCAGTGCTTGAGATGAAACCACGAGGCGTGTCTGTTCCTCCCCGGGGGGCTTTGTCTTCCAGGCCTGTCGGGGGGAGGCAGCAGGCTGCGGGGACCCCTGGTCCTTAAGAGACTTACCTCCATCCCTGTCCTCTAGAACCACTCTGACCAGGGCCCAGCCAGCATGTGTGGGATGTACCATCTCCTCCGCTTCCATTGCTGAAGTGAAATGGAAATGAAAAGAATTCCTACCTCCGCAGTTAGTATGGGAGTTAAAATAACACATGGAAATTGCTTAGAACAGTATCGGGGCATATCTTTAAATTCACTACTTTGTCATATATTTTAGGTCATTTTCTCTAGATAACTGGGGAAAGAATGACTGATAGCAGATTACGGTCCCTCAGTTTCTGATATTTTTGGTACCTGCAGCAGCATTTTATGCACGGGTAATGGTGTAAACATTTAAAAAGAGGTCACGTAAACTATTTTGCCTTGAAGTGGGGACCCACACATTGAAGGTAAGACTCGAGAATCGTTGTTCAGAGGCAAACCTGGGCCATGGGAGAGGAGATTCAAGGGCCCCTGCCCGCGGCCTCTCAATGGACTGAAATGCAAGTTGCTGTGGAAAGAGCAAGTCCCATGGGGCGTATCTTGCCCCAGCTCCGCCACTTCTGCGGCCTTGGGGACCCTTGATCTACTGGCCGAGCCTCACTTTGTTCAGTGTTTCAGGTGGACTAGCGAGCGCCTAGCGTTTGATTTAACAGAAGTACATGGCTGTGCCTTAGCTGGGGGCGTGTGAGTCCAGTCTGCTGTCTCCCTCCTCCGTGTGTCTAAGCGCAGCTGTGGGCGCATTGGAAAGGAGCATCTAGGGAGGAATTCTCCAAGAACACGACCTTTACCCCTCTGTGGTGTGCCCTGCCTAGCTGTCACGCATTCCCGGTTGTGGGCCACGCACCGCATCCGTGTTCTACAGAAATTCTTCCTGGCCGGTGCTGGCTATTTCCTTACGACAAAGTCTTACAAAGGGGATTTCTGGGTCAAACATGTGTAAGATGTTAAAGCTTTTGCTGTACACTGTGAAAAAGCAGCTTGGGTAGAATTGTTGAGAGCACGCATTCTGGGCCCAGGCTGTTTGCAAACCTGAGCGCTGCCACTTCGATCTGGGCAGAGTGATTTAGGCTCCCTAAACCCGTTCCTTCTCTCAAGTGCGGATGGCGATATCGCTCTTACGGGGTTGTGTGAGGATGAAATGAGTAGTTAATGTTTTTCATAGCTGAGAACAAGTGTCTGGCACACGCTAAGAGCCATGGATGTGGTGCCTGATAACAAAAATGTTGTCCAGGAGAAGCGTGGAAATGCACAGTCGCCGCTGCCCGCTGCTGTCCCGTTCGCAGCTGCTGTGACGCTGGAGAGCTGCTGGGTGAACAGCAGGACGCGGGTCTCAGCGCGTGGGCCGCGCCCACCGTCCTGCTGCGTTTCGTCCTGGCTTTCGCTTTGGCGCATTGATGCCGGGCATTTTGTCTTCCCAGCGGTTGGCACACAGCGTGCCCTTCCGTCCTCGCCTCACCGTGTCTATCCGTTCACTGGGGGAGAAATGGATCCCCCTGAGCAAAGCCTGCTGGGTTCCTCCCCAGCACCTCGGGGGTCCCCGGCCCGAGTGGGAGTGGGGGGCCTCCCGCCTCGAACCCCGCCTGACTGGCAGCAAGTCTGCCCGGCTTTGCCGGCCTCGGGACGACGCGTGCTCCGTCCACACCGAAGTCCCCGGGAAGGAGGCCCCGGCCGGGCCGCGGAGGCTCTGCGGGCCCGAGTCTGTCTGTAAAGCCGAGAGGCCTCGGCGTGCGTGGGAGGGCGGCCGTGCGCTTTGGGGGTCGTGGACTCGGGGAGGACGGTGGTTCCTCCCGGCCCTGGGGCTGTCTCCGGATTAAACAAGGTGCCTTTTCAGGCGGGGCGGTTCTCCCGGGCGCGGGACTCCGGGGAAGGCAGCGTGCCCGCCGCCTCGGTGCCAGCGGACGGTCCGGGCCCCACGCGTTTCCCCGCCCCGGGCTGTTGCTGCCCAGCCGGGAACGGCTCCCAGTGCGGCTTGTCCGGGGCGCACCCAGGACGGAGGAGCCGCCTCGCTGCTCTCTCGGGCCGGAGGGCGGAGGAAGGAAGGGGCTTCTCGGAGGGAGGCGCGAGACGGGTCCCCGGGCGCGGGTGGGCCGCGCCGCCTCCAGCGGGGACTTCAGGGTGGCCTGGGCGGTGGAGCCAGCGGGTCCCCCCGTGCCTGCGCCTGGAGTGCGGGGTCAGCCGGGGCCCAGCCGGAGCGAGACGCACGGGCGCCCTGGCAGGCCCGCGGTTGGCACGTCCTCGAGCAGCCGCCGAGTGTCCACCCAGCGCGCGCTGGCCGGGCTGGAGGGTGACGGCGCGCGGCCGTTCTGGGCCCCAACCCAAGTTTGCCTTGCGCTGGAGAGTTAGCGGCCAAGGAAACGAGTCCTTGCCGTCCGCACACACTCAAGCCCTGAGACAGGCCCTGGGGCGGTGGTAAGTACAGCCCTGTCCGTCTCCTCCCTTTTCCAGCGACGCTTGGCCGTCCCAGGCTGCCACCTTTCTAGACCGGCTTCTCCTCTGGCTGGGGACCCACAGGGACTAGACCTGCGGGGAAGGCTTCTCCTGGACACGCCCGTTGCCCACCGCAAGTGCTCTCCAGGTGCAGCGGAGGCCTCTCAGCAGGTGTGTCTGCCTCGTTCTTCCGCTGGGTATTGAGCCATCAGCCCGGGGCCTTGCTGTAGGTGTGCCAGGGCGTGGCTGAGTTGGGAATGGCCAGGCTGACACCCGCCCTGGTTTGGTAGCAGGCCCCTTCCAGGCGCAGCAGGGCAGTGCTGCTGACACTTTCTTAGGCCAGGAGCCCCTGTGAGATGATCTGATGGAAGCTGAGGCCCCTCCATCTCCCCAGAAAAGTTCGCACCAAATTTTTGAAGGCTGCATCGACGGGTCAACTTACTGGCTTTCTGGCTGTCGCCACACACCCCAGGTGTGCTGTTTGTACAGATGCTGTGTGGAGGGCGCCCCCGGAGGTGTGCAGTGAAGGCAGGGTCTATTCATCAATCAGCAACACCCCCGCAGCCTCACCCTGCCTGGGCCTGCCAGGGAGCCTCAGTAAAAATTCCCAGGGCATCTTCTGCCTTGGTCACAGCGACCCACTTCCCCAAGCATGTCCCTCATAGGCCACATGATGTTCCCATTTCTCCTGCTTTCTATCCACCTTCCCTCTTCCTGAAAACTTCCCCAGCATCACCGCTGGCTCCACCTCCATCCTCTCACCAGCAAAACATGCAAGTTGTGGTCAGTTCACGTAGAACTTGCCTCGGATACTTTTGTTTTCCTCACTGTGGCTCTGCCGCATGACCAGTGGCCGGTATCCATGCGGGCCGCCGGGACAGTTGTGCAGGTTGTTCACCGCACAACTCGAGTGCCAGGCACACTGAAGTCAATGTGAGTCAGCTCCTGGGGGGTGGGCAGCACACAACATGGGTGCCCAAATAGGGCGGCCTTGCTGGAGGTGCTGTCAGTCCCTTCGCAGGGTGGCGGTTCTTGAGGAGAAATGTCTGACCCTACCTCAGTGTCTGAGAGCATTTGAGACTCTCAGCAGCCCCGTGGGGTTTACGTACAAGTTGATGCCACATGCCAGGCACTCCTGACCTTGCAAATGGCTTTGAGCTCCCAAAGTTATGTAATTCAGCCCTCTGGGGCTGGGCACAGTTTTGTAAAGAAACACTGCTCAGGCCCGGTGCGGTGGCTCAGCCTGTAATCCCAGCACTGTGGGAGGCTGAGGCAGGTGGATCATGAGGTCAGGAGATTGAGACCATTCTGGCTAACACGGTGAAACCCCGTCTCTACTAAAAATACAATTAGCCGGCCGTGGTGGCGGGCGCCTGTAGTCCCAGCTACTTGGGAGGCTGAGGCAGGAGAATGACGTGAACCCGGGAGGGAGGAAGGGAAAGAGAAAGAAAAGGAAGGAAGGGGCCCGGCACGATGGCTCAAGCCTGTAATCCCAGCACTTTGGGAGGCCGAGACGGGCGGATCACGAGGTCAGGAGATCGAGACCATCCTGGCTGACACGGTGAAACCCCGTCTCTACTAAAAAAAAAATACAAAAAAACTAGCCGGGCGAGGTGGCGGGCGCCTGTAGTCCCAGCCACTCAGGAGACTGAGGCAGGAGAATGGTGTGAACCCGGGAGGCGGAGCTTGCAGTGAGCTGAGATCCGGCCACTGCACTCCAGCCTGGGCGACAGAGCAAGACTCCGTCTCAAAAAAAAAAAAAAAAAAAAAAAAAAAAGGAAAGGAAGAAAGAAACAGTGCTCAGATGGCAGTGGTTCCCTGCTTCTGCCCACAGAGGCCTGATTGGCCCAAGGTGTAGCTGTGAGGGGTGTGAGAACGTTTGCAATCGGGTTAGAGAAATTCTTGTCATCTGGAGCCCAAGGAAACTTTGTGGCCCAGGCAGAGGCTTTCCAGGAGCAACAACAGGAGATGTGCAGAAAAGCTGCACTGGGCAAAGCAGGCAGGAGCCGCTAGGCCCTTAGGCCCAGGGAGCCAAGTTTTAGTCCCATCCCGTTTGCATGGAGAATACCTGAGGGGGGCCCTCTGCACTGCTGTGGTGTGCAGTACCCTGCTAGGCACCATGGCCATCTCCACATGGCTCGGAGTGACTGAGCACAGAGGCACACGGCAAACACTCCATGTCTCCTTTCATCCCCTGCTGAGGTACAGGCGTCCCTTTTCCTGTCCCCTCTCCTAACAGCTTTGCCCAAGGGACTAGTCCTTTCACTGGAAATTTCAGGAGTGTGTAGAAAGGATGTGGGGCTCAGGGACAGAATCTGGTTTCAGCTTCTGCCTGCCCTAAATAGTAGCCAGGCAACAAGGAAGACAGCGTCCTTCCCTGACTGTAAAATGACAAGGCATGACAAGACAGGACTCCCAGGCTCTCAAGCAAATGCTCTGCTGCTTTGGTCACCAGGCTTTGCCGTAGGGGCCGGGGGAAAGCGGGTGCGTGGAGGGGCATCCTTCGGAAGACTTTTCTTTGAAAAGGCAGCACTGGTGTGGAGGGGAGCACCTGGGGTCGTAGGGGGGAGTGACTGGGAACAGCGATGAGGTGGTGGAATGAGGTGGTGATCAGCATGGTCCACGTGACCAGGCTTTGGAGGAAAATGTGGTTACAAGACAGTTCTGCACTTTAAGAGATGAGGTTTTTCTCTGTCACCCAGGCTGGCGTGCAGTGGCATGATCATAGCTCACTGTAACCTCAAACTCCTGGGCTCAAGCCATCCTCCTGCCTCAACTTCTCGGCCCCTTCCCAGAGTAGCTATGACTACAGGTGTGTGCCACCCACCTAATTTTAAAATGTATGGCAGATACACGGTCTTACTGTGTTGCTCAGGCTGGTCTTGAACTCGTGGCCTCAAGCAGTCCTCCCACCTCAGCCTCCCAAAGTATTCCAGGCGTGGGCCACCATGCCCAGTCTAGTTTTGGACTTTTATCTGTATCCTATGTGATAATAAAAAGGTTTTAAAATATTCCTGCGTTTTTCCTTCCTCATTCCCTTTTCCACACCTCCTCATCCTCCACAACACAGGCCCCTGTGGGACACAGCCAGGCCAAAGCCTCCCATGCCCTCAGCCCACCCCAGGTTGTCTGAAGCAGCCATGAGGGTCGGGAGGGTTCAGGGAAGGCTGTTCACATGGGCCATGATCCTTGCAGAAGGCGGAGAGGAGACAGCAGCAGCCAAAGGAAATGAGCAAATCTATCTTCCGCATCTACAGCGGAGGCCGCAGTGTGGAGGGGGCAGGCCCACTGCTGCTGAGAACAGGGCAGGCCCGGGCAGCTCCCGTGCTGCCTTTCCCAGCTCCGGAGACACAGGCCCAGCTGCTCCAAAGCACCTGCCAGCACCGCGCAGTACAGTGTCAGAGGATGGCAGTGTCTTTCCCGTGAAGCTCGCGTGCGCTGGAATGGCGTGGACTTGCTGGTAACAGAAGGGGATGGTCTGAAGTCCGACCAGCACAGGGAAGGAGCATGGCTGGCTCAGAGGGGCCCACCTTGCGTGGAATGAAAATGCCAAAGGCTCATGAGCAACATTAGGCTAGAGGGCTCTCGTTCAAAGCACCCAAATCTGACCTGGGAGGCATTCCCAGCCGGCAGCACTGTGTCCAGCCTGCCTCTTCCCAGACTTGTCTGACAGGCAGCCTAGGCTTTCATCCCAAGTCGAGTACTGATCCCCTCCCTCTTGGGCAGCACCTCCCTTTTTATTTTTTCTTCCAAAGACAGCGTCTCACTCTTTTTGCCCACACTGGAGTGTAGTGGCACGATCCCGGCTCACTGCAACCTCCGTCTCCCGGGTTCAAGCAATTCTCCTGCCTCAGCTTCCTGAGGAGCTGGGATTACAGGTGCCTGCCACCACGCCCGGCTAATTTCTGTATTTTTAGTAGAGACAGGGTTTCACCGTGTTGGCCAGCCTGGTCTTGAACTCCTGACCTCAAGTGATCCGCCTGCCTTGGCCTCCCAAAGTGCTGGGATTACAGGCATGAGCCACCGCGCCCCAGCCAAGCACCCCCATCTCTAGAGGATCTGGTCCCTCAGCCCAGTTACTGCGGGGCGGCTTTCCCCGCCTGGTGCCAGGCTGTGCACAGCAGCTCCAGGACCTCCCCGAGCTAAGTCTTCAGGAGCTGCCCTGGCGGCACAACTCAGACACCCCTGAGGCCCAGCAGTCAACTCCTGGTTCAGACATGATCCAGTCCGGCCTGGGCCTGGCTAACCAACTCAAACTTGCTTGACCTCCACTTTTCAGAAGACTTGGGGAAGACAATCCTCATGGGCGTCCTTCATGGGGTGAATCTGCTTGAGTCTAAGTCGCCAGAAACGTGGTGCCCAGGATGCGCTGCCCCAGGACATGTCCACGCCCACGTCACAAGCTCCTCTGACGGAGGAGTCTGCCCGGGGCACTGTGGTCCAAAAGGTCCTGCCACCTCTGTATCTGACTGTCCCTACGGCATGCTGGTGACACCCCCCTGCCCTTCGCTTCTGTCTTCCCTGGCTTCTCTGGGGCACTTGGGGCTATGTACAACCTGGCACAACCCAGAAAGAGCACAAACAAAACTCCTACATCCAGGCACAGGACCAAGTCAGCAAGAGCTAGCCCTGGTAAGCAAACACTGCCCATTACAGGTTCAGAACATGCACCGGATTCCCCAAAACTGTCTTCAACCACATGACTCAACAGCTCTATGGGATAGGAACTGTCAGTGGTTTTGCAACTGCAACATTAAACCAACTGCTATGGGCTTTTCAAGTAGTATTCACAACACTGAAGGAAAGTTTCTTCAAATGGATCTCTGGCTAATCTTCAAAGCCACGGTTAGGCAAAATGACAGTGTGACAGCTTCAAAGCCACTGAGTCATGACGCAGCCCCGATGTTGTACCAGCTAGGTTCAGATTCTGGAAATCAGGGCGCTTGCATCCATTGCCTTTTCCAGGAAAAGGAAGAAAACACTCAGTTGATAAACCTTAGTACTCAGATAATAATTTAATAAGAGACCCAAAGTAGGCTGTCACCCAAAGCAGACATCCTTAACTGACCCTGACGTGTACGGATTCAGCTTTGATTATTCAACAAAATCCTGACTGACTACTGCTGTGGCCTGAGAGTAACCAAAGGACTCTTTTCTCTACACAAAGTCAGGAGCGAATACCAACCTTTATTTGCACGTGGCTTCCAGTTCAAAGCCACCTGAGACAGTGTGGCAAGGTGGGAAAAGCACAGATGCCGGGACCGAGGCTCAGATTCCATCTCAAGCGAGCATACGAACTGTGCGCCAACAGGCAGACAGCACCTGTGGTGTCTGTGAGACAGCAGGGAGAGCAACACCCCAGCTTCTAGCAGCTCTACAGCTGCCTGGACCTGCAGGCCCTCCTGGGCCCACGTCCTCCCCAGCACAGTGTGTGCCTTTGGGCGTGTGGCTCTGGGTCCAGCTCTGTTCCGCGTGGGACTCCAGGTGAATGACTGAACCTCTGAGGTGTACCCCCAACCCCAAACTTACACCAAAAGCCATAAAGAGGAACTCTAGAACTGGGGCCAGGACTGAGTGAGAAACACTGCTTGTAAGTGCTTAATAAATACTAGTTATTTACAGCTTTTGCCCAAGCCGAAGGCGGAGGTCTTTGTACACAGCTGCCGACCTCTGACTCTGGTTCTGCGAAGAAAAGGCTGCGGTATTTGCTTTTGCCAGGGTCCCTTTCCATTTGACTAGCAGGTTAAATAACATGGTTTTTAAAGTCATATACTCAATATTCTTCCTAAAAACCACCCAAACACTAGCTGTGTGTGTGCACACACAGAAACCAGGAGGTAGTTTAAATCACAATTAAAAATCAACACTTTCTCTGATTCTGTGTCACAGAGTGGTGGCCAGTGGCTACACGATAGCGATTTTTAAATGACCGGTTAAGTGAAAACCAGAAAGAAAAATATTCCAGGAGAGTAGATAACATTTACAAGTAAACAGTAAGTACAATTGTATTTTAATTCCTTGGTCTCTGAAAACTCAGCTGTGACTGCTTTCCATGAACAGTTCCAGTTCTATGCGTTTCCTCTTATGCTAAAGGCACAGCGTCCGGGAATCTCCTGCTTCCTAAGAGTCTGCGTGGAGTCTGTCTGACAACCTCCTTTCCCTCCATGCTCCCGCGGAGGAGTCTAGACTATCTCTTATGTACACAGTTTACACATTATTACTGAACTTCATTTGAAATTCCTTCAGTAAAAACAGTCACCATTCTTCACCTTCTTGGGAAAGGGCCTGCTCTCAAGCCTCTGGAGAAGCCCCTCTAACAGCCCAGCCCGAAAAAGCGCGACAAATTCACACAACATGGGAAAAGCACATGTATTGTTCTCAGAGGCCGAGTCTCCTGGCCCAGCCGGAAAAGCCTCCCGGGTGTGTATCCGCGGCGCCGGGAACAGGCTCTTTCAAGACAGCGCAGGGAAGTCTTCAGGGTCATCCGGGTTGGGGGCGACATCTTGCATCTAAAGGAGGAAAGACATACTTTGAAATCCACTGCCCCTTCATCCATTCCCAATATCCCAATGGGATAACAAGGGCCTGGCACCAACGCTGAGGGGCCTGCATTAGAGGCAGGATCCACAGTGGGAAGGAGAGAGGCACAGGTCACTGCTAACCCAGGAAAGCACAGCTCCCCTCCCACACAGGCCTCCGGTCTCCTCGAAAAAGGAGCGGCCTCCCTTCCTATGTCCTGCAAGCCCTTACTGGGGGGCTCTGCATGGGCACGTCCTTCGTCGAGTAAACAGAACGGTCACTGCGTGCCGGGCACTGGAGGGAGGAGGAGCAGCACAGACAGTGCCTATCCTCGGGGAGCTCATGGCGCTGGAGAAACTGACCATCGAGTCAGGAGCTTCACCAACGTCCTGGGAGGGAGGGGCCACGGGAGGGCCGTCCAGTGCAATTTGATGGCAAAGTGGACACCGAGGTCAGGCAAGGTTTTGTGGGAAGAGAAGGTTCTCCCTGGGAGGAACCTCAATGGATAAGCAAAGGGAACAAGGACCTGGACTGGGAAACAGTGTGGCCTGATGGGGGCAGGGGTGGCCCTAAGGGCTCTTCTGAGGTGGGGGGTACACAGCTTGTGGGGGTGGGGACAGATGCCAGTGAAGAGGCGGGAGGCGCTGGATCTCAGCGGTTTCCCAGCACACGCCCTGGAGTGCTGCAGGGGCCAGAGCTCCTATCTCAGAACAGACCCTATTTCCAGCCTGCCCCCAAATATACCCCTACCCCCACCCCCCAAAAAAATTGTGTTTTTGCTCCTGCTTAAGCAAAACCAAATCACAGATACTGCTTTCCAGGGGCTGCTCCCTAGAGCGAGGGAGCTGGCAGCAAGAGGAGCACTGCCCAGACCAGCCGCAGAGAAGGGGTCTGTGCCACAGCGCCTCAGGGCTGACCTCCAATGAGTACGTGTCCACACCACACTAGGAAGCACCTACTACATGCCGGGCACTGCATGGCGCTGCATCAACGGGTAATGAGCAAAAGCAGCCGCTGACTAATAGCCACACCAGTGGGAGTAAGTCACACACGGAGATCAGGCTTCAATGACAAGAAACTCCTTTGCTCCGAGACCTTGACGGGTCTAGGAGATGTGATCAAAGAAGCCTGTGGGGAAGGGAGGTTGGCAGGATGGACGGAGGCCGCAGGCAGAGGCCAGGGGTAAGGAGCGTGCTGTGTCGAGCGCTAGAAGCAGGCAGCCTTGGCTGAGGACGGTGTGAGGCCGGTGAGCTGGGGAGGGGTTGAGGAAGGTCCCCTCACAAAGGGCTTGAGACCTTAGGAAGGATTCTGTTCACTCTGACAGCATCACTTGAGCCCAAGGTATACAATCAGGCCACAGTGAGCAAAATGTCAGGTACTCCAGTTCAATCCCAAGCCTGGGGATCTTGTCTAATGCAGATGAGAGTGAGTTTTTCTCGGATCCTGGGAGTGCCTTCACAGCAGACCCTGGAAGCCAGGGCTACAGAATGGTCTCTAGCCAAGATGTCCACGATGCTGCAACACCGTCCAAATGCCCCAACATCAGGCCCACGCTAGCTACAGGAAAAGTCACTGCAGAAACCGAGGACCCTCTGAAATAGACCATCCTGGGCCCGGGACACTGTCCTTATTTACTTCCTTCAGCAAACCATTCGGGATTTATAATACAGACACCTACCACCACTTCTGCTCTGGGTCCATAGTTCTCTGCCCTCCTGACCCTTCCCCGGCCTCCCCGTGTGCCTCCTCTGGCTCCACGCCCGGGACGAGGGAGGTTGCCAAAATTAATCTCCAGCTGGGATGTGATGTCATTGGCGGGTTTCCGGAAAACATGGGAATCGTCCTCATAGTCATCTTTTACCATCTGAAACACAGTTACAGCATCCAACATGCACAAGTCCATCCCCACACTCATCTGGCTTAGTGGCTGCAATGTGCTGCACAGGAGCTAAAACACCGTCAGGGGCTAGACCGAGCCACTCTCGGGATGCGTCTCTGGCCCTGGGCTGCAGAGCCGGACAAAGGAAGACAGCGCTGCTGTTCCAGTTCCAAGACAGTGAGTTCCGTATGTTTTGCAGTCCCACATTCTTGCAATTACAATCTTAATCCACACATCTTTGAACTTACGATTTCAAGTGGGACCAAATTTCTATCACCTGAGCAGGTTAAGATGTAAGATTCGGCATGACTAATAATAGCAAACAATATACATGTTTTATATCTAAGTGTATTTTGCTGAGATAAAAAAGTTTTCATTTTTGCTTATTTTCTGTCTTATCTGTTCACAAATGCTTTGATAAATAAGGAAATATCTCCTTCCCAGAATAGAATTTAACAGAGAAATTCCTTTCAGCATGAGTGCTGACTCTAAATACCACGTGCTAGAAATCACATGATTTATAATAAACAATTCTCACTCAAAATAGAGAGAAATTTTATAAAAACAACAGAGTATGGTTACCTGAGTGTTCTACCAACACTGCACAAAGTCAAGCTGCTTTTTAAGAACTGCTTTCATTAAAATTCTATATCTTGTGACAACTATATTAAATAAATTAGTTAAATCTGATCCAAATTTGATTTGGCTTCAACTCATAATAATGGTAACACACACACAAACCCACTTTAAGTAAAATAAAAACCTACAGAACAGAAAATACGTCAGTGATCTCAGATGAGAATCTCCAAAGTGCCACAACATTAAACATTACTACAACCAGGAAATGGAACCAAGTTTCCACAAGCACATCCACACCTTTAGGCCATACGCTCATGGCAGCCTTCACGCTTAACATTTGTGTCCCCTTTAAGGTCTCAGGTTAAAATAAAGCAGAGGCTTTAGGTAGTTGGATGCTTAGTGCTAAAAAGGTGAAGAAAAACAATCCAGGAGCACTGGCACTCTGTAAAAAGATAAACACACAAAAAATAGTAACAGGCAAAATAACCAACTCTTGCCTCGTTCGGCACTCAGCAGGGAAGCCCTGGTAAGGTCTCCCTGGGGCCCTGCTTTGAGCCGCCTCCCACTGCAGGAAGGGGCAGGAAGGGCCTGGGGAGAGTGGAGCAGGGAGCGGATACAGTCTGACGACATTCAAAGACCTGGGCTCCACTCGCAGCTCCAGCGGGTCCTGGCCAAAGTGCTTTAACTGCCCAGTGCCTCACACGGGGCTGTTAACTAGGTCTGAACTTTGCTAGGTATTCTAGTGCTTTTGTCTCTGCAGGTGTCCAGAACAAAGTCAACTGATGAACCCAAGATCAGGCTTGTGTTGCTTTAAGAACAATTCCTAGCTAAAAGCTTCAATCCTTTAAGATTAATGAGGACCAAGATGTGTGCTTCACTGAGACCAAGCTCGATGACTCAGCTAACCCACTTGCTTCAAATATTCTGGGAGACCTCTGGAGCCAGGGAGGACGAATCTGGTGTGGATTAAGAAACAGCAGCTTCTGTTTTTACCTAACGTGTCAGCTGCACATTTCAATCCTGGCAGCACATTTGTTTTCAAGAAAATTTTACTTACAATGCCTGGAACAAAGAAGAACAAAGGAAGTGGACAGGTAAAGAACCAACCCAGCCAGCTAATGGAATCAGAAAACGCCTCCCAGGGATTGCCAAGGAAATAAAGCTCTGGCCACCTATGTCTACAGAAAGCCATTTCTCGTGGAACAGCTCCAAACTTACTAGTGAGGCCTCCTACAGCTTGGACTGACCAAAACAAGAGGATGGGAGAGAATCCTGTATCTTTTTTTTTTTTTTGAGACAGAGTCTCGCTCTGTGGCCCAGGCTGGAGTGCAGTGGCGCGATCTCGGCTCACTGCAAGCTCCGCCTCCCGGGTTCACGCCATTCTCCTGCCTCAGCCTCCCGAGTAGCTGGGACTACAGGCGCCGCCACCACGCCCGGCTATTTTTTGTATTTTAAGTAGAGACAGGGTTTCACCATGTTGGCCAGGAGGGTCTCAAACTCCTAACCTCAGGTGATCCACCCGCCTTGGCCTCCCAAGAACCCTGTATCTTAAATGACCCCCTAATCAAAGTATTCACTCAGAAAATGAAACTAACCAAAGTGTCAATGACAACTCTACAACAGGATAACATTCCTGAGATTGCACATGAGAATCAATGACTAATACCCCACAGAGAGGAAGAACCCGCTCACTCCCACCTCGACGCAGCGACTGGGTCAAGCTGTCACGGAATGATACAGATTCAAATCCCACAATGAGAATGCTTCAGTGGACCTTGCCTTCAGTTCAGTAACTTAAGTAGGGGACTCCATGACCCCGTGGCGTCCCTGTCAACACAGGCTGCTGGATGCTGCTGGGTGTTTCCCCCACACCTCTCCCTGCAAAACGGAAGCTTCTGAGAAGAGCCGGATGGACGCCGTGAGCAATAAGGCCTCACAACACGGAGGAGCTCCCTGCAACCCCCGCAGCACACACCGCTGTGGCCTGACCAAGCAGCCAGGCAGTTCGGGGACTCACTTTCCGCCACCTCTGCAGTTAGGCAAGGGGCGCAAAGCTGCTGAACCAACATGGGAAAGACGTCAGAAGAGCATGGAACCTCAACCACAGTTTAAAACGTCATCAACCACTCAGAGTGAAATGCTCTCATCAAAAATCAGAGTTGAAAGTAAAGTAAACTAATCAGGGAAAACAGAGTGTAGTTATCCTTTGAATAACTTTGAACTGTACAAGACACAATCTGTAACTCTCACTTGAGAAAAATGAAATACAATGAACACACAGTATGTGTACAGTCCCAGCACAGCCCCGGGGGAGTAGAGGATACACTGTTCCTCTGACTGCTCTGTGCTGCTCTCAATACAGCAAGTTTCAATTTCTTTTCTTAATGAACAATAAAGTTACAGGAAAATTAGGCATAGACCATCTCTGATTAGAAACAAAAGCGCCAATTACTAATGTTCCATTTTCAAGACAGAAGTGGAAAGGTCCATTTCACTTCCAATAAGGTAAAAGTAAAGATTACCTCTACATACGAAATGTAATGCTTACATCATCTCTATATTTTGACTTGTGAATCACCACTGCTTTGGAAGGAACAGTGGATTCTGGTTTCCGGATGTTAAACTCAGGCTTTGGTCTGGTCTGTTCTTGAAGATTTTTCCACTCATCTAAAGTCATCTCTTGAACTTGGGTTTCTTCTTCTACCTCCAACTCAGGAATTCTATAAAGAGATGTATAATCATAAAGAATAATTTTTAATGGTATGAAAATGTCTACTTTATTAAAGAAAAAGTTATAACCATTTATTCTACATATTTTTGTGGTACTGCATTTCAAATGCAAGTAAGGTAAGAAAATCTTTGACTCACAAGCTTCCATATTTCATTTTCAACATTTTATGTTATCACTGCCAACAGAAAATACTTCCTGTGTTCAAAGCAATCTTTGAAAAATGGGAACATCACCATCCTGATGACATTAACGTTATACTTCACCACTCCATGACAGACAAAACGAGGTAATTACGGAAAACGAGCTGAAATAAAATACAGGAAACCATAAACAGAAGTTTTAAAGCAGTGGCTCATAAATGCATACTTTTGTAAATATCCTCTTTAATGAATTTTAAAAAGAAAACAAAAGACAGAAATATAGATCGAGAGAAAATAATTCAGAGTCCAGAAATAAAACCCTCACATTTATGGTCAATTGATTTTTTTTCCAACCGTGGTGCCAAAGACAATTCAATGGAGAATGAAAAGTATTTTCAACAAATGGTGCTGGGACAACTGGATATCCACACCAAGAAAGAAGGAAGTTAGGCCTACCTCACACCATAAATACAAGAGCTAAAATAGAAAACTCTTAGCAGAAAACCTAGGCAGAAACCTTCCTAACCTTGGATTGGGCAATGGTTTCTTCCACACGACACCAAAAGCACAAGCAACAAAAGTACATACGTCGAACATCAGCAGACACTTTTGTACAACAAAGGACACCATCAAGAAAGTAAAAAGACAGTCCACAAAATGGGAGAGAATATTTACAAATAATAGATCTCATAAGGGACTTGTATCTAGAATACATAAAGAATCCTTTATGAAGAGCCAGGCGTGGTGGGTCATGCCGACAGTCCTAGCTACTCAGGGGCTGAGGGAGGAGGACTGCTTGAGGCCAGGTGTTCCAGGCTGCAGTGAGTTATGATCACATGTGTGAATGGCCGCTGTGTTCCAGCCTAGGCAACACGGTGAGACACTGTCTCTTTAAAAAAAAAAAAAAAAAAAAAAGAATGCTTTATGAATTCTAGATACAAGTCGTCTTTAATTGAGACAAATGAACACCCTCCCCTCAAAAAGGCAAGGATCCGAATAAACATTTTTCCAGAGAAGATACACAAATAGGCAGTAAGATGTTGCCCATCATTAGCTATTAGAGAAAGACAAGTCAGAACCACAGAGCTGCACCATTCCACACCCAGTGGGATGGTTAGAATCCAAAAGACATTTGACAAGCGCTGGGGAGGACATGGAGAAACTGGAACCCACATACACTGCCAGTGGGAATGTGAAATGGTGTAGCCACTTTGGAAAGCAGTCTGGTGGTTCCTCAAAAATCTAAGCTGAGTGAGCCTCTGACCCAGAAATTTCACTCCTGGGTTTATACCCAAGAGAAATGAAAACATACATCCACATGCAAACTTAAACCCAAGTGTTCACTGCAGCGCTATTCATAATAGCCAAAAAGTGAACACAACCGAAATGTCTATTAACTAATGAGTGGATAAACCAAATATGGCAGACTTTTTGGAATATTATCTGGCAATAAAAAGAAACAAAGTATTAATACACATTACAACATGAACAAACCTCGAGAAAATGATGCAAGTAAAATAAACCAGGCAGAAAAGACTTCTGTGTAGGATTCCGTTTACATGAACTATGCAGAGGAGCCAGGTTCCCAGACAGGAAGCAGATGAGTGGTGGCCAGGGCTGCAGGGAGGGAGGACGGGGGTGAGGCTGAATGGGCACAAGCTTTCCTTTTGGGATGGCGACCGCGTTCTGGAGCCAGATCATGGTGACGGTTGCATAACACTCTGAATGTACTAAATGCCACTGAATTGTACACTTTAAAAGGATTAAACTGTAGATTTGAAAATCACCAAAAAATACACACAAAAAAAAAAAAAAAAGGAAATGAAGACTGGCACATGCTACAACATGGATGAGGCTGAAAGCCTGATGCTCACGTTAAAATAAGCACAACAGGGACATTGAACGACTCCACTTCGATGAGGCACCTAGAATAGGCACGTTCATGCGCACAAGTGAAATAGAGGCTGAAAGCTTGATGCTCACAGTTAAAATAAGCCAGGCACAAAAGGGACACTGAACGATTCCACTTCGATGAGGCACCTAGAATAGGCACGTTCATACGCACAAGTGAAATGGAGGTTACTACATGCCGAGGGGAAATGGGGAGTTAGTGCTGAATGGATCTAGAGTTTCTGTTCGTGATGAAAAAGTTCTAAAAGGCCGGGCGTGGTGGCTCACGCCTATAATCCCAGCACTTGGGAGGCCGGGGTGGGCAGATCACGAGGTCAGGAGTTCGAGACTAGCCTGGCCAATATGGTGAAACCCTGTCTCTACTAAAAAATACCAAAAAAAATTAGCCGGGTGTGGTGGCGGGTGGCCTGTAGTCTCAGCTACTCAGGAGGCTGAGGCAGGAGAATCGCTTGAACCTGGGAGGTGGGGGCTGCAGTGAGCCGAGATCGCACCATTGTTCTCCAGCCTGGGCGACAGAGCAAGACTCTGTCTCAAAAAAAAAAAAAAAAGTTCCAGAGATGGATGGTGGTGATGGTTACACACTCTGAATGTTACTGAGGCCACTAAACTGTATATTTTCCACTAAATTGTATATATTAAAATGGCAAAAATGGCAATTTTTATGTTATTTATTTTTACTTCAATTTAAAAAATTAATAATGTAACATACCCCAAACCATTCATCCATGCATTCATTCGTTTATTCATTTATTTGTCTGAGACAGGGTTTCACTCTGTTGGCCAGGCTGGAGTGCAGTGGCATGATGATGGCTCACCATACTTTCAGCCTCCTGAGTCCAAGGATCCTCCCACCTCAGCTTCCTGAGAGTAGATGGGACTACAGGCATAAGCCATCAGGCCCAGCTAATTTTTACAATTTTGTAGAGACAGGGTCTTGCCATGTAGTCCAGGCTGGTCTTGAATTCCTGGCCTCAAGTGATCCTCCTGCCTCTGCCTCCCAAAGTGTTGGGATTACAGGTCTGAACAACCGCACCTGGCCTATATATTTAGAGATTTGAGTGCTATAGTACGAGAATTATATCTTGAAGATGTTTAAAGGAAAAAAACAGGCCAGGCGCGGTGGCTCACGCCTGTAATCCCAACACTTTGGGAGGCCAAGGCGGGTGGATCACAAGGTCAGGTGTTCGAGACCAGCCTAACATGTAGAAACCCCATCTCTACTAAAAATACAAAAGTTAGCTGGGTGTGGTGGTGCATGCCTGTAGTCCCAGCTACTCAGGAGGCTGAGGCAGGAGAATCACTTGAACCCGGGAGGCGGAGGTTGCAGTGAGCCGAGATGGTGCCACTGTACTCCAGCCTGGGTGACACAACGAGACTCTGTCTCCAAAAACAAACAAACAAACAGTAGTTGGAGAGTGGGGAGAGAATCAAATCTGTATCTTCACTGAAGAGCTGATGTAATTTAAGGTTCTATTATAGAAATACACCAATGTTATGAAAAATATAAGCAAAATCGGTAGAGAAACCTAACCACAGTGCATCCAAAATAGACAAATTTGCAGTGACTTTACAATACCAAGCCGATGGTAGAAAAAACATCAAAGAAAAGGTAACATGAAGGAATATGAAGGAACTTTCTGGCATGATTGATAATGTTCTGTATATTGACAGGAGTTTGGATTCCACAAGTACATGCATTTATCAAAACAGTGAATTACACTTAAGATTTATACATTTCACAGTATATATACATTTTATATCAGAAGAAGAAACTGTAAACAAATATTAAGTTCTACTTAGTGATATGTATGTTGAACTATTTAGGGGGAAGTATATAGATGTCTACAATTTATTATGAAATGTGTCAAAAAAACATGGTGGATTAATGATGAATACTTACATAAAATGAATATATAAGATATAAATGGTAGCATTTAGGTAGTGGTAAGTATAGATGTTTGCTATAAAATTCTTTAAACTTTGCTGTGTTTGGAAATTTTCAGAATAAAATGCTGGAAAAATACCAATATCAAAACAGAGATCTCAAATATATATTGGCAAAAATATTGAAAGATACTAAGACACCGGAACAGCAAATCAATGGAGCCACCCAAACCGATCCAGAAGAACCTAGTGAAAAACTATAGTATAGCAGCTGAGAAAGGAATGAGGACTGCCTCCATACACGGCCATGGAGGACCTTCCAGAGTGAATGAGAAAAGCAAGGAGGGGTGTGCCGTACCTTGGAGACCACACAAATACATATGCATAGCACAGACAGGGATAGAGAGGAGCTTTTTGTTGTTTGTTGAGACAGGGTCTCACTCTGTCACCCAGGCTGGAGTGCGGTGGCGTGATCTCTGCTCACTGCAACCTCTACCTCCTGGGCTCAAGGGATCCTCTCACTTCAGCCCTCAGAGTAGCTGGGACTACTACAGGCACGCGCCACCATACCCGGCTAATTTTTGTATTTTTTGTAGAGATGGGGTGGGGGAGGGTCTCACTGGTTGCCTAGGCTGGTCTCAAACTAAGCTCAAGCAATTCACCCACCTTGGCCTCCCACAGTGCTGGGATTATAGGCATGAGCCACCACACTGGGCCATTTGTTTTTTAATTGGAATGTAAGCCGGGAAAAAAACAGGGATAAAAGCTATTTGAAAATACCACGTTTTGGTTGGGCATGGTGGCTCATGTCTGTAATCCCAGCACTTTGGGAGGCCGAGGCCAGTTGATCACTTGAGGTCAGGAATTCGACACAGGCCTGGCTAACATGGTAAAATCCCATCTCTCCTAAAAATGCAAAAATTAGCTGGGCATGGTGGCAGACACCTGTAATCCCAGCTACTCAGGAAGCTGAGGCAGGAGAATCACTTGAACCCGGGAGGCAGAGGTTGCAGTGAACTGAGACTGCACCATTGCACTCCAGCCTGAGCAAGAGTGAAACGCCATTTCAAAAAGAAAAAAAAAAATCATGTTTTTCAGACTGAACTTTGGAAACATGTAAATATTTTACATAATTATAAAACAGATTTAAATTAAAATTCAATCTCTAAAATTTGAAAGTAAAATGAATCAAAGTAACCTAAATGTTTATGAAACTGGTGATATAACCATCAAGAGAAACTATTTCAAATGATTTTGAAATACAAATTTGGTTACTCATCTCCCTCCTCGACATAGCTTTTCAGTAACTGTGTTACTGAAGGAAGTGTTGGTAATGCTGTGACTGTTTTATGTGCAACGAATGATTAAAAGCACAATGTTACTCAGAACTAGAATTTTCAGTATGTAAGAAAAGGAGAAACAAGTAGTCTAGGTAAAAATCCTGTATTGCAGGCTGGGCGTGGTGGCTCACGCTTGTAATCCCAGCACTTTGGAAGGCCGAGGTGGGCGGATCACGGGGTCAGGAGATTGAGACCATCCTGGCTAACACGGTGAAACCCCATCTCGGCCGGGCGCGGTGGCTCAAGCCTGTAATCCCAGCACTTTGGGAGGCTGAGACGGGCGGATCACCAGAGGTTGGGAGTTCAAGACCAGCCTGGTCAACATGGAGACACCCCATCTCTATTAAAAATACAAAGATTAGCTGGGCGTGGTGGCGTGCACCTGTAGTCCCAGCTACTCGGGAGGCTGAGGCAGGAGAATGGTGTGAACCTGGGAGGCGGAGCTTGCAGCGAGCCAAGATCGCGCCACAGCACTCTAGCCTGGACCACAGAGCGAGACTCCACCTCAAAAAAAAAAAAAAAAATCCCGTATTGCAACTTTGAATTGGAAATATTGAATGAACTCATATTTTCTCTTCTAATGGGTGTGTGTCTATTTCCCAGCTCTGTCCACCCAAATGCCCTCGAAACAATCAAGTACCTGGGGGCAGTGGTTCTTTATCAAAGCAGGTTTACTAAAGAAGAAATACAGATGGGAAATACCACGCAAAAAATGTTCAACACTGTTAGTCATTAGGGAAATGCAAATTAAAACCACAATGAGGCTAGACACGGTGGCCCACATCTGTAATTTCAGCACCCAGGGGGCTGAGGTGGCACCTGAGGCCCGGAGTTGGAGACTAGTCTGGGTACCAAAGCGAGACCCCGTCTCTACAAAAAAGTAAAAAATTAGCTGGGCATGGTGGCGCTTGCCACTCAGGAGGCTGAGGTGGGAGGATCATTTGAGCGCAGGAATTCGAGGTTACAGTGAGCTGTGATCACACCACTGTACTCTAGCCTGGGTGACAGAGCAAGACCTTGTCTCTAAAAAAAAAGAAAAAAAAAATAATGACCAAAAAAACCCATAATGAGCTATATACCTATTAAAATGACTGGAAGTTGTAAAAACTGACCATACCACGTACTGGCAAGGATGTAGGAGAAGTAAACTCTCACTTACTGCTGGTGAGAAAGTAACAACAGTACAACCCTTTTGGAAAAGAGTTCAGCAGCTTCTTACAAAGTGAAATATACGCATACCATTTGGTCCAACCATTCCACTCCTAGGTATTTACCCAGGAGAAATGGAAGTGTATATTCATATAAACACTTGTATATTAAAATGTTCAGGCCGGGCACGGTGGCTCACACCTGTCATCCCACCACTTTGGGAGGCCGAGGAGGGCGAATCACAAGGTCAGGAGTTCGAGACCAGCCTGGCCAACATGGTGAAACTCCATCTCTACTAAAAATACAAAAAATTAGCTGGGTGTAGTGGTGGGTGCCTGTAATCCCAGCTACTCGGGAGGCTGAGGCAGGAGAATCACTTGAACCTGGGAGGCAGAGCTTGCAGTGAGCCAAGATCGCACCACTGCACTCCAGCCAGGGTGACAGATTGAGACTCTGTCTCAAAGAAAAAAAAAAAAGTTCATAGCAGCTTTATAGCAAAAACTGGAGACCACCCAATGATCACCACCAGGTAAACAGATAAATGGTGGTCTACCTGTATAACAGACTACTACTCCGCAATGAAAAGGAATGAACTGATACAAATCACACAGTAAGTATGCTCGGAGAAAGAATACAGACCAAAAAAGAATACGAGCTGCATGATTCCATTTATATAAAATTACAGCAACTGCAAAGTAATCTGTAGTGACAGAAAGTAGATCACTGGTTGCCGGGGGGAAATGGGGCAAGAGAGAGGGCCTACAAAAGAACGCTAGGAAATGTTGTGGGGCGATGGCTGTGCTCATGATTTTGCTCATAGTGATACTTTCACAAGTGTACACATATATCAAAGCTTGTTAAACTGTACATGCTAAATATGTGCCATTTATTGGACGTGAACTATATCTCAAAGCTGTTTTAAAAACAGACAAGAGACTAACCAATTGACATGTATATTTCAATATTGTTTCAAATGAATTATCTTTCTAAAAAAAGTTTTGAGACAATCAGGGAAACTGAAGAAATGTCTTGGTATTAATGATATCAAGGATATTAAAAAAATTTTAATGGAGTAATAGTATTCCAGTTATGTTATTAAAAAAGAGTAGTAGGTATAACACTGTGAAACATTTATGAGTGGCATATGATACCCTGGGGGAGGCAGAAGTTGGCAGAAATATGCATGAAACAGGGATGGCCATGATTTGGTAACAGTTTAAGCTGAACAACTTACTTACAAGTTCTTTATACTACTAAATTTGTATAATTTTCCATAATATAAATTTTTAATACAGAGCTAAAAATAAATATTAAGGAATCATAATCTTCTTTAACCTACTTTGACATAATTTTAAAAATCAACAGAACTGAATGCTATAAATTTGGTAATTCTTTCATACTTAAGATGACCTAATAAAACTTCATGAATTCCAGAAAATTCAATTCTAGAAAGAATAGATTTTACATTAAGGCCAAAGTAGTACTTGTTATTAACACACTTTGCTTATTTTAAAGGACATCATATCTAAACAAAGAACTAGATCAAAAAAGTACAAGTTATATATTAAATGCAAGCTTGAAGCTGTGTGTAGACACATAAAGCATCTAGTGAAATTCAGATTAGTTACAAGTGACAGCCTCCTTCAGCAGTATCAGCCTGAAGCTGTTGACTGGAATGCACCTCGTTCAAGAACACAGGCATGGATGCCCCATATCCCCCCCTTGCTTATCAGCTGCAGTTTCAACAAGCCACATCGAAAGCAGCATAATATCACCAAGGACAGGCTCCTTAACCCGATTCCCTACCCACTAAAGGTTATGAGCAAACACACATGGTGACAATCCTGTGACACATACCCCATTTCCCATTTGATTGGTTCTGAGTACAGTTTTACTGGCAGTTTCCGCAGTGACTCAATATTCAACAGGAAGAGATGCATCCTTCGATTCCAGGAAGGGCTCATGCAGGTATATTTCTAACAACCAAGAGCCTCATAACTGCTATTGTTTTAACACCCCCATGTTTGAGTAATTCAAAGACCTTCACAGTCCTTGGTTTATTATACAAAACTTTTGGGAGGGAATTTTCTATGAAAGTGACTTATGGATATAAGGTAGTCAAATCTATGGTAATGTGACTAATGCTAGATACACATTGGACAGTTATATGTTTGTGTCTCAACATGTGAAATTACAGAAATCACACTGCTTTAACCACCGTTCCCTTTATCTAGAAACAAATGAGACTAGTTGACACTGTACGCTCACCATGTGCCGATGCTATTCACAATGCTTTATATGAATTATTTCATGACATCAATAGTTAGATATAATTAATATCCGATTTTACAGATAAGAATACCGAGGCTGAGAGAGGCCACATGATAGGCACACACACACGCACACATACACACACACACATACACACACACATACACACACATACACACACATACACACACACACACACACATACACACACAAAACAAGCAAACAAACAGAAGAGGCAAGTTCCAATCCTGTCATTGCGTTTCCAAAGCCTACACTCAACCTCTGTGCTCCACCGAGATGCAGGGAATAAGGGGGCGGAGAAATATACCTAGATGGAAAACAGTCATGATAGGCACAGAGGAAAGATACAAAACATCGATTCAGATGTCCACATTTCCATCCATGCAATACCTTTTCACCTGAATATATGAAAGCGTGCAGTGAATCAAAGAAAGCAGGTTCCAGAAATAAAGCTTTACTAATTGGATATTTAACTGGGACAAGTAATTTAACCTAAAAAGTAAGAAAATCTTCATTGTTTCAGCAAATACACTAGGAAATCAATTACAATAAAAAATAATTTGTTGGGGGGAGGGGGGAGGGATTGCATTGGGGAGTTATACCTGATATAAATGATGAATTGATGGGTGCTGACGAGTTGATGGGTGCAGCACACCAACATTGCACAAGTATACATATGTAACAAACCTGCACGTTATGCACATGTACCCTAGAACTTAAAGTATAATAAAAAATAAAAAAATAAAAAATAATAATAATAATTTGTTGCAGATAGTTTGTATTACTGCTTCCTCACAGTTTCTTTTAACAAAGTATTTTTCAGGAAGGATGGGAGTTGATGTTCCATATTCCTGAGTCGGGAAATGCTCAGAGATCCCGGCAGCTCTTACCTTCCCCTCTCCCGAGTTACCAGCAGGTGTTCTGAACAGCACTTTTTGCTGTTCCTACCACTCGCTAGAGGAGCATGAATGTCTGTGCATCTGCCCGGTTCACATTCTGGCTCTGCACGTGAGCCAGCTGACAGGTATTCAGCCTCTGTCCCAGTGTCAGAATAACAGGAGCTCCTCCTTCATGGAGTGGCAAAGAACTGAATGCATTAAGACATGGAAGCATTTATAGCAGTTCTTGGCAAACAGCAAATGCTCTAAAAATGTTAGAATTACTCTTTTTCTTTTTTTCGTTTTCTTTTTTTGAGACGGAGTCTCACTCTATAGCCCAGGCTGGAGTGCAGTGGCATCATCTTGGCTCACTGCAAGCTCCACCTTCTGAGTTCACGCCATTCTCCTGCCTCAGCCTCCCGAGTAGCTGGGACTACAGGTGCCCACCACCACGCCCAGCTAATTTTTTCTATTTTTAGTAGAGACGAGGTTTCACCATGTTAGCCAGGATGGCCTCAATCTCCTGACCTCATGATCCGCCCATCTCGGCCTCCCAAAGTGCTGGGATTACAGGTGTGAGCCACCGCGCCTGGTCAATGTTAGAGTTATTCTTAAAATACAAGGAGTCATCACAGTTATCGTCGGACACTAGAACACCATGCGACAAGGAACAGTTAGTACTTCTGTAATGAAAGGAAGAAGACGGAAGGATGGAAGGGCACTGCACATATAATTATCAGTAACATACGTCCTATTTGAGGAAAATGGAAGTACACTTTAGGTTGTGTGTTTGAACATAAGTGAGAGTACATTAGATTCATCTGCCAAGACATTCTAGAACTGAGAGGTACACTGAACGTACATTCAGGCTAAATGCCAGAAGCCAGAGTGCAAAATCAACACTCAAACAGGCCTGAGACCAGAGAGCATCGCTATCACTCAATGTGTTTCTCGGATACCAGCCCAACTTTTAGAGTCTCAAAAAATTATAACTGTATTATTAGAAATGTTAGTAATAATGTTAAAATTTGACAAGGCAATGAAGAAAAAAGAATGTCTCAGCACGGTCACCGAACACCTGCATTGCACTTGCAATCCCAAATAGAGGCTCACTTTCCCCGCAGCAGTTAGCAGAAAAGAGAGACAAAGATTTTCCAGCTAGCTCTCCTGGGATACTGCAGACAGAAAGTCAACAAGCTTTATTTTCTTTCAGAGTGACTAAATATTTTTGTCTAATATTATGAATGCTAGAGTATCTCAATCAATTCTATAGATTAGAACAATACTATAATTTACTCTCTATTATTCTGTCTTATATTACCTGAATTTGTATAAATGTTTATTGGCTCAAAAAGGATATAATGTTCTCCTGAAGGTATCCAGTTAACTTTCTCAACATTCATATAAACTGTTAATTGAGTTCCTTAGTTAGCTCACTGTCTAAATATTCATATTAACTGGTAATCCTATTTCTTTAATGAAACACATTTCTTGTTTTGAATAATACATTGAAATTGTTGTGAATCGTAAATTAACAGCTTTCACAATCATCAATCACTGTGGCCTTTCGCTCTTGCAATAAGTAACAATAATAATAGCAGATGATATTAATAAAGCACTAGCTACAAGCCAGGCATCACTCTAGGACACGGAGACACACACACACACATACACACACACACACGTGCACACACATACACACACATACATACACATACACGCACACACACGCATACACACACACATACACACACACACACATACACACACACATACACACACACAATCTTTACAAGAATCCTATAATGTAGGGACGTTATTATTCCCATTTTACAGATGAAGAAAACTGAGCCACTGAAAAAGAGAAATAACTTGCCCAACTAGTAAGTGGCAGAGCTGGGATTTCAACTCATCACACCGGTTCAACGTCTGTGCTCTTAACCACTAGACACCCTGCCTTTTGGCAGCCGAAGGATGAGTCAGAGATAGACAGGTAAAGAGTAAAGGGGGTTTGGGAAAACAAAGAAACAACACTTGTGAAAGCTGTATGGCAAGTGTGAGGGCTGGGGCAGGATAAAAATATGTTTGAGAACATGAAATAAAGGCCTCATGGTGAACCCAGAGACGGCACAGGAATATCTGAACTTGAGGGTTTTGCAGGGGCCAGACCACACAGGACTCTGCAGGTCAGGAGAGGGGACAGAAAAAGGACAGGAAGACATCAGGGCGTCTCTCGCAAGGGGTGGGGGCATGACAATCCAAACGCAGTGTGAACACCACTTTGGCGTAGAAGGTGAGGATACAGGGAGCCCTGTGAGGGGCTCCAGCGGTGGTCCAGATAACAATGGCTCAGACAATGCTGGTGAGTGGTGATGCTCAGTTTCTAGGGGTACAATTGCCAGAGCAGAGGGAAGGACTGGGTTTTGGAAAGAGGAGGGTCAAGAAGACAGAAGTTCCAAGGATGACTCGTAGGTTTGTGGTTTGTACAGCTGGATGGAAACACCGAGGACCAGAGGTGCAGGGGGGAGTCAGCCCAGTCTTGGTCCGGCTGGGCACAGCAGCATCTGGAATGTCCCAGGGGAAGCGTCCAGCAGGCAGATGGACCCACAGGCCTGGTGCCCACGTTGAAGGTTGGAGCCAGAGACACATCCCAGAGTTAGCATGTAAATGACAATTTAAGTCACAGAAGTGCCTAAGATCCTATAAAGAAACTCTACAGAAAGAGAAGGCCTAAGGCAGGGCCCTGAAGGACTTAACGTTTTAAAAGACCAGAAAGACAAGGATGAGCCTGCAAAGGAGATGCTGAGAAGTAGAAGGAAAACCAGAAGAGCAGAGTGATCACAGAAACCAACAGGAGGGCACGTTTACGAAGAAATCAATAAAGTCAAATGCTTCTGAGAGGTCAAGAAAGACGCAGACTGCAGCATCCATTAGATCCGGAGACATGGTGACTGTTTCAGAAGGGCAACGAGGACGGAAGCCAGGCCTGGCTAAAGTGAGGAAAAAGCGGAGGGGAGGAAGTGAAGAAGGCCACACACAACTCTGAAAGGGGCGGCTGACGGAGAACGTGGGGTCCAGAGGACACTTACACAGGAGAGACTGAGCATGTTTAAATGCTGACTGGAAGACTAGGGCTGGGAGGAAGGAGATGAAGATACCAAAAAAGGAAGGAGCTGACTGACAGTGTGAAGTTTTCATGAAGTCAGTAGGAGAGAGGATCCGAAGCGTGCAGAGGTCAGAGGGGGGATGGCACCCCGATGGTTCCCATGAGGGAAGGAGCCCAGGAGGTGTGCAGGTGGAGCAGTCTTGTATCTTTGGGAGTGGGAGGATGTGGAAGTTCCCACCTGATGGCTCCTAATCACTCTGTGAGATAGAAGGAAATGCTGCATCCAAAAAATGGAAGAGGACGATGGGGGAAGGGTACAGTGGGAGGCAGTGCCAGGGTTTTGAGGAGAAATTACAACAGTCATTAGAGAAGGTGGGAGAAAAAGAGTGAACCCAAGAACCGAGGATCGCCAAGGCCTGGTTCCAGAATATCGGTGACCGGGAATTTACGGGGTTCTAACCGGGCCACGATGTGACTTGTATTGCTTAGCTTGTGGAACAGGCAGAGAGAAGGCAGATAGTGGAGTCACCCAGGAGGGTTTTTGCTAGCAACTTACAGCAGAAAGTCCAAAGGGCCAGAGAGTTGAAGGCGCATGGGTATTTAAGAACCTGGAGGCCAGGCGCAGTGGCTCATGCCTGTAATCCCAGCACTTTGGGAGGCTGAGACGGGCGGATCACCAGAGGTTGGGAGTTCAAGACCAGCCTGGTCAACATGGAGACACCCCATCTCTATTAAAAATACAAAGTGAGCCGGGCGTGGTGGCGCACACCTGTAATCCCAGCTACTCAGGAGGTTGAGGAGAAGAACTGCTTGAACCCAGGAGGCGGAGGTTGCAGTGAGCCAAGATCACGCCAGTCTGGCAACAAGAGCAAAACTCAGTATCAAAAAAAAAAAAAAAAAAGGCAGAAAAACAGAACTTGGAGGGTGCTGGAGACGGAGCCAGGATCTAAGCTACACAATGAAGAGAGAGGGAGGGTGGACTGGGAGAGCGCAGAGGGGACGAGGCACTAGAGGTCCATATGCGAGTCAGGCTACTCCAAGTCAAGGAGTTTAACAAGCTGCTGGAAAACAGCTTGTAGGCAGAGGACAGAATGCCTAACTTTCACCAATTATCACTGATACTCATTAGGTTATTTGAACTAATTATTAATTAGTTTGGTCACCAGTCATTAATACATTAAGGTCAGCCCTCTGTGATAGGATAAGGGGTTGAGATTCCTAGTCTGTGAAGAGCTCTTAGAAATATCAAGAAAGGCCAGGTGTGGTGGCTCACCTGTAATCCCAGCACTTTGAGAGGCTGAAGAGGGCGGATCACCTGAGGTCAGGAGTTCGAGACCAGCCTGGCCAACATGGGGAAACCCCATCTCTACTAAAAACGCAAACATTAGCTGGGTATGGTGGCACACGCCTATAGTGCCAGCTACTCAGGAGGCTGAGACAGGAGAATCGCTTGAACCCAGGAAGTGGAGGTTGCAGTGAGCCAAGATCGTGCCACTGCACTCCAGCCTGGGCGACAGAGCGAGACTCCGTCTCAAAAAAAAGGAAGGAAATCATTAAGAAGAGAACCAACACCACAATAGGGAATGAATGAAACGCCCTACTTGGCTGGAGACTCCTCTTCCGGGGCGCCCTGGGCCTCCTCCACCACTGTGGGTTCCTCCATCAGTGCAGTCGGCTCCACGTCACTGAAAAACAGAAAGACCCTCTCTAGTCACACAAATACTTTCACACCAATGCCTTTGCTTGTTTAAGATGGAGAAAACATGGCCGGGCACGGTGGCTCAAGCTTGTAATCCCAGCACTTTGGGAGGCTGAGACGGGCGGATCACGAGGTCAGGAGATCGAGACCATCCTGGCTAACACAGTGAAACCCCGTCTCTACTAAAAATACAAAAACTAGCCGGGCGAGGTGGCGGGCGCCTGTAGTCCCAGCTACTCGGGAGGCTGAGGCAGGAGAATGGCGTAAACCCAGGAGGCAGAGCTTGCAGTGAGCTGAGATCCGGCCACTGCACTCCAGCCTGGGCGACAGAGCGAGACTCTGCCTCAAAAAAAAAAAAAAAAAAGATGGAGAAAACATTGTTTTCTGTTTTGTTTTGGCTTTTTTGGTTGGTTGGTTGTTTTTTTGAGACTGAGTCTCATTCTGTCACCCAGGCTGGAGTGCAGTGGTGCAATCTCAGCTCACTGCAACCTCCCTCCCAGGTTCAAGAGATTCTCCTCCCTCAGCCTCCTGAGTAGCTGGGATTACAGGTGTCCACCACCATGCCCAGCTAATTTTTTTGTGTGTTTTTGGTAGAGACAGGGTTTCGTCATGTTGGCCAGGCTGGTTTCGAACTTCTTTTTTTTTTTTTTTT